>NW_027478409.1:986398-1315197 GCF_051014685.1 Ptiloglossa arizonensis | reverse complement strand
CAACTGGAATTTCTCGAGTTGGTAATCCGTTCGCGAGATATGGGAGTTTGTAGTTAAGGAGTGGTTGAGAAACCATCAAAATTTTCGCAAGTCTGATACTCGAAATCAATAACTACTATTGCCTAGGGCAAAAATACACACACCGTTGTAATCGGGCGAGTTTCTGCTTTCAGATGCAGTAGGAATTTCTCGAGTTCGACAATCCGTTCGCGAGATATGGGAGTTTGAAGTTAAGGAATGGTTGAGAAACCATCAAAATTTTCGCAAGTCTGATACTCGAAACCAATAACTACTATGGCCTAGGGCAATAATACACATACCATTGTAATCGGGCGAGATTATGCTTTTAGGTGCAACTGAATTTCCCGAGTTGGTAATCCGTTCGCGAGATATGGGAGTTTGAAGTTTAGGAATGGTTGAGAAACCATCAAAATTTTCGCAAGTCTGATACTCGAAACCAATAACTACTATGGCCTAGGGCAAAAATACACATACCATTGTAATCGGGCGAGATTATGCTTTTAGATGCAACTGGAATTTCTCGAGTTGGTAATCCGTTCGCGAGATATGGGAGTTTGTAGTTAAGGAATGGTTGAGAAACCATCAAAATTTTCGCAAATCTGATACTCGAAACCAATAACTACTATTGCCTAGGGCAAAAATACACATACCGTTGTAAATGGGCGAGTTTCTGCTTTCAGATGCAGCAGGAATTTCTCGAGTTCGTCATTCCGTTCGCGAGATATGGGAGTTTGAAGTTAAGGAATGGTTCAGAAATCATCAAAATCTTCGCAAGTCTGATACTCGAAACCAATAACTACTATTGCCTTGGGCAAAAATACACATACCGTTGTAATCGGGCGAGCTTCTACTTTCAGATGCAGCAGGAATTTCTCGAGTTCGTCAATGCGTTAGCGAGATATGGGAGTTTGTAGTTAAGGAATGGTTGAGAAGCCATCAAAATTTTCGCAAGTCTGATACTCGAAACCAATAACTACTACGGCCTAGGGCAAAAATACACATACCATTGTAATCGGGCGAGATTATGCTTTTAGATGCAACTGGAATTTCTCGATTTCGACAATCCGTTCGCGAGATATGGGAGTTTGAAGTTAAGGAATGGTTTAGAAACCATCAAAATTTTCGCTGGTCTGATACTCGAAACCAATAACTGGAATGGCCTAGGGGAAAAGTACACATACCACAGTAATCGGGCGATCTTCTACCTTCAGATGCAACAGGAATTTCTCGAGTTCGTGTATCCGTTCGCGAGGTATGGGAGTTTGAAGTTAAGGAATGGTTGAGAAACCATCAGAATTTTCGCAAGTCTGATACTCGAAACCAATAACTGCTATGGCCTAGGGCAAAAATACACATACCATTGTAATCGGGCGAGATTATGCTTTTAGATGCAACTGGAATTTCTCGAGTTGGTAATCCGTTCGCGAGATATGGGAGTTTAAAGTTAAGGAATGGTTGAGAAACCATCAAAATTTTCGCAAGTCTGATACTCGAAACCAATAACTACTATTGCTTAGGGCAAAAATACACATACCGTTGTAATCGGGCGAGTTTCTGCTTTCAGATGCAGTAGGAATTTCTCGAGTTCGACAATCCGTTCGCGAGATATGGGAGTTTGAAGTTAAGGAATGGTTGAGAAACCATCAAAATTTTCGCAAGTCTGATACTCGAAACCAATAACTACTATGGCCTAGGGCAATAATACACATACCATTGTAATCGGGCGAGATTATGCTTTTAGGTGCAACTGAATTTCCCGAGTTGGTAATCCGTTCGCGAGATATGGGAGTTTGAAGTTTAGGAATGGTTGAGAAACCATCAAAATTTTCGCAAGTCTGATACTCGAAACCAATAACTACAAATGCCTAGGGCAAAAATACACATACCATTGTAATCGGGCGAGATTATGCTTTTAGATGCAACTGGAACTTCTCGAGTTGGTAATCCGTTCGCGAGATATGGGAGTTTGTAGTTAAGGAATGGTTGAGAAACCATCAAAATTTTCGCAAATCTGATACTCGAAACCAATAACTACTATTGCCTAGGGCAAAAATACACATACCGTTGTAAATGGGCGAGTTTCTGCTTTCAGATGCAGCAGGAATTTCTCGAGTTCGTCATTCCGTTCGCGAGATATGGGAGTTTGAAGTTAAGGAATGGTTCAGAAATCATCAAAATCTTCGCAAGTCTGATACTCGAAACCAATAACTACTATTGCCTTGGGCAAAAATACACATACCGTTGTAATCGGGCGAGCTTCTACTTTCAGATGCAGCAGGAATTTCTCGAGTTCGTCAATGCGTTAGCGAGATATGGGAGTTTGTAGTTAAGGAATGGTTGAGAAGCCATCAAAATTTTCGCAAGTCTGATACTCGAAACCAATAACTACTACGGCCTAGGGCAAAAATACACATACCATTGTAATCGGGCGAGATTATGCTTTTAGATGCAACTGGAATTTCTCGATTTCGACAATCCGTTCGCGAGATATGGGAGTTTGAAGTTAAGGAATGGTTTAGAAACCATCAAAATTTTCGCTGGTCTGATACTCGAAACCAATAACTGGAATGGCCTAGGGGAAAAGTACACATACCACAGTAATCGGGCGATCTTCTACCTTCAGATGCAACAGGAATTTCTCGAGTTCGTGTATCCGTTCGCGAGGTATGGGAGTTTGAAGTTAAGGAATGGTTGAGAAACCATCAGAATTTTCGCAAGTCTGATACTCGAAACCAATAACTGCTATGGCCTAGGGCAAAAATACACATACCATTGTAATCGGGCGAGATTATGCTTTTAGATGCAACTGGAATTTCTCGAGTTGGTAATCCGTTCGCGAGATATGGGAGTTTAAAGTTAAGGAATGGTTGAGAAACCATCAAAATTTTCGCAAGTCTGATACTCGAAACCAATAACTACTATTGCTTAGGGCAAAAATACACATACCGTTGTAATCGGGCGAGTTTCTGCTTTCAGATGCAGTAGGAATTTCTCGAGTTCGACAATCCGATCGCGAGATATGGGAGTTTGAAGTTAAGGAATGGTTGAGAAACCATCAAAATTTTCGCTGGTCTGATACTCGAAACCAATAACTGGAATG
Organism: Ptiloglossa arizonensis; assembly: GCF_051014685.1. Lineage (NCBI taxonomy): Eukaryota > Metazoa > Arthropoda > Insecta > Hymenoptera > Colletidae > Ptiloglossa > Ptiloglossa arizonensis. The sequence continues at coordinate 1,312,076 of NW_027478409.1, read as the reverse complement.
GCCTACGGGAAAAGTAAACATACCACTGTAATCGGGCGATCTTCTACCTTCAGATGCAACAGGAATTTCTCGAGTTCGTCAATCCGTTCGCGAGATATGGGAGTTTGAAGTTAAGGAATGGTTGAGAAACCATCAAAATTTTCGCAAATCTGTTACCCGAAACCAATAACTGGAATGGCCTAGGGAAAAGTACACATACCACTGTAATCGGGCGAGTTTCTGCCTTCAGATGCAGTAGGAATTTCTCGAGTTCGTCAATCCGTTCGCGAGATATGGGAGTTTGAAGTTAAGGAATGTTTGAGAAACCATCAAAATTTTCGCAAGTCTGATACTCGAAACCAATAACTACTATCGCCTAGGGCAAAAATACACATACCATTGTAATCGTGCGAGTTTCTGCTTTCAGATGCAGTAGGAATTTCTCTAGTTCGTCATTCCGTTCGCGAGATATGGGAGTTTGAAGTTAAGGAATGGTTGAGAAACCATCAAAATTTTCGCAAATCTGATACTCGAAACCAATAACTACTATTGCCTAGGGCAAAAATACACATACCGTTGTAATCGGGCGAGTTTCTACTTTCAGATGCAACAGGAATTTCTCGAGTTCGTCAATCCGTTGGCGAGATATGGGAGTTTGAAGTTAAGGAATGGTTTAGAAGCCATCAAAATTTTCGCAAGTCTGATTCTCGAAACCAATAACTACTATGGCCTAGGGCAAAAATACACATACCATTGTAATCGGGCGAGATTATGCTTTTAGATGCAACTGGAATTTCTCGAGTTGGTAATCCGTTCGCGAGGTATGGGAGTTTGAAGTTAAGGAATGGTTGAGAAATCATCAAAATTATCGCAAGTCTGATACTCGAAACCAATAACTACTATTGCCTTGGGCAAAAATACACATACCGTTGTAATCGATCGAGCTTCTTATTTCAGATGCAACAGGAATTTCTCGAGTGCGTCAATCCGTTCGCGAGATATGGGAGTTTGAAGTTAAGGAACGGTTGAGAAACTATCAAAATTTTAGTAAGTCTGATACTCGAAACCAATAAGTACTAATGCCTAGGGCAAAAATACACACACCGTTGTAATCGGTCGAGTTTCTACTTTCAGATGCAACAGGAATTTCTCGAGTTCGTCAATCCGTTCGCGAGATATGGGAGTTTGAAGTTAAGGAATGGTTGAGAAGCCATCAAAATTTTCGCAAGTCTGATACTCGAAACCAATAACTGCTATGGCCTAGGGCAAAATTACACATACTATTGTAATCGGGCGAGATTATGCTTTTAGATGCAACTGGAATTTCACGAGCTGGTAATCCGTTCGCGAGATATGGGAGTTTGTAGTTAAGGAATGGTTGAGAAACCATAAAAATTTTCGCAAGTCTGATACTCGAAACCAATAACTACTACCGCCTAGGGCAGAAATACACATACCGTTGTAATCGGGCGAGTTTCTGCCTTCAGATGCAGTAGGAATTTCTCGAGTTCGTCAATCCGTTCGCGAGATATGGTAGTTTGAAGTTAAGGAATGGTTGAGAAACCATCAAAATTTTCGCAAGTCTGATACTCGAAACCAATAACTACTATTACCTAGGGCAAAAATACACATACCGTTGTAAATGGGCGAGTTTTTGCTTTCAGATGCAGCAGGAATTTCTCGAGTTCGTCATTCCGTTCGCAAGATGTGGGAGTTTGAAGTTAAGGAATGGTTGAGAAACCATCAAAATTTTCGCTGGTCTGATACTCGAAACCAAAAACTGGTACGGCCTAGGGCAAAAATACACATACCGTTGTAATCGGGCGAGTTTCTGCCTTCAGATGCAGTAGGAATTTCTCGAGTTCGTCAATCCGTTCGCGAGATATGGGAGTTTGAAGTTAAGGAATGGTTGAGAAACCATCAAAATTTTCGCAAGTCTGATACTCGAAACCAATAACTACTATTACCTAGGGCAAAAATACACATACCACTGTAATCGGGCGATCTTCTACCTTCAGATGCAACAGGAAATTCTCGAGTTCGTCATTCCGTTCGCGAGATATCGGAGTTTGAAGTTAAGGAATGGTTGAGAAATCATCAAAATCTTCGCAAGTCTGATACTCGAAACCAATAACTACTATTGCCTTGGGCAAAAATACACATACCGTTGTAATCGGGCGAGCTTCTACTTTCAGATGCAGCAGGAATTTCTCGAGTTCGTCAATGCGTTAGCGAGATATGGGAGTTTGTAGTTAAGGAATGGTTGAGAAGCCATCAAAATTTTCGCAAGTCTGATACTCGAAACCAATAACTACTATGGCCTAGGGCAAAAATACACATACCATTGTAATCGGGCGAGATTATGCTTTTAGATGCAACTGGAATTTCTCGATTTCGACAATCCGTTCGCGAGATATGGGAGTTTGAAGTTAAGGAATGGTTGAGAAACCATCAAAATTTTCGATGGTCTGATACTCGAAACCAATAACTGGAATGGCCTAGGGGAAAAGTACACATACCACAGTAATCGGGCGATCTTCTACCTTCAGATGCAACAGGAATTTCTCGAGTTCGTGTATCCGTTCGCGAGATATGGGAGTTTGAAGTTAAGGAATGGTTGAGAAACCATCAGAATTTTCGCAAGTCTGATACTCGAAACCAATAACTGCAATGGCCTAGGGCAAAAATACACATACCATTGTAATCGGGCGAGATTATGCTTTTAGATGCAACTGGAATTTCTCGAGTTGGTAATCCGTTCGCGAGATATGGGAGTTTAAAGTTAAGGAATGGTTGAGAAACCATCAAAATTTTCGCAAGTCTGATACTCGAAACCAATAACAACTAATGCCTAGGGCAAAAATACACACACCGTTGTAATCGGTCGAGTTTCTACTTTCAGATGCAACAGGAATTTCTCGAGTTCGTCAATCCGTTCGCGAGATATGGGAGTTTGAAGTTAAGGAATGGTTGAGAAGCCATCAAAATTTTCGCAAGTCTGATACTCGAAACCAATAACTGCTATGGCCTAGGGCAAAATTACACATACTATTGTAATCGGGCGAGATTATGCTTTTAGATGCAACTGGAATTTCACGAGCTGGTAATCCGTTCGCGAGATATGGGAGTTTGTAGTTAAGGAATGGTTGAGAAACCATCAAAATTTTCGCAAGTCTGATACTCGAAACCAATAACTACTATTGCCTAGGGCAAAAATACACATACCGTTGTAATCGGGCGAGTTTCTGCTTTCAGATGCAGTAGGAATTTCTCGAGATCGACAATCCGATCGCGAGATATGGGAGTTTGAAGTTAAGGAATGGTTGAGAAACCATCAAAATTTTCGCTGGTCTGATACTCGAAACCAATAACTGGAATGGCCTAGGGGAAAAGTACACATACCACTGTAATCGGGCGAGTTTCTGCCTTCAGATGCAGTAGGAATTTCTCGAGTTCGTCAATCCGTTCGCGAGATATGGGAGTTTGAAGTTAAGGAATGGTTGAGAAACCATCAAAATTTTCGCAAATCTGATACTCGAAACCAATAACTACTATTACCTAGGGCAAAAATACACATACCGTTGTAAATGGGCGAGTTTTTGCTTTCAGATGCAGCAGGAATTTCTCGAGTTCGTCATTCCGTTCGCGAGATATGGGAGTTTGAAGTTAAGGAATGGTTGAGAAACCATCAAAATTTTCGCAAATCTGATACTCGAAACCAATAACTACTATTACCTAGGGCAAAAATACGCATACCGTTGTAAATGGGCGAGTTTTTGCTTTCAGATGCAGCAGGAATTTCTCGAGTTCGTCATTCCGTTCGCGAGATATGGGAGTTTGAAGTTAAGGAATGGTTGAGAAACCATCAAAATTTTCGCAAGTCTGATACTCGAAACCAATAACTACTATTGCCTAGGGCAAAAATACACATACCGTTGTAATCGGGCGAGTTTCTACTTTCAGATGCAAAAGGAATTTCTCGAGTTCGTCAATCCGTTCGCGAGATATGGGAGTTTGAAGTTAAGGAATGGTTGAGAAACCGTCAAAATTTTCGCAAATCTGATACTCGAAACCAATAACTACTATGGCCTAGGGCAAAAATACACATACCATTGTAATCGGGCGAGATTATGCTTTTAGATGCAACTGGAATTTCTCGAGTTGGTAATCCGTTCGCGAGATATGGGAGTTTGAAGTTAAGGAATGGTTGAGAAATCATCAAAATTATCGCAAGTCTGATACTCGAAACCAATAACTACTATTGACTTGGGCAAAAATACACATACCGTTGTAATCGATCGAGCTTCTTATTTCAGATGCAACAGGAATTTCTCGAGTGCGTCAATCCGTTCGCGAGATATGGGAGTTTGAAGTTAAGGAACGGTTGAGAAACTATCAAAATTTTAGTAAGTCTGATACTCGAAACCAATAAGTACTAATGCCTAGGGCAAAAATACACACACCGTTGTAATCGGTCGAGTTTCTACTTTCAGATGCAACAGGAATTTCTCGAGTTCGTCAATCCGTTCGCGAGATATGGGAGTTTGAAGTTAAGGAATGGTTGAGAAGCCATCAAAATTTTCGCAAGTCTGATACTCGAAACCAATAACTGCTATGGCCTAGGGCAAAATTACACATACTATTGTAATCGGGCGAGATTATGCTTTTAGATGCAACTGGAATTTCACGAGCTGGTAATCCGTTCGCGAGATATGGGAGTTTGTAGTTAAGGAATGGTTGAGAAACCATCAAAATTTTCGCAAGTCTGATACTCGAAACCAATAACTACAACCGCCTAGGGCAAAAATACACATACCGTTGTAATCGGGCGAGTTTCTGCCTTCAGATGCAGTAGGAATTTCTCGAGTTCGTCAATCCGTTCGCGAGATATGGGAGTTTGAAGTTAAGGAATGGTTGAGAAACCATCAAAATTTTCGCAAGTCTGATACTCGAAACCAATAACTACTATTACCTAGGGCAAGAATACACATACCGTTGTAAATGGGCGAGTTTTTGCTTTCAGATGCAGCAGGAATTTCTCGAGTTCGTCATTCCGTTCGCGAGATGTGGGAGTTTGAAGTTAAGGAATGGTTGAGAAACCATCAAAATTTTCGCTGGTCTGATACTCGAAACCAATAACTGGTATGGCCTAGGGGAAAAGTACACATACCACTGTAATCGGGCGATCTTCAACCTTCAGATGCAACAGGAATTTCTCGAGTTCGTCATTCCGTTCGCGAGATATGGGAGTTTGAAGTTAAGGAATGGTTGAGAAATCATCAAAATCTTCGCAAGTCTGATACTCGAAACCAATAACTACTATTGCCTTGGGCAAAAATACACATACCGTTGTAATCGGGCGAGCTTCTACTTTCAGATGCAGCAGGAATTTCTCGAGTTCGTCAATCCGTTCGCGAGATATGGGAGTTTGAAGTTAAGGAATGGTTGAGAAGCCATCAAAATTTTCGCAAGTCTGATACTGGAAACCAATAACTGCTATGGCCTAGGGCAAAAATACACATACCATTGTAATCGGGCGAGATTATGCTTTTAGATGCAACTGGAATTTCTCGAGTTGGTAATCCGTTCGCGAGATATGGGAGTTTGAAGTTAAGGAATGGTTGAGAAATCATCAAAATTATCGCAAGTCTGATACTCGAAACCAATAACTACTATTGCCTTGGGCAAAAATACACATACCGTTGTAATCGATCGAGCTTCTTATTTCAGATGCAACAGGAATTTCTCGAGTGCGTCAATCCGTTCGCGAGATATGGGAGTTTGAAGTTAAGGAACGGTTGAGAAACTATCAAAATTTTAGTAAGTCTGATACTCGAAACCAATAAGTACTAATGCCTAGGGCAAAAATACACACACCGTTGTAATCGGTCGAGTTTCTACTTTCAGATGCAACAGGAATTTCTCGAGTTCGTCAATCCGTTCGCGAGATATGGGAGTTTGAAGTTAAGGAATGGTTGAGAAGCCATCAAAATTTTCGCAAGTCTGATACTGGAAACCAATAACTGCTATGGCCTAGGGCAAAATTACACATACTATTGTAATCGGGCGAGATTATGCTTTTAGATGCAACTGGAATTTCACGAGCTGGTAATCCGTTCGCGAGATATGGGAGTTTGTAGTTAAGGAATGGTTGAGAAACCATCAAAATTTTCGCAAGTCTGATACTCGAAACCAATAACTACTACCGCCTAGGGCAAAAATACACATACCGTTGTAATCGGGCGAGTTTCTGCCTTCAGATGCAGTAGGAATTTCTCGAGTTCGTCAATCCGTTCGCGAGATATGGGAGTTTGAAGTTAAGGAATGGTTGAGAAACCATCAAAATTTTCGCAAGTCTGATACTCGAAACCAATAACTACTATTACCTAGGGCAAAAATACACATACCGTTGTAAATGGGCGAGTTTTTGCTTTCAGATGCAGCAGGAATTTCTCGAGTTCGTCATTCCGTTCGCGAGATGTGGGAGTTTGAAGTTAAGGAATGGTTGAGAAACCATCAAAATTTTCGCAAGTGTGATACTCGAAACCAATAACTACTATTGCCTAGGGCAAAAATACACATACCGTTGTAATCGGGCGAGTTTCTACTTTCAGATGCAACAGGAATTTCTCGAGTTCGTCAATCCGTTCGCGAGGTATGGGAGTTTGAAGTTAAGGAATGGTTTAGAAGCCATCAAAATTTTCGCAAGTCTGATTCTCGAAACCAATAACTACTATGGCCTAGGGCAAAAATACACATACCATTGTAATCGGGCGAGATTATGCTCTTAGATGCAACTGGAATTTCTCGAGTTGGTAATCCGTTCGCGAGATATGGGAGTTTGAAGTTAAGGAATGGTTGAGAAATCATCAAAATTTTCGCAAGTCTGATACTCGCAACCAATAACTACTCTTGCCTTGGGCAAAAATACACATACCGTTGTAATCGATCGAGCTTCTTATTTCAGATGCAACAGGAATTTCTCGAGTGCGTCAATCCGTTCGCGAGATATGGGAGTTTGAAGTTAAGGAACGGTTGAGAAACTATCAAAATTTTAGTAAGTCTGATACTCGAAACCAATAAGTACTAATGCCTAGGGCAAAAATACACACACCGTTGTAATCGGTCGAGTTTCTACTTTCAGATGCAACAGGAATTTCTCGAGTTCGTCAATCCGTTCGCGAGATATGGGAGTTTGAAGTTAAGGAATGGTTGATAAACCATCAAAATTTTCGCAAATCTGATACTCGAAACCAATAACTGGAATGGCCTAGGGGAAAAGTACACATACCACTGTAATCGGGCGAGTTTCTGCCTTCAGATGCAGTAGGAATTTCTCGAGTTCGTCAATCCGTTCGCGAGATATGGGAGTTTGAAGTTAAGGAATGGTTGAGAAACCATCAAAATTTTCGCAAGACTGATACTCGAAACCAATAACTACTATCGCCTAGGGCAAAAATACACATACCGTTGTAATCGGGCGAGTTTCTACTTTCAGATGCAACAGGAATTTCTCGAGTTCGTCAATCCGTTCGCGAGATATGGGAGTATGAAGTTAAGGAATGGTTGAGAAGCCATCAAAATTTTCGCAAGTCTGATTCTCGAAACCAATAACTACTATTGCCTAGGGCAAAAATACACATACCATTGTAATCGGGCGAGATTATGCTTTTAGATGCAACTGGAATTTCTCGAGTTGGTAATCCGTTCGCGAGATATGGGAGTTTAAAGTTAAGGAATGGTTGAGAAACCATCAAAATTTTCGCAAGTCTGATACTCGAAACCAATAACTACTATTGCCTAGGGCAAAAATACACATACCGTTGTAATCGGGCGAGTTTCTGCTTTCAGATGCAGCAGGAATTTCTCGAGTTCGACAATCCGATCGCGAGATATGGGAGTTTGAAGTTAAGGAATGGTTGAGAAACCATCAAAATTTTCGCTGGTCTGATACTCGAAACCAATAACTGGAATGGCCTAGGGGAAAAGTACACATACCACTGTAATCGGGCGATCTTCTACCTCCAGATGCAACAGGAATTTCTCGAGTTCGTCAATGCGTTAGCGAGATATGGGAGTTTGTAGTTAAGGAATGGTTGAGAAGCCATCAAAATTTTCGCAAGTCTGATACTCGAAACCAATAACTACTATGGCCTAGGGCAAAAATACACATACCATTGTAAACGGGCGAGATTATGCTTTTAGATGCAACTGGAATTTCTCGAGTTGGTAATCCGTTCGCGAGATATGGAAGTTTGTAGTTAAGGAATGGTTGAGAAACCATCAAAATTTTCGCAAGTCTGATACTCGAAACCAATAACTACTATTGCCTAGGGCAAAAATACACACACCGTTGTAATCGGGCGAGTTTCTGCTTTCAGATGCAGTAGGAATTTCTCGATTTCGACAATCCGTTCGCGAGATATGGGAGTTTGAAGTTAAGGAATGGTTGAGAAACCATCAAAATTTTCGGTGGTCTGATACTCGAAACCAATAACTGGAATGGCCTAGGGGAAAAGTACACATACCACAGTAATCGGGCGATCTTCTACCTTCAGATGCAACAGGAATTTCTCGAGTTCGTCAATCCGTTCGCGAGATATGGGAGTTTGAAGTTAAGGAATGGTTGAGAAACCATCAGAATTTTCGCAAGTCTGATACTCGAAACCAATAACTGCTATGGCCTAGGGCAAAAATACACATACCATTGTAATCGGGCGAGATTATGCTTTTAGATGCAACTGGAATTTCTCGAGTTGGTAATCCGTTCGCGAGATATGGGAGTTTAAAGTTAAGGAATGGTTGAGAAACCATCAAAATTTTCGCAAGTCTGATACTCGAAACCAATAACTACTAATGCCTAGGGCAAAAATACACACACCGTTGTAATCGGTCGAGTTTCTACTTTCAGATGCAACAGGAATTTCTCGAGTTCGTCAATCCGTTCGCGAGATATGGGAGTTTGAAGTTAAGGAATGGTTGAGAAGCCATCAAAATTTTCGCAAGTCTGATACTCGAAACCAATAACTGCTATGGCCTAGGGCAAAATTACACATACTATTGTAATCGGGCGAGATTATGCTTTTAGATGCAACTGGAATTTCACGAGCTGGTAATCCGTTCGCGAGATATGGGAGTTTGTAGTTAAGGAATGGTTGAGAAACCATCAAAATTTTCGCAAGTCTGATACTCGAAACCAATAACTACTATTGCCTAGGGCAAAAATACACATACCGTTGTAATCGGGCGAGTTTCTGCTTTCAGATGTAGTAGGAATTTCTCGAGTTCGACAATCCGATCGCGAGATATGGGAGTTTGAAGTTAAGGAATGGTTGAGAAACCATCAAAATTTTCGCTGGTCTGATACTCGAAACCAATAACTGGAATGGCCTAGGGGAAAAGTACACATACCACTGTAATCGGGCGAGTTTCTGCCTTCAGATGCAGTAGGAATTTCTCGAGTTCGTCAATCCGTCCGCGAGATATTGGAGTTTGAAGTTAAGGAATGGTTGAGAAACCATCAAAATTTTCGCAAGTCTGATACTCGAAACCAATAACTACTATTGCCTAGGGCAAAAATACACACACCGTTGTAATCGGGCGAGTTTCTGCTTTCAGATGCAGTAGGAATTTCTCGAGTTCGACAATCCGTTCGCGAGATATGGGAGTTTGAGGTTAAGGAATGCTTGAGAAGCCATCAAAATTTTCGCAAGTCTGATTCTCGAAACCACTAACTACTATGGCCTAGGGCAAAAATACACATACCATTGTAATCGGGCGAGATTATGCTTTTAGATGCAACTGGAATTTCTCGAGTTGGTAATCCGTTTGCGAGATATGGGAGTTTGAAGTTAAGGAATGGTTGAGATACCATCAAAATTTTCGCAAGTCTGATACTCGAAACCAATAACTACTATTGCCTAGGGCAAAAATACACACACCGTTGTAATCGGGCGAGTTTCTGCTTTCAGATGCAGTAGGAATTTCTCGAGTTCGACAATCCGTTCGCGAGATATGGGAATTTGAAGTTAAGGAATGGTTGAGAAACCATCAAAATTTTCGCTGGTCTGATACTCGAAACCAATAACTGGAATGGCATAGGGGAAAAGTACACATAACACTGTAATCGGGCGATCTTCTACCTTCAGATGCAACAGGAATTTCTCGAGTTCGTCAATCCGTTCGCGAGATATGGGAGTTTGAAGTTAAGGAATGGTTGAGAAACCATCAGAATTTTCGCAAGTCTGATACTCGAAACCAATAACTGCTATGGCCTAGGGCAAAAATACACATACCATTGTAATCGGGCGAGATTATGCTTTTAGATGCAAATGGAATTTCTCGAGTTGGTAAACCGTTCGCGAGATATGGGAGTTTAAAGTTAAGGAATGTTTGAGAAACCATCAAAATTTTCGCAAGTCTGATACTCGAAACCAATAACTAATATTGCCTAGGGCAAAAATACACATACCGTTGTAATCGATCGAGCTTCTGATTTCAGATGCAACAGGAATTTCACGAGTGCGTCAATCCGTTCGCGAGATATGGGAGTTTGAAGTTAAGGAACGGTTGAGAAACTATCAAAATTTTAGTAAGTCTGATACTCGAAACCAATAACTACTAATGCCTAGGGCAAAAATACACACACCGTTGTAATCGGTCGAGTTTCTACTTTCAGATGCAACAGGAATTTCTCGAGTTCGTCAATCCGTTCGCGAGATATGGGAGTTTGAAGTTAAGGAATGGTTGAGAAGCCATCAAAATTTTCGCAAGTCTGATACTCGAAACCAATAACTGCTATGGCCTAGGGCAAAATTACACATAGTATTGTAATCGGGCGAGATTATGCTTTTAGATGCAACTGGAATTTCACGAGCTGGTAATCCGTTCGCGAGATATGGGAGTTTGTAGTTAAGGAATGGTTGAGAAACCATCAAAGTTTTCGCAAGTCTGATACTCGAAACCAATAACTACTATTGCCTAGGGCAAAAATACACATACCGTTGTAATCGGGCGAGTTTCTCCTTTCAGATGCAGTAGGAATTTCTCGAGTTCGTCATTCCGTTCGCGAGATTATGGGAGTTTGAAGTTAAGGAATGGTTGAGAAACCATCAAAATTTTCGCAAATCTGATACTCGAAACCAATAACTACTATTACCTAGGGCAAAAATACACATACCGTTTTAAATGGGCGAGTTTTTGCTTTCAGATGCAGCAGGAATTTCTCGAGTTCGTCATTCCGTTCGCGAGATATGGGAGTTTGAAGTTAAGGAATGGTTGAGAAACCATCAAAATTTTCGCAAGTCTGATACTCGAAACCAATAACTACTATTGCCTTGGGCAAAAATACACATATCGTTGTAATCGATCGAGCTTCTTATTTCAGATGCAACAGGAATTTCTCGAGTGCGTCAATCCGTTCGCGAGATATGGGAGTTTGAAGTTAAGGAACGGTTGAGAAACTATCAAAATTTTAGTAAGTCTGATACTCGAAACCAATAACTACTAATGCCTAGGGCAAAAATACACACACCGTTGTAATCGGTCGAGATTCTACTTTCAGATGCAACAGGAATTTCTCGAGTTCGTCAATCTGTTCGCGAGATATGGGAGTTTGAAGTTAAGGAATGGTTGAGAAGCCATCAAAATTTTCGCAAGTCTGATACTCGAAACCAATAACTGCTATGGCCTAGGGCAAAATTACACATACTATTGTAATCGGGCGAGATTATGCTTTCAGATGCAGTAGGAATTTCTCGAGTTCGACAATCCGATTGCGAGATATGGGAGTTTGAAGTTAAGGAATGGTTGAGAAACCATCAAAATTTTCGCTGGTGTGATACTCGAAACCAATAACTGGAATGGCCTAGGGGAAAAGTACACATACCACTGTAATCGGGCGATCTTCTACCTTCAGATGCAACAGGAATTTCTCGAGTTCGTCAATCCGTTCGTGAGATATGGGAGTTTGAAGTTAAGGAATGGTTGAGAAACCATCAAAATTTTCGCAAATCTGATACTCGAAACCAATAACTGGAATGGCCTAGGGGAAAAGTACACATACCACTGTAATCGGGCGAGTTTCTGCCTTCAGATGCAGTAGGAATTTCTCGAGTTCGTCAATCCGTTCGCGAGATATGGGAGTTTGAAGTTAAGGAATGGTTGAGAAACCATCAAAATTTTCGCAAGTCTGATACTCGAAACCAATAACTACTATTGCCTAGGGCAAAAATACACACACCGTTGTAATCGGGCGAGTTTCTGCTTTCAGATGCAGTAGGAATTTCTCGAGTTCGACAATCCGTTCGCGAGATATGGGAGTTTGAGGTTAAGGAATGGTTGAGAAGTCATCAAAATTTTCGCAAGTCTGATTCTCGAAACCAATAACTACTATGGCCTAGGGCAAAAATACACATACCATTGTAATCGGGCGAGATTATGCTTTTAAATGCAACTGGAATTTCTCGAGTTGGTAATCCGTTTGCGAGATATGGGAGTTTGAAGTTAAGGAATGGTTGAGAAACCATCAAAATTTTCGCAAGTCTGATACTCGAAACCAATAACTACTATCGCCTAGGGCAAAAATACACATACCGTTGTAATCGGGCGAGTTTCTACTTTCAGATGCAACAGGAATTTCTCGAGTTCGTCAATCCGTTCGCGAGATATGGGAGTTTGAAGTTAAGGAATGTTTGAGAAGCCATCAAAATTTTCGCAAGTCTGATTCTCGAAACCAATAACTACTATGGCCTAGGGCAAAAATACACATACCATTGTAATCGGGCGAGATTATGCTTTTAGATGCAACTGGAATTTCTCGAGTTGGTAATCCGTTCGCGAGATATGGGAGTTTGAAGTTAAGGAATGGTTGAGAAATCATCAAAATTTTCGCAAGTCTGATGCTCGAAACCAATAACTACTATTGCCTTGGGCAAAAATACACATACCGTTGTAATCGGGCGAGCTTCTACTTTCAGATGCAGCAGGAATTTCTCGAGTTCGTCAATGCGTTCGCGAGTTATGGGAGTTTGAAGTTAAGGAATGGTTGAGAAACCATCAAAATTTTCGCTGGTCTGATACTCGAAACCAATAACTGGAATGGCCTAGGGGAAAAGTACACATACCACAGTAATCGGGCGATCTTCTACCTTCAGATGCAACAGGAATTTCTCGAGTTCGTCAATCCGTTCGCGAGATATGGGAGTTTGAAGTTAAGGAATGGTTGAGAAACCATCAAAATTTTCGCAAGTCTGATACTCGAAACCAATAACTGCTATGGCCTAGGACAAAATTACACATACTATTGTAATCGGGCGAGATTATGCTTTTAGATGCAACTGGAATTTCACGAGCTGGTAATCCGTTCGCGAGATATGGGAGTTTGTAGTTAAGGAATGGTTGAGAAACCATCAAAATTTTCGCAAGTCTGATACTCGAAACCAATAACTACTATTGCCTAGGGCAAAAATACACATACCGTTGTAATCGGGCGAGTTTCTGCTTTCAGATGCAGTAGGAATTTCTCGAGTTCGTCATTCCGTTCGCGAGATATGGGAGTTTGAAGTTAAGGAATGGTTGAGAAACCATCAAAATTTTCGCAAATCTGATACTCGAAACCAATAACTACTATTACCTAGGGCAAAAATACACATACCGTTGTAAATGGACGAGTTTTTGCTTTCAGATGCAGCAGGAATTTCTCGAGTTGGTAATCCGTTCGCGAGATATGGGAGTTTGAAGTTAAGGAATGGTTGAGAAATCATCAAAATTTTCGCAAGTCTGATACTCGAAACCAATAACTACTATTGCCTTGGGCAAAAATACACATACCGTTGTAATCGATCGAGCTTCTTATTTCAGATGCAATAGGAATTTCTCGAGTGCGACAATCCGTTCGCGAGATATGGGAGTTTGAAGTTTAGGAACGGTTGAGAAACTATCAAAATTTTAGTAAGTCTGATACTCGAAACCAATAACTACTAATGCCTAGGGCAAAAATACACACACCGTTGTAATCGGTCGAGTTTCTACTTTCAGATGCAACAGGAATTTCTCGAGTTCGTCAATCCGTTCGCGAGATATGGGAGTTTGAAGTTAAGGAATGGTTGAGAAGCCATCAAAATTTTCGCAAGTCTGATACTCGAAGCCAATAACTGCTATGGCCTAGGGCAAAATTACACATACTATTGTAATCGGGCGAGATTATGCTTTTAGATGCAACTGGAATTTCACGAGCTGGTAATCCGTTCGCGAGATATGGGAGTTTGTAGTTAAGGAATGGTTGAGAAACCATCAAAATTTTCGCAAATCTGATACTCGAAACCAATAACTACTATTACCTAGGGCAAAAATACACATACCGTTGTAATCGATCGAGCTTCTTATTTCAGATGCAACAGGAATTTCTCGTGTGCGTCAATCCGTTCGCGAGATATGGGAGTTTGAAGTTAAGGAACGGTTGAGAAACTATCAAAATTTTCGCAAATCTGATACTCGAAACCAATAACTACTATTACCAAGGGCAAAAATACACACACCGTTGTAATCGGTCGAGTTTCTACTTTCAGATGCAACAGGAATTTCTCGAGTTCGTCTATCCGTTCGCGAGATATGGGAGTTTGAAGTTAAGGAATGGTTGAGAAACCATCAAAATTTTCGCTGGTCTGATACTCGAAACCAATAACTGGAATGGCCTAGGGGAAAAGTACACATACCACAGTAATCGGGCGATCTTCTACCTTCAGATGCAACAGGAATTTCTCGAGTTCGTCATTCCGTTCGCGAGATATGGGAGTTTGAAGTTAAGGAATGGTTGAGAAACCATCAAAATTTTCGCAAATCTGATACTCGAAACCAATAACTACTATTGCCTAGGGCAAAAATACACATACCGTTGTAAATGGGCGAGTTTCTGCTTTCAGATGCAGCAGGAATTTCTCGAGTTCGTCATTCCGTTCGCGAGATATGGGAGTTTGAAGTTAAGGAATGGTTGAGAAACCATCAAAATTTTCGCAAGTCTGATACTCGAAACCAATAACTACTATTGCCTAGGGCAAAAATACACATACCGTTGTAATCGGGCGAGTTTCTACTTTCAGATGCAACTGAATTTCTCGAGTTGGTAATCCGTTCGCGAGATATGGGAGTTTGAAGTTAAGGAATGGTTGAGAAACCATCAAAATTTTCGCAAGTCTGATACTCGAAACCAATAACTACAAATGCCTAGGGCAAAAATACACATTACGTTGTAATCGGGCGATCTTCCACTTTCAGATGCAACAGGAATTTCTCGAGTTCGTCAATCCGTTCGCGAGATATAGGAGTTTGAAATTAAGGAATGGTTGAGAAACCATCAAAATTTTCGCAAGTCTGATACTCGAAACCAATAACTACTAATGCCTAGGGCAAAAATACACACACCGTTGTAATCGGTCGAGTTTCTACTTTCAGATGCAACAGGAGCCTCTCGAGTTCGTCAATCCGTTCGCGAGATATGGGAGTTTGAAGTTAAGGAATGGTTGAGAAGCCATCAAAATTTTCGCAAGTCTGATACTCGAAACCAATAACTGCTATGGCCTAGGGCAAAATTACAAATACTATTGTAATCGGGCGAGATTATGCTTTTAGATGCAACTGGAATTTCACGAGCTGGTAATCCGTTCGCGAGATATGGGAGTTTGAAGTTAAGGAATGGTTGAGAAACCATCAAAATTTTCGCAAGTCTGATACTCGAAACCAATAACTACTATCGCCTAGGGCAAAAATACACATACCGTTGTAATCGGGCGAGTTTCTACTTTCCGATGCAACAGGAATTTCTCGAGTTCGTCAATCCGTTCGCGAGATATGGGAGTTTGAAATTAAGGAATGGTTGAGAAGCGATCAAAATTTTCGCAAGTCTGATTCTCGAAACCAATAACTACTATGGCCTAGGGCAAAAATGCACATACCATTGTAATCGGGCGAGATTATGCTTTTAGATGCAACTGGAATTTCTCGAGTTGGTAATCCGTTCGCGAGATATGGGAGTTTGAAGTTAAGGAATGGTTGAGAAACCATCAAAATTTTCGCTGGTCTGATACTCGAAACCAATAACTGGAATGGCCTAGGGGAAAAGTACACATACCACAGTAATCGGGCGATCTTCTACCTTCAGATGCAACAGGAATTTCTCGAGTTCGTCAATCCGTTCGCGAGATATGGGAGTTTGAAGTTAAGGAGTGGTTGAGAAGCCATCAAAATTTTCGCAAGTCTGATACTCGAAACCAATAACTACTATGGCCTAGGGCAATAATACACATACCATTGTAATCGGGCGAGATTATGCTTTTAGATGCAACTGAATTTCTCGAGTTGGTAATCCGTTCGCGAGATATGGGAGTTTGAAGTTAAGGAATGGTTGAGAAACCATCAAAATTTTCGCAAGTCTGATACTCGAAACCAATAACTACAAATGCCTAGGGCAAAAATACACACACCGTTGTAATCGGGCGAGTTTCTGCTTTCAGATGCAGTAGGAATTTCTCGAGTTCGACAATCCGTTCGCGAGATATGGGAGTTTGAAGTTAAGGAATGGTTGAGAAGCCATCAAAATTTTCGCAAGTCTGATTCTCGAAACCAATAACTACTATGGCCTAGGGCAAAAATACACATACCATTGTAATCGGGCGAGATTATGCTTTTAGATGCAATTGGAATTTCTCGAGTTGGTAATCCGTTCGCGAGATATGGGAGTTTGAAGTTAAGGAATGGTTGAGAAACCATCAAAATTTTCGCAAGTCTGATACTCGATACCAATAACTACTATTGCCTAGGGCAAAAATACACACACCGTTGTAATCGGGCGAGTTTCTGCTTTCAGATGCAGTAGGAATTTCTCGAGTTCGACAATCCGTTCGCGAGATATGGGAGTTTGAAGTTAAGGAATGGTTGAGAAACCATCAAAATTTTCGCTGGTCTGATACTCGAAACCAATAACTGGTATGGCCTAGGGGAAAAGTACACATACCACTGTAATCGGGCGATCTTCTACCTTCAGATGCAACAGGAATTTCTCGAGTTCGTCATTCCGTTCGCGAGATATGGGAGTTTGAAGTTAAGGAATGGTTGAGAAGCCATCAAAATTTTCGCAAGTCTGATTCTCGAAACCAATAACGACTATGGCCTAGGGCAAAAATACACATACCATTGTAATCGGGCGAGATTATGCTTTTAAATGCAACTGGAATTTCTCGAGTTGGTAATCCGTTTGCGAGATATGGGAGTTTGAAGTTAAGGAATGGTTGAGAAACCATCAAAATTTTCGCAAGTCTGATACTCGAAACCAATAACTACTATCGCCAAGGGCAAAAATACACATACCGTTGTAATCGGGCGAGTTTCTACTTTCAGATGCAACAGGAATTTCTCGAGTTCGTCAATCCGTTCGCGAGATATGGGAGTTTGAAATTAAGGAATGGTTGGGAAACCATCAAAATTTTCGCAAGTCTGATACTCGAAACCAATAACTGCTATGGCCTAGGACAAAATTACACATACTATTGTAATCGGGCGAGATTATGCTTTTAGATGCAACTGGAATTTCACGAGCTGGTAATCCGTTCGCGAGATATGGGAGTTTGTAGTTAAGGAATGGTTGAGAAACCATCAAAATTTTCGCAAGTCTGATACTCGAAACCAATAACTACTATTGCCTAGGGCAAAAATACACATACCGTTGTAATCGGGCGAGTTTCTGCTTTCAGATGCAGTAGGAATTTCTCGAGTTCGTCATTCCGTTCGCGAGATATGGGAGTTTGAAGTTAAGGAATGGTTGAGAAACCATCAAAATTTTCGCAAATCTGATAATCGAAACCAATAACTACTATTGCCTAGGGCAAAAATACACATACCGTTGTAAATGGGCGAGTTTCTGCTTTCAGATGCAACAGGAGTCTCTCGAGTTCGTCAATCCGTTCGCGAGATATGGGAGTTTGAAGTTAAGGAATGGTTGAGAAGCCATCAAAATTTTCGCAAGTCTGATTCTCGAAACCAATAACTACTATGGCCTAGGGCAAAAATGCACATACCATTGTAATCGGGCGAGATTATGCTTTTAGATGCAACTGAATTTCTCGAGTTGGTAATCCGTTCGCGAGATATGGGAGTTTGAAGTTAAGGAATGGTTGAGAAACCATCAAAATTTTCGCAAGTCTGATACTCGAAACCAATAACTACAAATGCCTAGGGTAAAAATACACACACCGTTGTAATCGGGCGAGTTTCTGCTTTCAGATGCAGTAGGAATTTCTCGAGTTCGACAATCCGTTCGCGAGATATGGGAGTTTGAAGTTAAGGAATGGTTGAGAAACCATCAAAATTTTCGCTGGTCTGATACTCGAAACCAATAACTGGAATGGCCTAGGGGAAAAGTACACATACCACAGTAATCGGGCGATATTCTACCTTCAGATGCAACAGGAATTTCTCGAGTTGGTAATCCGTTCGCGAGATATGGGAGTTTGAAGTTAAGGAATGGTTGAGGAATCATCAAAATTTTCGCAAGTCTGATACTCGAAACCAATAACTACAAATGCCTAGGGCAAAAATACACACACCGTTGTAATCGGTCGAGTTTCTACTTTCAGATGCAATAGGAATTTCTCGAGTTCGTCAATCCGTTCGCGAGATATGGGAGTTTGAAGTTAAGGAATGGTTGGGAAACCATCAAAATTTTCGCAAATCTGATACTCGAAACCAATAACTACTATTGCCTAGGGCAAAAATACACATACAGTTGTAAATGGGCGAGTTTCTGCTTTCAGATGCAGCAGGAATTTCTCGAGTTCGTCATTCCGTTCGCGAGATATGGGAGTTTGAAGTTAAGGAATGGTTGAGAAACCATCAAAATTTTCGCAAGTCTGATACTCGAAACCAATAACTACTATTGCCTAGGGCAAAAATACACATACCGTTGTAATCGGGCGAGTTTCTACTTTCAGATGCAACTGAATTTCTCGAGTTGGTAATCCGTTCGCGAGATATGGGAGTTTGAAGTTAAGGAATGGTTGAGAAACCATCAAAATTTTCGCAAGTCTGATACTCGAAACCAATAACTACAAATGCCTAGGGCAAAAATACACATTACGTTGTAATCGGGCGATCTACTACTTTCAGATGCAACAGGAATTTCTCGAGTTCGTCAATCCGTTCGCGAGATATAGGAGTTTGAAATTAAGGAATGGTTGAGAAACCATCAAAATTTTCGCAAGTCTGATACTCGAAACCAATAACTACTAATGCCTAGGGCAAAAATACACACACCGTTGTAATCGGGCGAGTTTCTACTTTCAGATGCAACTGAATTTCTCGAGTTGGTAATCCGTTCGCGAGATATGGCAGTTTGAAGTTAAGGAATGGTTGAGAAACCATCAAAATTTTCGCAAATCTGATACTCGAAACCAATAACTACTATGGCCTAGGGCAAAAATACACATACCATTGTAATCGGGCGAGATTATGCTTTTAGATGCAACTGGAATTTCTCGAGTTGGTAATCCGTTCGCGAGATATGGGAGTTTGTAGTTAAGGAATGGTTGAGAAACCATCAAAATTTTCGCAAGTCTGATACTCGAAACCAATAACTACTTTTGCGTAGGGCAAAAATACACACACCGTTGTAATCGGGCGAGTTTCTGCTTTCAGATGCAGTAGGAATTTCTCGAGTTCGACAATCCGTTCGCGAGATATGGGAGTTTGAAGTTAAGGAATGGTTGAGAAACCATCAAAATTTTCGCTGGTCTGATACTCGAAACCAATAACTGGTATGGCCTAGGGGAAAAGTACACATACCACTGTAATCGGGCGATCTTCTACCTTCAGATGCAACAGGAATTTCTCGAGTTCGTCATTCCGTTCGCGAGATATGGGAGTTTGAAGTTAAGGAATGGTTGAGAAACCATCAAAATTTTCGCAAGTCTGATACTCGAAACCAATAACTACTATTGCCTAGGGCAAAAATACACATACCGTTGTAATCGGGCGAGTTTCTACTTTCAGATGCAACAGGAATTTCTCGAGTTCGTCAATCCGTTCGCGAGATATGGGAGTTTGAAGTTAAGGAATGGTTGAGAAGCCATCAAAATTTTCGCAAGTCTGATTCTCGAAACCAATAACTACTATGGCCTAGGGCAATAATACACATACCATTGTAATCGGGCGAGATTATGCTTTTAGATGCAACTGAATTTCTCGAGTTGGTAATCCGTTCGCGAGATATGGGAGTTTGAAGTTAAGGAATGGCTGAGAAACCATCAAAATTTTCGCAAGTCTGATACTCGAAACCAATAACTACAAATGCCTAGGGCAAAAATACACATTACGTTGTAATCGGGCGATCTTCTACTTTCAGATGCAACAGGAATTTCTCGAGTTCGTCAATCCGTTCGCGAGATATGGGAGTTTGAAATTATGGAATGGTTGAGAAACCATCAAAATTTTCGCAAGTCTGATACTCGAAACCAATAACTTCTATGGCCTAGGGCAAAAATACACATACCATTTTAATCGGGCGAGATTATGCTTTTAGATGCAACTGGAATTTCTCGAGTTGGTAATCCGTTCGCGAGATATGGGAGTTTAAAGTTAAGGAATGGTTGAGAAACCATCAAAATTTTCGCAATTCTGATACTCGAAACCAATAACTACTATTGTCTAGGGCAAAAATACACATACCGTTGTAATCGGGCGAGCTTCTACTTTCAGATGCAGAAGGAATTTCTCGTGTTCGTCAATTTGTTCGCGAGATATGGGAGTTTGAAGTTAAGGAATGGTTGAGAAGCCGTCAAAATTTTCGCAAGTCTGATACTCGAAACCAATAACTACTATGGCCTAGGGCAAAAATACACATACCATTGTAATCGGGCGAGATTATGCTTTTAGATGCAACTGGAATTTCTCGAGTTGGTAATCCGTTCGCGAGGTATGGGAGTTTGAAGTTAAGGAATGGTTGAGAAATCATCAAAATTTTCGCAAGTCTGATACTCGAAACCAATAACTACTATTGCCTTGGGCAAAAATACACATACCGTTGTAATCGGGCGAGCTTCTACTTTCAGATGCAGCCGGAATTTCTCGAGTTCGTCAATGCGTTCGCGAGATATGGGAGTTTGAAGTTAAGGAATGGTTGAGAAGCCGTCAAAATTTTCGCAAGTCTGATACTCGAAAGCAATAACTACTATTGCCTTGGGCAAAAATACACATACCGTTGTAATCGAGCGAGCTTCTACTTTCAGATGCAGCAGGAATTTCTCGAGTTCGTCAATGTGTTCGCGAGATATGGGAGTTTGAAGTTAAGGAATGGTTGAGAAGCCGTCAAAATTTTCGCAAGTCTGATACTCGAAACCAATAACTACTATGGCCTAGGGCAAAAATACACATACCATTGTAATCGGGCGAGATTATGCTTTTAGATGCAACTGGAATTTCTCGAGTTGGTAATCCGTTCGCGAGATATGGGAGTTTGAAGTTAAGGAATGGTTGAGAAATCATCAAAATTTTCGCAAGTCTGATACTCGAAACCAATAACTACTATTGCCTTGGGCAAAAATACACATACCGTTGTAATCGAGCGAGCTTCTACTTTCAGATGCAGCAGGAATTTCTCCAGTTCGTCAATGTGTTCGCGAGATATGGGAGTTTGAAGTTAAGGAATGGTTGAGAAGCCGTCAAAATTTTCGCAAGTCTGATACTCGAAACCAATAACTACTATTGCCTTGGGCAAAAATACACATACCGTTGTAATCGGGCGAGTTTCTGCTTTCAGATGCAACTGGAATTTCTCCAGTTCGTCAATCCGTTCACGAGATATGGGAGTTTGAAGTTAAGGAATGGTTGAGAAACCATCAAAATTTTCGCTGGTCTGATACTCGAAACCAATAACTGGAATGGCCTAGGGGAAAAGTACAATCCCCATTGTAATCGGGCGAGTTTCTACTTTCAGATGCAACAGGAATTTCTCGAGTTCGTCGATCCGTTCACGAGATATGGGAGTTTGAAGTTAAGGAATGGTTGAGAAACCATCAAAATTTTCGCTGGTCTGATACTCGAAACCAATAACTGGAATGGCCTAGGGGAAAAGTACACATACTACAGTAATCGGGCGATCTTCTACCTTCAGATGCAACATGAATTTCTCGAGTTTGTCAATCCGTTCGCGAGATATGGGATTTTGAAGTTAAGGAATGGTTGAGAAACCATCAAAATTTTCGCAGGTCTGATACTCGAAACCAATAACTGGAATGGCCTAGGGGAAAAGTACACATACCACTGTAATCGGGCGAGTTTCTGCTTTCAGATGCAGTAGGAATTTCTCGAGTTTGTCAATCCGTTCGCGAGATATGGGAGTTTGAAGTTAAGGAACGGTTGAGAAACTATCAAAATTTTAGTAAGTTTGATACTCGAAACCAATAACTACTAATGCCTAGGGCAAAAATACACATACCGTTGTAATCGGGCGAGTTTCTGCTTTCAGATGCAACTGGAATTTCTCGTGTTGGCAATCCGTTCGCGAGATATGGGAGTTTGTAGTTAAGGAATGGTTGAGAAACCATCATTTTCGCAAGTCTGATACTCGAAACCAATAACTACTATTGCCTAGGGCAAAAATACACATACCGTTGTAATCGATCGAGCTTCTGATTTCAGATGCAACAGGAATTTCACGAGTGCGTCAATCCGTTCGCGAGATATGGGAGTTTGAAGTTAAGGAACGGTTGAGAAACTATCAAAATTTTAGTAAGTCTGATACTCGAAACCAATAACTACTAATGCCTAGGGCAAAAATACACACACCGTTGTAATCGGTCGAGTTTCTACTTTCAGATGCAACAGGAATTTCTCGAGTTCGTCAATCCGTTCGCGAGATATGGGAGTTTGAAGTTAAGGAATGGTTGAGAAGCCATCAAAATTTTCGCAAGCCTGATACTCGAAACCAATAACTGCTATGGCCTAGGGCAAAATTACACATACTATTCTAATCGGGCGAGATTATGCTTTTAGATGCAACTGGAATTTCTCGAGTTGGTAATCCGTTCGCGAGATATGGGAGTTTGTAGTTAAGGAATGGTTGAGAAACCATCAAAATTTTCGCAAGTCTGATACTCGAAACCAATAACTACTATTGCCTGGGGCAAAAATACACATACCGTTGTAATCGGGCGAGTTTCTGCTTTCAGATGCAGTAGGAATTTCTCGAGTTCGACAATCCGTTCGCGAGATATGGGAGTTTGAAGTTAAGGAATGGTTGAGAAACCATCAAAGTTTTCGCTGGTCTGATACTCGAAACCAATAACTGGAATGGCCTAGGGGAAAAGTACACATACCACAGTAATCGGGCGATCTTCTACCTTCAGATGCAACATGAATTTCTCGAGTTTGTCAATCCGTTCGCGAGATATGGGATTTTGAAGTTAAGGAATGCTTGAGAAACCATCAAAATTTTCGCAGGTCTGATACTCGAAACCAATAACTGGAATGGCCTAAGCGGAAAGTAAACATACCACTGTAATCGGGCGAGTTTCTGCTTTCAGATGCAGTAGGAATTTCTCGAGTTTGTCAATCCGTTCGCGAGATATGGGAGTTTGAAGTTAAGGAACGGTTGAGAAACTATCAAAATTTTAGTAAGTCTGATACTCGAAACCAATAACTACTAATGCCTAGGGCAAAAATACACATACCGTTGTAATCGGGCGAGTTTCTGCTTTCAGATGCAGTAGGAATTTCTCGAGTTCGACAATCCGTTCGCGAGATATGGGAGTTTGAAGTTAAGGAATGGTTGAGAAACCATCAAAATTTTCGCTGGTCTGATACTCGAAACCAATAACTGGAATGCCCTAGGGGAAAAGTACACATACCACTGTAATCGGGCGATCTTCTACCTTCAAATGCAACAGGAATTTCTCGAGTTCGTCATTCCGTTCGCGAGATATGGGAGTTTGAAGTTAAGGAATGGTTGAGGAACCATCAAAATTTTCGCAAATCTGATACTCGAAACCAATAACTACTATTACCTAGTGCAAAAATACACATACCGTTGTAAATGGGCGAGTTTCTGCTTTCAGATGCAGCAGGAATTTCTCGAATTCGTCATTCCGTTCGCGAGATATGGGAGTTTGAAGTTAAGGAATGGTTGAGAAGCCATCAAAATTTTCGCAAGTCTGATTCTCGAAACCAATAACTACTATGGCCTAGGGCAAAAATACACATACCATTGTAATCGGGCGAGATTATGCTTTTAGATGCAACTGGAATTTCTCGAGTTGGTAATCCGTTCGCGAGATACGGGAGTTTGTAGTTAAGGAATGGTTGAGAAACCATCAAAATTTTCGCAATTCTGATACTCGAAACCAATAACTACTATTGCCTAGGGCAAAAAGACACATACCGTTGTAATCGGGCGAGTTTCTGCTTTCAGATGCAGTAGGAATTTCTCGAGTTCGGCAATCCGTTCGCGAGATATGGGAGTTTGAAGTTAAGGAATGGTTGAGAAACCATCAAAATTTTCGCTGTTCTGATACTCGAAACCAATAACTGGAATGGCCTAGGGGAAAAGTACACATACCACTGTAATCGGGCGAGTTTCTGCTTTCAGATGCAGTAGGAATTTCTCGAGTTCGTCAATCCGTTCGCGAGATATGGGAGTTTGAAGTAAAGGAATGGTTGAGAAACCATCAAAATTTTCGCAAATCTGATGCTAGAAACGAATAACTGGAATGACCTAGGGAAAAAGTACACATTCCACTATAATCGGGCGAGTTTCTGCTTTCAGATGCAACTGGAATTTCTCCAGTTCGTCAATCCGTTCACGAGATATGGGAGTTTGAAGTTAAGGAATGGTTGAGAAACCATCAAAATTTTCGCTGGTCTGATACTCGAAACCAATAACTGGAATGGCCTAGGGGAAAAGTACAATCCCCATTGTAATCGGGCGAGTTTCTACTTTCAGATGCAACAGGAATTTCTCGAGTTCGTCGATCCGTTCACGAGATATGGGAGTTTGAAGTTAAGGAATGGTTGAGAAACCATCAAAATTTTCGCTGGTCTGATACTCGAAACCAATAACTGGAATGGCCTAGGGGAAAAGTACACATACTACAGTAATCGGGCGATCTTCTACCTTCAGATGCAACATGAATTTCTCGAGTTTGTCAATCCGTTCGCGAGATATGGGATTTTGAAGTTAAGGAATGGTTGAGAAACCATCAAAATTTTCGCAGGTCTGATACTCGAAACCAATAACTGGAATGGCCTAGGGGAAAAGTACACATACCACTGTAATCGGGCGAGTTTCTGCTTTCAGATGCAGTAGGAATTTCTCGAGTTTGTCAATCCGTTCGCGAGATATGGGAGTTTGAAGTTAAGGAACGGTTGAGAAACTATCAAAATTTTAGTAAGTCTGATACTCGAAACCAATAACTACTAATGCCTAGGGAAAAATACACATACCGTTGTAATCGGGCGAGTTTCTGCTTTCAGATGCAGTAGGAATTTCTCGAGTTCGACAATCCGATCGCGAGATATGGGAGTTTGAAGTTAAGGAATGGTTGAGAAATCATCAAAATTTTCGCAAGTCTGATACTCGAAACCAATAACTACTATTGCCTTGGGCAAAAATACACATACCGTTGTAATCGGGCGAGCTTCTACTTTCAGATGCAGCAGGAATTTCTCGAGTTCGTCAATGCGTTCGCGAGATATGGGAGTTTGAAGTTAAGGAATGGTTGAGAAGCCGTCAAAATTTTCGCAAATCTGATACTCGAAACCAATAACTACTATGGCCTAGGGCAAAAATACACATACCATTGTAATCGGGCGAGATTATGCTTTTAGATGCAACTGGAATTTCTCGAGTTGGTAATCCGTTCGCGAGATATGGGAGTTTGTAGTTAAGGAATGGTTGAGAAACCATCAAAATTTTCGCAAGTCTGATACTCGAAACCAATAACTACTATTGCCTGGGGCAAAAATACACATACCGTTGTAATCGGGCGAGTTTCTGCTTTCAGATGCAGTAGGAATTTCTCGAGTTCGGCAATCCGTTCGCGAGATATGGGAGTTTGAATTTAAGGAATGGTTGAGAAACCATCAAAATTTTCGCAAGTCTGATACGCGAAACCAATAACTACTATTGCCTTGGGCAAAAATACACATACCATTGTAATCGGGCGAGATTATACTTTTAGATGCAACTGGAATTTCCCGAGTTGGTAATCCGTTCGCGAGATATGGGAGTTTGAAGTTAAGGAATGGTTGAGAAATCATCAAAATTTTCGCAAGTCTGATACTCGAAACCAATAACTACTATTGCCTTGGGCAAAAATACACATACCGTTGTAATCGGGCGAGCTTCTACTTTCAGATGCAGCAGGAATTTCTCGAGTTCGTCAATGCGTTCGCGAGATATGGGAGTTTGAAGTTAAGGAATGGTTGAGAAGCCGTCAAAATTTTCGCAAGTCTGATACTCGAAACCAATAACTACTATGGCCTAGGGCAAAAATACACATACCATTGTAATCGGGCGAGATTATGCTTTTAGATGCAACTGGAATTTCTCGAGTTGGTAATCCGTTCGCGAGATATGGGAGTTTGTAGTTAAGGAATGGTTGAGAAACCATCAAAATTTTCGCAAGTCTGATACTCGAAACCAATAACTACTATTGCCTGGGGCAAAAATACACATACCGTTGTAATCGGGCGAGTTTCTGCTTTCAGATGCAGTAGGAATTTCTCGAGTTCGACAATCCGTTCGCGAGATATGGGAGTTTGAATTTAAGGAATGGTTGAGAAACCATCAAAATTTTCGCTGGTCTGATACTCGAAACCAATAACTGGAATGGCCTAGGGGGAAAGTACACATACCACTGTAATCGGGCGAGTTTCTGCTTTCAGATGCAGTAGGAATTTCTCGAGTTTGTCAATCCGTTCGCGAGATATGGGAGTTTGAAGTTAAGGAACGGTTGAGAAACTATCAAAATTTTAGTAAGTCTGATACTCGAAACCAATAACTACTAATGCCTAGGGCAAAAATACACATACCGTTGTAATCGGGCGAGTTTCTGCTTTCAGATGCAGTAGGAATTTCTCGAGTTCGACAATCCGTTCGCGAGATATGGGAGTTTGAAGTTAAGGAATGGTTGAGAAACCATCAAAATTTTCGCTGGTCTGATACTCGAAACCAATAACTGGAATGGCCTAGGGGAAAAGTACACATACCACTGTAATCGGGCGATCTTCTACCTTCAGATGCAACAGGAATTTCTCGAGTTCGTCATTCCGTTCGCGAGATATGGGATTTTGAAGTTAAGGAATGGTTGAGAAACCATCAAAATTTTCGCAGGTCTGATACTCGAAACCAATAACTACTATTACCTAGAGCAACAATACACATACCGTTGTAAATGGGCGAGTTTCTGCTTTCAGATGCAGCAGGAATTTCTCGAGTTCGTCATTCCGTTCGCGAGATATGGGAGTTTGAGGTTAAGGAATGGTTGAGAAACCATCAAAATTTTCGCAAGTCTGATTCTCGAAACCAATAACTACTATGGCCTAGGGCAAAAATACACATACCATTGTAATCGGGCGAGATTATGCTTTTAGATGCAACTGGAATTTCTCGAGTTGGTAATCCGTTCGCGAGATATGGGAGTTTGAAGTTAAGGAATGGTTGAGAAACCATCAAAATTTTCGCAAGTCTGATACTCGAAACCAATAACTACAAATGCCTAGGGCAAAAATACACATTACGTTGTAATCGGGCGATCTTCTACTTTCAGATGCAACAGGAATTTCTCAGTTCGTCAATCCGTTCGCGAGATATGGGAGTTTGAAGTTAAGGAATGGTTGAGAAATCATCAAAATTTTCGCAAGTCTGATACTCGAAACCAATAACTACTATTGTCTTGGGCAAAAATACACATACCGTTGTAATCGGGCGAGCTTCTACTTTCAGATGCAGCAGGAATTTCTCGAGTTCGTCAATGCGTTCGCGAGATATGGGAGTTTGAAGTTAAGGAATGGTTGAGAAGCCATCAAAATTTTCGCAAGTCTGATACTCGAAACCAATAACTACTATGGCCTAGGGCAAAAATACACATATCATTGTAATCGGGCGAGATTATGCTTTTAGATGCAACTGGAATTTCTCGTGTTGGCAATCCGTTCGCGAGATATGGGAGTTTGTAGTTAAGGAATGGTTGAGAAACCATCATTTTCGCAAGTCTGATACTCGAAACCAATAACTACTATTGCCTAGGGCAAAAATACACATACCGTTGTAATCGATCGAGCTTCTGATTTCAGATGCAACAGGAATTTCACGAGTGCGTCAATCCGTTCGCGAGATATGGGAGTTTGAAGTTAAGGAACGGTTGAGAAACTATCAAAATTTTAGTAAGTCTGATACTCGAAACCAATAACTACTAATGCCTAGGGCAAAAATACACACACCGTTGTAATCGGTCGAGTTTCTACTTTCAGATGCAACAGGAATTTCTCGAGTTCGTCAATCCGTTCGCGAGATATGGGAGTTTTAAGTTAAGGAATGGTTGAGAAGCCATCAAAATTTTCGCAAGCCTGATACTCGAAACCAATAACTGCTATGGCCTAGGGCAAAATTACACATACTATTCTAATCGGGCGAGATTATGCTTTTAGATGCAACTGGAATTTCTCGAGTTGGTAATCCGTTCGCGAGATATGGGAGTTTGTAGTTAAGGAATGGTTGAGAAACCATCAAAATTTTCGCAAGTCTGATACTCGAAACCAATAACTACTATTGCCTAGGGCAAAAATACACATACCGTTGTAATCGGGCGAGTTTCTGCTTTCAGATGCAGTAGGAATTTCTCGAGTTCGACAATCCGTTCGCGAGATATGGGAGTTTGAAGTTAAGGAATGATTGAGAAACCATCAAAATTTTCGCTGGTCTGATACTCGAAACCAATAACTGGAATGGCCTAGGGGAAAAGTACACATACCACTGTAATCGGGCGATCTTCTACCTTCAGATGCAACAGGAATTTCTCGAGTTCGTCAATCCGTTCGCGAGATATGGGAGTTTGAAGTTAAGGAATGGTTGAGAAACCATCAAAATTTTCGCAAATCTGATACTCGAAACCAATAACTGGAATGGCCTAGGGGAAAGTACACATACCACTGTAATCGGGCGAGTTTCTGCTTTCAGATGCAGTAGGAATTTCTCGAGTTCGTCAATCCGTTCGCGAGATATGGGAGTTTGAAATTAAGGAATGGTTGAGAAACCATCAAAATTTTCGCAAATCTGATGCTAGAAACGAATAACTGGAATGGCCTAGGGAAAAAGTACACATACCACTATAATCGGGCGAGTTTCTGCTTTCAGATGCAACTGGAATTTCTCCAGTTCGTCAATCCGTTCACGAGATATGGGAGTTTGAAGTTAAGGAATGGTTGAGAAACCATCAAAATTTTCGCTGGTCTGTTACTCGAAACCAATAACTGGAATGGCCTAGGGGAAAAGTACACACCACATTGTAATCGGGCGAGTTTCTACTTTCAGATGCAACAGGAATTTCTCGAGTTCGTCGATCCGTTCGCGAGATATGGGAGTTTGAAGTTAAGGAATGGTTGAGAAGCCATCAAAATTTTCGCAAGTCTGATTCTCGAAACCAATAACTACTATTGCCTTGGGCAAAAATACACATACCGTTGTAATCGGGCGAGCTTCTACTTTCAGATGCAGCAGGAATTTCTCGAGTTCGTCAATGCGTTCGCGATATATGGGAGTTTGAAGTTAAGGAATGGTTGAGAAGCCGTCAAAATTTACGCAAATCTGATACTCGAAACCAATAACTACTATGGCCTAGGGCAAAAATACACATACCATTGTAATCGGGCGAGATTATGCTTTTAGATGCAACTGGAATTTCTCGAGTTGGTAATCCGTTCGCGAGATATGGGAGTTTGTAGTTAAGGAATGGTTGAGAAACCATCAAAATTTTCGCAAGTCTGATACTCGAAACCAATAACTACTATTGCCTGGGCAAAAATACACATACCGTTGTAATCGGGCGAGTTTCTGCTTTCAGATGCAGTAGGAATTTCTCGAGTTCGACAATCCGTTCGCGAGATATGGGAGTTTGAAGTTAAGGAATGGTTGTGAAACCATCAAAATTTTCGCAAGTCTGATACGCGAAACCAATAACTACTATTGCCTTGGGCAAAAATACACATACCGTTGTAATCGGGCGAGCTTCTACTTTCAGATGCAGCAGGAATTTTTCGAGTTCGTCAATGTGTTCGCGAGATATGGGAGTTTTAAGTTAAGGAATGGTTGAGAAGCCGTCAAAATTTTCGCAAGTCTGATACTCGAAACCAATAACTACTATGGCCTAGGGCAAAAATACACATACCATTGTAATCGGGCGAGATTATGCTTTTAGATGCAACTGGAATTTCTCGAGTTGGTAATCCGTTCGCGAGATATGGGAGTTTGTAATTAAGGAATGGTTGAGAAACCATCAAAATTTTCGCAAGTCTGATACTCGAAACCAATAACTACTATTGCCTGGGGCAAAAATACACATACCGTTGTAATCGGGCGAGTTTCTGCTTTCAGATGCAGTAGGAATTTCTCGAGTTCGACAATCCGTTCGCGAGATATGGGAGTTTGAAGTTAAGGAATGCTTGAGAACCATCAAAATTTTCGCTGGTCTGATACTCGAAACCAATAACTGGAATGGCCTAAGGGAAAAGTACACATACCACAGTAATCGGGCGATCTTCTACCTTCAGATGCAACATGAATTTCTCGAGTTTGTCAATCCGTTCGCGAGATATGGGATTTTGAAGTTAAGGAATGCTTGAGAAACCATCAAAATTGTCGCAGGTCTGATACTCGAAACCAATAACTGGAATTGCCTGGGGGGAAAGTACACATACCACTGTAATCGGGCGAGTTTCTGCTTTCAGATGCAGTAGGAATTTCTCGAGTTTGTCAATCCGTTCGCGAGATATGGGAGTTTGAAGTTAAGGAACGGTTGAGAAACTATCAAAATTTTAGTAAGTCTGATACTCGAAACCAATAACTACTGATGCCTAGGGCAAAAATACACATACCGTTGTAATCGGGCGAGTTTCTGCTTTCAGATGCAGTAGGAATTTCTCGAGTTCGACAATCCGTTCGCGAGATATGGGAGTTTGAAGTTAAGGAATGGTTGAGAAACCATCAAAATTTTCGCTGGTCTGATACTCGAAACCAATAACTGGAATGGCCTAAGGGAAAAGTACACATACCACAGTAATCGGGCGATCTTCTACCTTCAGATGCAACATGAATTTCTCGAGTTTGTCAATCCGTTCGCGAGATATGGGATTTTGAAGTTAAGGAATGCTTGAGAAACCATCAAAATTGTCGCAGGTCTGATACTCGAAACCAATAACTGGAATGGCCTAGGGGGAAAGTACACATACCACTGTAATCGGGCGAGTTTCTACTTTCAGATGCAACAGGAATTTCTCGAGTTCGTCAATCCGTTCGCGAGATATGGGAGTTTGAAGTTAAGGAATTGTTGAGAAACCATCAAAATTTTCGCAAGTCTGATACTCGAAACCAATAACTACCATTGCCTAGGGCAAAAATACACATACCGTTGTAATCGATCGAGCTTCTGATTTCAGATGCAACAGGAATTTCACGAGTGCGTCAATCCGTTCGCGAGATATGGGAGTTTGAAGTTAAGGAACGGTTGAGAAACTATCAAAATTTTAGTAAGTCTGATACTCGAAACCAATAACTACTAATGCCTAGGGCAAAAATACACACACCGTTGTAATCGGTCGAGTTTCTACTTTCAGATGCAACAGGAATTTCTCGAGTTCGTCAATCCGTTCGCGAGATATGGGAGTTTGAAGTTAAGGAATGGTTGAGAAGCCATCAAAATTTTCGCAAATCTGATGCTAGAAACGAATAACTGGAATGACCTAGGGAAAAAGTACACATTCCACTATAATAGGGCGAGTTTCTGCTTTCAGATGCAACTGGAATTTCTCCAGTTCGTCAATCCGTTCACGAGATATGGGAGTTTGAAGTTAAGGAATGGTTGAGAAACCATCAAAATTTTCGCAAGTCTGATACTCGAAACCAATAACTACCATTGCCTAGGGCAAAAATACACATACCGTTGTAATCGATCGAGCTTCTGATTTCAGATGCAACAGGAATTTCACGAGTGCGTCAATCCGTTCGCGAGATATGGGAGTTTGAAGTTAAGGAACGGTTGAGAAACTATCAAAATTTTAGTAAGTCTGATACTCGAAACCAATAACTACTAATGCCTAGGGCAAAAATACACACACCGTTGTAATCGGTCGAGTTTCTACTTTCAGATGCAACAGGAATTTCTCGAGTTCGTCAATCCGTTCGCGAGATATGGGAGTTTGAAGTTAAGGAATGGTTGAGAAGCCATCAAAATTTTCGCTCGTCTGATACTCGAAACCAAAGAACTGGAATGGCCTAGGGGAAAAGTACACACCCCATTGTAATCGGGCGAGTTTCTACTTTCAGATGCAACAGGAATTTCTCGAGTTCGTCGATCCGTTCGCGAGATATGGGAGTTTGAAGTTAAGGAATGGTTGAGAAACCATCAAAATTTTCGCAAGTCTGATACTCGAAACCAGTAACTACTATTGCCTAGGGCAAAAATACACATACCGTTGTAATCGATCGAGCTTCTGCTTTCAGATGCAACAGGAATTTCTCGAGTTCGTCAATCCGTTCGCGAGATATGGGAGTTTGAAGTTAAGGAATTGTTGAGAAACCATCAAAATTTTCGCAAGTCTGATACTCGAAACCAATAACTACTATCGCCTAGGGCAAAAATACACATACCGTGTAATCGGGCGAGTTTCTACTTTCAGATGCAACAGGAATTTCTCGAGTTCGTCAATCCGTTCGCGAGATATGGGAGTTTGAAGTTAAGGAATGGTTGAGAAGCCATCAAAATTTTCGCAAGTCTGATACTCGAAACCAATAACTACAAATGCCTAGGGCAAAAATACACATTACGTTGTAATCGGGCGATCTTCTACTTTCAGATGCAACAGGAATTTCTCGAGTTCGTCAATCCGTTCGCGAGATATGGGAGTTTGAATTTAAGGAATGGTTGAGAAACCATCAAAATTTTCGCAAGACTGATACTCGAAACCAATAACTGCTATGGCCTAGGGCAAAAATACACATACCATTGTAATCGGGCGAGATTATGCTTTTAGATGCAACTGGAATTTCTCGAGTTGGTAATCCGTTCGCGAGATATGGGAGTTTAAAGTTAAGGAATGGTTGAGAAACCATCAAAATTTTCGCAAGTCTGATACTCGAAACCAATAACTACTATTGCCTAGGGCAAAAATACACATACCATTGTAATCGATCGAGCTTCTGATTTCAGATGCAACAGGAATTTCACGAGTGCGTCAATCCGTTCGCGAGATATGGGAGTTTGAAGTTAAGGAATGGTTGAGAAGCCATCAAAATTTTCGCAAGCCTGATACTTGAAACCAATAACTGCTATGGCCTAGGGCAAAATTACACATACTATTGTAATCGGGCGAGATTATGCTTTTAGATGCAACTGGAATTTCTCGAGTTGGTAATGCGTTCGCGAGATATGGGAGTTTGAAGTTAAGGAATGGTTGAGAAACCATCAAAATTTTCGCAAATCTGATGCTAGAAACGAATAACTGGAATGACCTAGGGAAAAAGTACACATTCCACTATAATCGGGCGAGTTTCTGCTTTCAGATGCAACTGGAATTTCTCCAGTTCGTCAATCCGTTCACGAGATATGGGAGTTTGAAGTTAAGGAATGGTTGAGAAACCATCAAAATTTTCGCTGGTCTGATACTCGAAACCAATAACTGGAATGGCCTAGGGGAAAAGTACACACCCCGTTGTAATCGGGCGAGTTTCTACTTTCAGATGCAACAGGAATTTCTCGAGTTCGTCGATCCGTTCGCGAGATATGGGAGTTTGAAGTTAAGGAATGGTTGAGAAACCATCAAAATTTTCGCCAGTCTGATACTCGAAACCAATAACTACTATTGCCTAGGGCAAAAATACACATACCGTTGTAATCGATCGAGCTTCTGCTCTCAGATGCAACAGGAATTTCTCGAGTTCGTCAATCCGTTCGCGAGATATGGGAGTTTGAAGTTAAGGAATGGTTGAGAAACCATCAAAATTTTCGCAAATCTGATGCTAGAAACGAATAACTGGAATGACCTAGGGAAAAAGTACACATTCCACTATAATCGGGCGAGTTTCTGCTTTCAGATGCAACTGGAATTTCTCCAGTTCGTCAATCCGTTCACGAGATTTGGGAGTTTGAAGTTAAGGAATGGTTGAGAAACCATCAAAATTTTCGCTCGTCTGATACTCGAAACCAAAGAACTGGAATGGCCTAGGGGAAAAGTACACACCCCATTGTAATCGGGCGAGTTTCTACTTTCAGATGCAACAGGAATTTCTCGAGTTCGTCGATCCGTTCGCGAGATATGGGAGTTTGAAGTTAAGGAATGGTTGAGAAACCATCAAAATTTTCGCAAGTCTGATACTCGAAACCAGTAACTACTATTGCCTAGGGCAAAAATACACATACCGTTGTAATCGATCGAGCTTCTGCTTTCAGATGCAACAGGAATTTCTCGAGTTCGTCAATCCGTTCGCGAGATATGGGAGTTTGAAGTTAAGGAATTGTTGAGAAACCATCAAAATTTTCGCAAGTCTGATACTCGAAACCAATAACTACTATCGCCTAGGGCAAAAATACACATACCGTGTAATCGGGCGAGTTTCTACTTTCAGATGCAACAGGAATTTCTCGAGTTCGTCAATCCGTTCGCGAGATATGGGAGTTTGAAGTTAAGGAATGGTTGAGAAGCCATCAAAATTTTCGCAAGTCTGATACTCGAAACCAATAACTACAAATGCCTAGGGCAAAAATACACATTACGTTGTAATCGGGCGATCTTCTACTTTCAGATGCAACAGGAATTTCTCGAGTTCGTCAATCCGTTCGCGAGATATGGGAGTTTGAATTTAAGGAATGGTTGAGAAACCATCAAAATTTTCGCAAGACTGATACTCGAAACCAATAACTGCTATGGCCTAGGGCAAAAATACACATACCATTGTAATCGGGCGAGATTATGCTTTTAGATGCAACTGGAATTTCTCGAGTTGGTAATCCGTTCGCGAGATATGGGAGTTTAAAGTTAAGGAATGGTTGAGAAACCATCAAAATTTTCGCAAGTCTGATACTCGAAACCAATAACTACTATTGCCTAGGGCAAAAATACACATACCGTTGTAATCGATCGAGCTTCTGATTTCAGATGCAACAGGAATTTCACGAGTGCGTCAATCCGTTCGCGAGATATGGGAGTTTGAAGTTAAGGAATGGTTGAGAAGCCATCAAAATTTTCGCAAGCCTGATACTTGAAACCAATAACTGCTATGGCCTAGGGCAAAATTACACATACTATTGTAATCGGGCGAGATTATGCTTTTAGATGCAACTGGAATTTCTCGAGTTGGTAATGCGTTCGCGAGATATGGGAGTTTGAAGTTAAGGAATGGTTGAGAAACCATCAAAATTTTCGCAAATCTGATGCTAGAAACGAATAACTGGAATGACCTAGGGAAAAAGTACACATTCCACTATAATCGGGCGAGTTTCTGCTTTCAGATGCAACTGGAATTTCTCCAGTTCGTCAATCCGTTCACGAGATATGGGAGTTTGAAGTTAAGGAATGGTTGAGAAACCATCAAAATTTTCGCAAGTCTGATACTCGAAACCAATAACTACCATTGCCTAGGGCAAAAATACACATACCGTTGTAATCGATCGAGCTTCTGATTTCAGATGCAACAGGAATTTCACGAGTGCGTCAATCCGTTCGCGAGATATGGGAGTTTGAAGTTAAGGAACGGTTGAGAAACTATCAAAATTTTAGTAAGTCTGATACTCGAAACCAATAACTACTAATGCCTAGGGCAAAAATACACACACCGTTGTAATCGGTCGAGTTTCTACTTTCAGATGCAACAGGAATTTCTCGAGTTCGTCAATCCGTTCGCGAGATATGGGAGTTTGAAGTTAAGGAATGGTTGAGAAGCCATCAAAATTTTCGCAAGCCTGATACTCGAAACCAATAACTGCTATGGCCTAGGGCAAAATTACACATACTATTGTAATCGGGCGAGATTATGCTTTTAGATGCAACTGGAATTTCTCGAGTTGGTAATCCGTTCGCGAGATATGGGAGTTTGAAGTTAAGGAATGGTTGAGAAACCATCAAAATTTTCGCAAATCTGATGCTAGAAACGAATAACTGGAATGACCTAGGGAAAAAGTACACATTCCACTATAATCGGGCGAGTTTCTGCTTTCAGATGCAACTGGAATTTCTCCAGTTCGTCAATCCGTTCACGAGATATGGGAGTTTGAAGTTAAGGAATGGTTGAGAAACCATCAAAATTTTCGCTGGTCTGATACTCGAAACCAATAACTGGAATGGCCTAGGGGAAAAGTACACACCCCGTTGTAATCGGGCGAGTTTCTACTTTCAGATGCAACAGGAATTTCTCGAGTTCGTCGATCCGTTCGCGAGATATGGGAGTTTGAAGTTAAGGAATGGTTGAGAAACCATCAAAATTTTCGCCAGTCTGATACTCGAAACCAATAACTACTATTGCCTAGGGCAAAAATACACATACCGTTGTAATCGATCGAGCTTCTGCTCTCAGATGCAACAGGAATTTCTCGAGTTCGTCAATCCGTTCGCGAGATATGGGAGTTTGAAGTTAAGGAATGGTTGAGAAACCATCAAAATTTTCGCAAGTCTGATACTCGAAACCAATAACTACTATCGCCTAGGGCAAAAATACACATACCGTGTAATCGGGCGAGTTTCTACTTTCAGATGCAACAGGAATTTCTCGAGTTCGTCAATCCGTTCGCGAGATATGGGAGTTTGAATTTAAGGAATGGTTGAGAAGCCATCAAAATTTTCGCAAGTCTGATTCTCGAAACCAATAACTACTATGGCCTAGGGCAAAAATACACATACCATTGTAATCGGGCGAGATTATGCTTTTAGATGCAACTGGAATTTCTCGAGTTGGTAATCCGTTCGCGAGATATGGCAGTTTGTAGTTAAGGAATGGTTGAGAAACCATCAAAATTTTCGCAAGTCTGATACTCGAAACCAATAACTACTATTGCCTGGGGCAAAAATACACATACCGTTGTAATCGGGCGAGTTTCTGCTTTCAGATGCAGTAGGAATATCTCGAGTTCGACAATCCGTTCGCGACATATGGGAGTTTGAAGTTAAAGAATGGTTGAGAAACCATCAAAATTTTCGCAAATCTGATACTCGAAACCAATAACTGGAATGGCCTAGGGGAAAAGTACACATACCACTGTAATCGGGCGAGTTGCTGCTTTCAGATGCAGTAGGAATTTCTCGAGTTCGACAATCCGTTCGCGACATATGGGAGTTTGAAGTTAAAGAATGGTTGAGAAACCATCAAAATTTTCGCAAGACTGATACTCGAAACCAATAACTGCTATGGCCTAGGGCAAAAATACACATACCATTGTAATCGGGCGAGATTATGCTTTTAGATGCAACTGGAATTTCTCGAGTTGGTAATCCGTTCGCGAGATATGGGAGTTTAAAGTTAAGGAATGGTTGAGAAACCATCAAAATTTTCGCAAGTCTGATACTCGAAACCAATAACTACTATTGCCTAGGGCAAAAATACACATACCGTTGTAATCGATCGAGCTTCTGATTTCAGATGCAACAGGAATTTCACGAGTGCGTCAATCCGTTCGCGAGATATGGAAGTTTGAAGTTAAGGAACGGTTGAGAACCTATCAAAATTTTAGTAAGTCTGATACTCGAAACCAATAACTACTAATGCCTAGGGCAAAAATACGCACACCGTTGTAATCGGTCGAGTTTCTACTTTCAGATGCAACAGGAATTTCTCGAGTTCGTCAATCCGTTCGCGAGATATGGGAGTTTGAAGTTAAGGAATGGTTGAGAAGCCATCAAAATTTTCGCAAGCCTGATACTCGAAACCCATAACTGCTATGGCCTTGGGCAAAATTACACATACTATTGTAATCGGGCGAGATTATGCTTTTAGATGCAACTGGAATTTCTCGAGTTGGTAATCCGTTCGCGAGATATGGGAGTTTGAGGTTAAGGAATGGTTGAGAAACCATCAAAATTTTCGCAAGTCTGATGCTAGAAACGAATAACTGGAATGACCTAGGGAAAAAGTACACATTCCACTATAATCGGGCGAGTTTCTGCTTTCAGATGCAACTGGAATTTCTCCAGTTCGTCAATCCGTTCGCGAGATATGGGAGTTTGAAGTTAAGGAATGGTTGAGAAACCATCAAAATTTTCGCTGGTCTGATACTCGAAACCAATAACTGGAATGGCCTAGGGGAGAAGTACGCACCCCATTGTAATCGGGCGAGTTTCTACTTTCAGATGCAACAGGAATTTCTCGAGTTCGTCGATCCGTACGCGAGATATGGGAGTTTGAAGTTAAGGAATGGTTGAGAAACCATCAAAATTTTCGCAAGTCTGATGCTAGAAACGAATAACTGGAATGACCTAGGGAAAAAGTACACATTCCACTATAATCGGGCGAGTTTCTGCTTTCAGATGCAACTGGAATTTCTCCAGTTCGTCAATCCGTTCACGAGATATGGGAGTTTGAAGTTAAGGAATGGTTGAGAAACCATCAAAATTTTCGCAAGTCTGATACTCGAAACCAATAACTACCATTGCCTAGGGCAAAAATACACATACCGTTGTAATCGATCGAGCTTCTGATTTCAGATGCAACAGGAATTTCACGAGTGCGTCAATCCGTTCGCGAGATATGGGAGTTTGAAGTTAAGGAACGGTTGAGAAACTATCAAAATTTTAGTAAGTCTGATACTCGAAACCAATAACTACTAATGCCTAGGGCAAAAATACACACACCGTTGTAATCGGTCGAGTTTCTACTTTCAGATGCAACAGGAATTTCTCGAGTTCGTCAATCCGTTCGCGAGATATGGGAGTTTGAAGTTAAGGAATGGTTGAGAAGCCATCAAAATTTTCGCAAGCCTGATACTCGAAACCAATAACTGCTATGGCCTAGGGCAAAATTACACATACTATTGTAATCGGGCGAGATTATGCTTTTAGATGCAACTGGAATTTCTCGAGTTGGTAATCCGTTCGCGAGATATGGGAGTTTGAAGTTAAGGAATGGTTGAGAAACCATCAAAATTTTCGCAAATCTGATGCTAGAAACGAATAACTGGAATGACCTAGGGAAAAAGTACACATTCCACTATAATCGGGCGAGTTTCTGCTTTCAGATGCAACTGGAATTTCTCCAGTTCGTCAATCCGTTCACGAGATATGGGAGTTTGAAGTTAAGGAATGGTTGAGAAACCATCAAAATTTTCGCTGGTCTGATACTCGAAACCAATAACTGGAATGGCCTAGGGGAAAAGTACACACCCCGTTGTAATCGGGCGAGTTTCTACTTTCAGATGCAACAGGAATTTCTCGAGTTCGTCGATCCGTTCGCGAGATATGGGAGTTTGAAGTTAAGGAATGGTTGAGAAACCATCAAAATTTTCGCCAGTCTGATACTCGAAACCAATAACTACTATTGCCTAGGGCAAAAATACACATACCGTTGTAATCGATCGAGCTTCTGCTCTCAGATGCAACAGGAATTTCTCGAGTTCGTCAATCCGTTCGCGAGATATGGGAGTTTGAAGTTAAGGAATGGTTGAGAAACCATCAAAATTTTCGCAAGTCTGATACTCGAAACCAATAACTACTATCGCCTAGGGCAAAAATACACATACCGTGTAATCGGGCGAGTTTCTACTTTCAGATGCAACAGGAATTTCTCGAGTTCGTCAATCCGTTCGCGAGATATGGGAGTTTGAATTTAAGGAATGGTTGAGAAGCCATCAAAATTTTCGCAAGTCTGATTCTCGAAACCAATAACTACTATGGCCTAGGGCAAAAATACACATACCATTGTAATCGGGCGAGATTATGCTTTTAGATGCAACTGGAATTTCTCGAGTTGGTAATCCGTTCGCGAGATATGGCAGTTTGTAGTTAAGGAATGGTTGAGAAACCATCAAAATTTTCGCAAGTCTGATACTCGAAACCAATAACTACTATTGCCTGGGGCAAAAATACACATACCGTTGTAATCGGGCGAGTTTCTGCTTTCAGATGCAGTAGGAATATCTCGAGTTCGACAATCCGTTCGCGACATATGGGAGTTTGAAGTTAAAGAATGGTTGAGAAACCATCAAAATTTTCGCAAATCTGATACTCGAAACCAATAACTGGAATGGCCTAGGGGAAAAGTACACATACCACTGTAATCGGGCGAGTTGCTGCTTTCAGATGCAGTAGGAATTTCTCGAGTTCGACAATCCGTTCGCGACATATGGGAGTTTGAAGTTAAAGAATGGTTGAGAAACCATCAAAATTTTCGCAAGACTGATACTCGAAACCAATAACTGCTATGGCCTAGGGGAAAAATACACATACCGTGGTAATCGGGCGAGCTTCTACCTTCAGATGTAGCAGGAATTTCTCGAGTTCGTCAATCCGTTCGCGAGATATGGGAGTTTGAAGTTGAGGAATGGTTGACAAACCATCAAAATTTTCGCTGGTCTGATACTCGAAACCAATAACTGGAATGGCCTAGGGGAAAAGTACACATACCATTGTAATCGGGCGAGATTCTGCTTTCAGATGCAACAGGAATTTCACGAGTTCGTCAATCCTTTCGCGTAATATGGGAGTTTGAAGTTAAGGAATGGTTGAGGAACCATCAAAATTTTCGCATGTCTGATACTCGAAACCAATAACTGCTATGGCCTAGGGCAAAAATACAAATACCATTGAAATCGGGCGAGATTATGCTTTCAGATGCAGTAGGAATTTCTCGAGTTCGTCAACCCTTTCGCGAGATATGGGAGTTTGAAGTTAAGGAATGGTTGAGGAACCATCAAAATATTCGCAAGTCTGACACTCGAAACCAATAACTACAATGACCTAGGGGAAAAATACACATACCGTGGTAATCGGGCGAACTTCTACCTTCAGATGTAGCAGGAATTTCTCGAGTTCGTCAATCCGTTCGCGAGATATGGGAGTTTGAAGTTGAGGAATGGTTGACAAACCATCAAAATATTCGCAAGTCTGATACTCGAAACCAATAACTACAAAGGCCTAGGGGGAAAATACGCATACCTTTGTAATCGGGCGAGTTTCTACTTTCAGATGCAGTAGGAATTTCTCGAGTTCGACAATCCGTTCGCGAGATATGGGAGTTTGAAGTTAAGGAATGCTTGAGAAACCATCTAAATTTTCGCAAGTCTGACACTCGAAACCAATAACTACAATGACCTAGGGGAAAAATACACATACCGTGGTAATCGGGCGAGCTTCTACCTTCAGATGTAGCAGGAATTTCTCGAGTTCGTCAATCCGTTCGCGAGATATGGGAGTTTGAAGTTGAGGAATGGTTGACAAACCATCAAAATTTTCGCTGGTCTGATACTCGAAACCAATAACTGGAATGGCCTAGGGGAAAAGTACACATACCATTGTAATCGGGCGAGATTCTGCTTTCAGATGCAACAGGAATTTCACGAGTTCGTCAATCCTTTCGCGTAATATGGGAGTTTGAAGTTAAGGAATGGTTGAGGAACCATCAAAATTTTCGCATGTCTGATACTCGAAACCAATAACTGCTATGGCCTAGGGCAAAAATACAAATACCATTGAAATCGGGCGAGATTATGCTTTCAGATGCAGTAGGAATTTCTCGAGTTCGTCAACCCTTTCGCGAGATATGGGAGTTTGAAGTTAAGGAATGGTTGAGGAACCATCAAAATATTCGCAAGTCTGATACTCGAAACCAATAACTACAAAGGCCTAGGGGGAAAATACGCATACCTTTGTAATCGGGCGAGTTTCTACTTTCAGATGCAGTAGGAATTTCTCGAGTTCGACAATCCGTTCGCGAGATATGGGAGTTTGAAGTTAAGGAATGCTTGAGAAACCATCTAAATTTTCGCAAGTCTGACACTCGAAACCAATAACTACAATGACCTAGGGGAAAAATACACATACCGTGGTAATCGGGCGAGCTTCTACCTTCAGATGTAGCAGGAATTTCTCGAGTTCGTCAATCCGTTCGCGAGATATGGGAGTTTGAAGTTGAGGAATGGTTGACAAACCATCAAAATTTTCGCTGGTCTGATACTCGAAACCAATAACTGGAATGGCCTAGGGGAAAAGTACACATACCATTGTAATCGGGCGAGATTCTGCTTTCAGATGCAACAGGAATTTCACGAGTTCGTCAATCCTTTCGCGTAATATGGGAGTTTGAAGTTAAGGAATGGTTGAGGAACCATCAAAATTTTCGCATGTCTGATACTCGAAACCAATAACTGCTATGGCCTAGGGCAAAAATACAAATACCATTGAAATCGGGCGAGATTATGCTTTCAGATGCAGTAGGAATTTCTCGAGTTCGTCAACCCTTTCGCGAGATATGGGAGTTTGAAGTTAAGGAATGGTTGAGGAACCATCAAAATATTCGCAAGTCTGATACTCGAAACCAATAACTACAAAGGCCTAGGGGGAAAATACGCATACCTTTGTAATCGGGCGAGTTTCTACTTTCAGATGCAGTAGGAATTTCTCGAGTTCGACAATCCGTTCGCGAGATATGGGAGTTTGAAGTTAAGGAATGCTTGAGAAACCATCAAAATTTTCGCAAGTCTGTTACACGAAACCAATAACTATTATACAAAGGACTAGGGGAAAAATACACATACCTTTGTAATTGGGCGGGTTTCTACTTTCAGATGCAACAGGAATTTCTCGAGTTCATCAATCCGTTCGCGAAATATCGGAGTTTGGAGTTCAGAATGGTTGAGAAACCATCAAAATTTTCGCAAGTCTGATACTCGAAACCAATAACTGGAATGGCCTAGTGGAAAAGTACACAGCCCACTGTAATCGGGCGAGTTTCGACTTTCAGATGCAACAGGAATTTCTCGAGTTCGTCAATCCGCTCGCGAGATATGTGAGTTTGAAGTTAAGGAATGGTTGAGAAACCATCAAAATTTTCGCAATTCTGATACTCGAAACAAATAACTATAACGGCCTAGGGGAAAAATACACATACCGTTGTAATCGGTTGAGTTTCTGCTTTCAGATGCAACGGGAATTTCTCGAGTTCGTCAATCCGTTCGCGAGATATGGGAGTTTGAATTTATGGAATGGCTGAGAAACCATTAAAATTTTCGCAAGTCTGATAGTCGAAACCAATAACTACAAAGGCCTAGGGGAAAAATACACATACCTTTGCAATCGGGCGAGTTTCTACTTTCAGATGCAACAGGAATTTCACGAGTTCGTCAATCCTTTCGCGTAATATGGGAGTTTGAAGTTAAGGAATGGTTGAGGAACCATCAAAATTTTCGCATGTCTGAGACATGATA
Source organism: Ptiloglossa arizonensis (assembly GCF_051014685.1). Taxonomy (NCBI): domain Eukaryota; kingdom Metazoa; phylum Arthropoda; class Insecta; order Hymenoptera; family Colletidae; genus Ptiloglossa; species Ptiloglossa arizonensis. The sequence continues at coordinate 1,268,445 of NW_027478409.1, read as the reverse complement.
CCAATAACTACGAAGGCCAAGGGGAAAAATACACATACCTTTGTAATCGGCCGAGTTTCTACTTTCAGATGCAACAGGAATTTCACGAGTTCGTCAATCCTTTCGCGTAATATGGGAGTTTGAAGTTAAGGAATGGTTGAGAAACCATCAAAATTTAGCAAGTCTGATACTCGAAACCTATGACTACTATGGCCTAGGCCTAAAATACACACACAGTTGTAATCGGGTGAGTTCCTGCTGTCAGATGCAACAGGAATTTCTCGAGCTCGTCAATCCGTTCGCGAGATATGGGAGTTTGAAGTTAAGGAACGGTTGAGAAACCATCAACATTTTCGCAAGTCTGATGCTAGAAACGAATAACTGGAATGGCCTAGGGGAAAAGTACAGAGGCCATTGTATTCGGGCGAGTTTCTACTTTCAGATGTAACAGAAATTTTTCGGATTCGCCAATCCGTTCGCGAAATATCGGAGTTTGGACTGAAGAGATGGTTGAGAAACAACCAAAAGTTTCGCAATTCTGATGCTATGAACGAATAACTGGAATGGCCTAGGGGAAAAGTACACATACCATTGTAATCGGGCGAGTTTCTACCTTCTGATGCAAAATTAATTTCTCGAATTCGTCAATCCGTTCGCGAGATATGGGAGTTTGAAGTTAAGGAATGGTTGAGAAACCATCAAAATTTTCGCAAGTCTGATGCTAGAAACGAATAACTGGAATGGCCTAGGGGAAAAGTACAGACACCATTGTAATCGGGCGAGTTACTACTTTCAGATGCAACCGGAATGTCTCCAGTTCGTCAATCCGTTCGCGAGATATGGGAGTTTGAAGTAAAGGAATGGTTGAGAAACCATCAAAATTTTCGCAAGTCTGATACTCGAAACCAATAACTACATTGGCCTAGGGGAAAAATACACATACCGTTGTAATCGGGCGAGTTTCTACTTTCAGATGCAACAGAAATTTTTCGGATACGTCAATCCGTTCGCGAGATATGGGAGTTTGAAGTTATGGAATGGTTGACAAACAATCAAAATTTTCGCAAGTCTGATACTAGAAATCAAAAACTGGAATGGCCTGGGGGAAAAGTAGACACACCATTGTAGTCGGGCGCGTTTCTAGTTTCAGATGCAGCAGGAATTTCTCGATTTCCTCAATCCGTTCGCGAGATATAGGAGTTTGAAGTGAAGGAACGGTTGAGAAACCATCATAGTTTCGCAAGTCTGATACTCGAAACCAATAACTACAATGGCCTAGGGGAAAAATACATATACCGTTGTAATCGGGAGTGTTTCTACTTTCAGATGCAACAGAAACTTTTCGGATTCGTCAATCCGTCCGCGAAGTGTCGGAGTTTGGAATTAAGAGATGGTTCTGAAACCATCAAAATTTTGGCAATTATGATGCCAGAAACGAATAACTGGAATGGACTAGGGTAAAGTACACATACCATTGTAATCGGGCGAGTTTCTACTTTCAGATGCAACCGGAATGTCTCCAGTTCGTCAATCCATTCGCGAGATATGGGAGTTTGAAGTTAAGTAATGGTTGAGAAACCATCAATGTTTTCGCAAGTCTGATACTCGAAACCAATAACTACTATGGTCTAGAGCAAAGATACACATACCGTTGTAATCGGGAGAGTTTCTACTTTCAGATGAAACAGAAATTTTTAGGATTCGTCAATCCGTTCGCGAAATATCGGAGGTTGGAGTTCAGAATGGCTGAGAAACCATCAAAATTTTCGCAAGTCTGATACTCGAAACCAATAACTGGAATGGCCTAGGGGAAAAGTACACACACCATTGTAATCGGGCAAGTTTCTACTTTCAGATGCAACAGTAATTTCTCGAGTTCGTCAATCCGTTCGCGAGATATGGGAGTTTGAAGTTAAGGAATGGTTGAGAAACCATCATAGTTTCGCGAGTCTGATACTCGAAACCAATAACTACAATGGCCTAGGGGAAAAATACACACAACCATTGTAATCGGGCAAGTTTCTAATTTCAGATGCAACAGGAATTTCTCGAGTTCGTCAATCCATTCGCGAGATATGGGAGTTTGAAGTTAAGTAATGGTTGAGAAACCATCAATGTTTTCGCAAGTCTGATACTCGAAACCAATAACTACTATGGTCTAGAGCAAAGATACACATACCGTTGTAATCGGGAGAGTTTCTACTTTCAGATGAAACAGAAATTTTTAGGATTCGTCAATCCGTTCGCGAAATATCGGAGGTTGGAGTTCAGAATGGCTGAGAAACCATCAAAATTTTCGCAAGTCTGATACTCGAAACCAATAACTGGAATGGCCTTGGGGAAAAGTACACACACCATTGTAATCGGGCAAGTTTCTACTTTCAGATGCAACAGTAATTTCTCGAGTTCGTCAATCCGTTCGCGAGATATGGGAGTTTGAAGTTAAGGAATGGTTGAGAAACCATCAATGTCTTCGCAAGTCTGATACTCGAAACCAATAACTACAATGGCCTAGGGGAAAAATACACATACCGTTGTAATCGGGCTAGTTTCTGCATTCAGATGCGTTAGGAATTTCTCGAGTACGTCAATCCGTTCGCGAGATATGGGAGTTTGAAGTTAAGGAATGGTTGAGAAACCATTAAAAGTTTCACAAGTCTGATACTCGAAACCAATAACTGGAATGGCCTAGGGGAGAAATACACACACCATTGTAATCGGGCCAGTTTCGACTTTCAGATTCAACAGGAATTCCTCGAGTTCGTCAATCCGTTCGCGAGATATGGGAGTTCGAAGTTAAGGAATGGTTGAGAAACCATCAAAATTTTCGCAAGTCTGATACTCGAAACCAATAACTATTATGGCCTCGGGGAAAAGTACACACACCATTGTAATCGGTCGAGTTTCTACTTCCAGATGCGTCAGGAATTTCTCAAGTTCGTCAATCCGTTCGCGAAATATCGGAGTTTAGAGTTAAGAGATGGTTGAGAAACCATCAAAATTTTCGCAAGTCTGATACTCGAAACAAATAACTACAATAGCCTAGGGCAAAAATACACATACCGTTGTAATCGGGCGAGTTTCTACTTTCAGATACAACAGGAATTTCTCGAGTTCGTCAATTCGTTCGCGAGACATGGGAGTTTGAAGTTAAGGAATGGTTGAGAAACCATCAAAATTTTCGCAAGTCTGATACTCGAAACCAATAACTATAATGGCTTAGGGGAAAACTACACATACCATTGTAATCGGGCGAGTTTCAACTTTCAGATGCAACAGGAATTTCTGAAGTTCGTCAATCGGTTCGCGAGATATAGGAGAATATTTATAATTTCTATTATATATCATTTGATGTATAGTTAAATTTGACACTAATACTCTAAATACATATTTAGTATATTTTTTAATCTCTTTAGCCTCCAGAAGAATTTTATTTATACTATTTACTATATATAATAATTTACACAGAATCGGAAATAAATCTAATTATTTATTTATAATAATAATTTTTTTTTCACTTATCTTAAAAATTGGGATGTACTCTTTAAATGTTCGATTCATTTCTTTAATTTATTCATTAAATTGAATTAATCTATTCTTTGTAATAACTTTAATAAAATTAATCCCTATAATTATTATAGAACTCGTATTAAAATTTAATAATGAAATTTATTTTATTTGCCTAATTAATGTAATTATTGCCCGTATCATTTGCTTAAATAAAAAATCAATCAAAATAATTATAGGATATTCATCTGTTATACAAACATCTATTATAGTTATTTTATTAATAATTAACAAAGATACATTTTTAACATGTTTCATTTTATATTCAATAATTTCTTCAAATTTAATTTTTATATTTAAAATAATAAGGATTAATTCTTCTTCCTAATTTAATATATTAACCTCTAATAAAAGAAATATTATTTTATACTCAATAATTATTATGTACACAAATTTCCCACGTATAGCACTCTTTATACTGAAATGAATCGTCCTAGAAACATTAATAAATTGAAGAATAAAATTTATACTTTTAATAATTGTATATCTTTTTATAAGAATAATTACATCATGAAATTATTTAAATATATCCTTCTTATATTTTTTCCCTTCAATTAAATAAAAAATACATAACTAAATTAACCTTAATTTTCTAAACTATTATCTATTTATAACTTTTTTAATATTTATATTTATATTTATGATCTACTGGTTATATTAATTTTTAGCATAATTAATATATGTATTCATCAAATCACAAAAATTTTGGGATATTATATTTCATATCAGCTATATGATCTGGTATAATTGGTTCTTCTTTAAGGATACTAATTCGAATAGAATTAAATAGGCCAGGAAGTTGAATTAATATCGACCAAATTTATAACTCAATTGTAACATCACATGCTTTTGTAATAATTTTGTTATAGTTTTACCATTTATAATCGGAGGATTCGGAAACTGAATAATTCCCTTAATAATTGGATCCTCTGATACAGCATTTCCCCGAATAAATAATATAAGATTGTGACTAATCCCCCCTTCATTATTACTTTTAATTCTTACAACACTATTATTGCCAGGCTCGGGAACTGGATGAGCAATCTGCCCTCCTTTGTCATCAAATCTTTATCACCCATCTTCATCTATAGACTTAACAATTTTTTCTTTGCATATTGCAGGTATCTCTTCAATTATAGGATCAATTAATTTTATTGTTACAATTCTTAAAATAAAAAATAATGCTTTAAAATTCGATCAAATATCCTTATTTGCTTGGTCAGTATTAATTACTACAATTTTGCTTCTTCTCTCACTACCTGTATTAGCCGGAGCTATTACTATGTTATTAACAGACCGAAATTTAAATACTTCCTTCTTTGATCCTACTGGGGGAGGGGACCCAATTTTATTTCAACATTTATTTTGATTTTTTGAGCATCCTGATGTCTATATTTTAATTTTACCCGGGTTTGGATTAATCTCCCATATCATTTTCAATGAAAGAGGGAAAAAGGAAACTTTTGGGAACCTAGGGATAGTTTATGCAATACTCGGAATTGGATTTCTAGGATTTATTGTGTGAGTACATCACATATTCACAGTAGGCTTAGATGTAGACACACGAGCTTATTTCACTTCGGCAACTATAATCATTGCAATTCCCACAGGAATCAAAATATTTAGATGACTAGCTACGTACTACGGGTCAAAACTTATTATTAATCCTTCTATTATTTGATAATTTGGCTTTATTTTTTTATTTACAATAGGAGGATTAACAGGAATTATATTATCAAACTCATCTATTGATATTATACTACATGATACATACTATGTTGTCTCTCATTTCCACTATGTACTGTCAATAGGAGCAGTATTTTCTATTATTGCTTCATTAATTCATTGATTCCCTTTATTCACAGGATTTACCCTAAATCAATTTTATCTTAAAACTCAATTTTATATAATATTTATTGGGGTAAATATAACTTTTTTCCTTCAGCATTTTTTAGGAATGATAGGAATACCTCGACGTTATTCAGATTACCCGGATTCCTACTACTGTGAAAATTTATTATCATCTATTGGCTCAATAATTTCATTCAAAAGCATAATTTTACTCTTGTTTATTATATTGGAGAGATTTATAACTAAACGTCTAGCTATATTTAAATTTAATCAATCATCACTAGAATGACCCCAAAACTTTTCCCCAAAAGACCACTCATTCCTCTCTATTCCTCTAATTATTAAAAACAAATCTTAATATGGCAGATTAGTACATGAATTTAAGATTCATTTATAAAATTTAATATTTTTATTAAAAATGTCCCATTGAAAAATAATTAATTTCCAAGACCCCAATTTGCCATATGCCGATAATTTAAATCTTTTTCACAACTTCACAATAATTATAATAATTATAATCTCTTCATTAACTCTAATAATTATATTAGATATTTTTACCAATAAATTTATCAATCGATTTTTACTTAAAAATCATCATATTGAAATTGTATGAACTTTACTCCCAATAATAATTTTAGGAGTAATTGCACTTCCTTCTTTAAAAACCCTATATTTTATTGATGAACTATGAATACCCGTATACTTAACAATCAAATCAATTGGGCACCAATGATATTGATCCTATGAATACCCAGAATTTAATAATTTAAATTTTGACTCCTATATAGATAAAGATTTAAATAATATTTACATTTTTCGTCTCCTAGACGTAGATAATCGAATAATTATTCCATCTAATACACTAATTCGAATATTAACAACATCAAACGACGTAATTCACTCTTGAACTGTTCCGTCTTTAGGCTTAAAAATAGACTCAGTACCAGGGCGAATTAACCAAATAAATTTAATTACTAATCGACCTGGAGTATTTTTCGGACAATGTTCTGAAATCTGCGGATCTAATCACAGATTTATGCCAATTGTTGTGGAAATAACTAATTATTCAAACTTTATTAATTGAATTAACAACCAAAATTAAATTTTAACCTACTCATATAATATTTAATTAAATCAAATCATTAGATGTCTGACAAAAGAATTGATTTTTTAAATCAAATTATAGTAATAAATTACTTCACTTTTCATTTTAAAACTTTAAGAATCATCTCTTTACATCGAAGCTCGATCAAAATTAATTTCTATAAGTTCTTAATCATTTGTAATGCATCAATAAGATGAACATTGTTCGATTAATATTGGGAACATGCATGAATGTTAGTAAAACTCGCGGAAATGAATAAACATTCACCGAAACTATTCGCCTTCGCAGATTTTGCAATATCTTGATGTTTATTTATCATAATTATTAACAATTGTCGTAGTACCATAGTTTAAATAATTATTAACAATGCCCTAGTATAAATAAAGGCTTAAAATATCATTTCATCGAAATATTCATTGCTCGCGATGGAATTTTTCGTTGAGATCAAACTGACATTCTCAAGGTTACACGTATCGATGATCGATTCACAAGCGTTCATCGCTATGATTGTTGTATCTAGAAAAGCGATTAATTGAATTTCAGCGCTTTTAAATAAAAAATGCAACCACTACGCGTATTGTGTAAATTATAAGAATTAAGCAAATGTTAAATTGATGTATTTAATAAACAATTGTTACTTTCCCTGCCATAAAACTTTACGAAACACGTTTTACTTTGAATCTCGATCCAAATTAATTTCGGTGAGGTACTTAATCATTTTCAATGCATAAATAGGATGCACATTGTTCGATTAATATTGGGAACATACATAAATGTTAGTAACAATGGCGGAAATGAACAAACATTCACCGAAACCGTTCGCCTTCGCAGATTTCGCAATATCTTGACGTTTATTTATCATAATAATTAACAACCGTCGTTGGACCGTAGATTAAACCATTTTTCACAATGTTCCGGTATAAATAATGGCTATAAAGCCAACAATTTCTTGAAGTATTTGGTTAGATCGAACAAATACAATCGAAGAAACCGTGCGATAAAATAAATGAATATTTCGCTACATATCGGAATTATAGTTTGTATGTATGCAAATATATTCTGAACCCGCAATTACAAATCCCTGTAACGTGGTAATTACATGGGTTGCCATCTATTGGAGAAAGGGTTAAACTACACTTAAGGGGTGAAAACACCTGGCGGAGAAACGCTCAAGTTTGTCGAGGAATTGTTCTAATTTCCACAAATAGATGGCGCGACAAGTACAATTTACCGACATTAGAGGTAAGTATTTCCATTTGTATGATATTCCCTACCGTGCGATAAAATAAATAAATACTTTTGTACAAACTTTTGTATGTTTCATCTTTCGAATAAATGTAAAATTAAACCTTCCACGGTAAATTTTATTCTTGAATTTATTAATGTTTGTAGGACGATTTATTTCAGTATAAAGAGTGCTATAGGTGGGAAATTTGTGTACATAATAATTATTGTGTATAAAATAATTTTTCTTCTATTAGACGTTAATATATTAAATAAGGAAGAAGAGTTAATCTTTATTATTTTAAATATAAAAATTAAAATTAAATAAATTATTGAATATAAAATGAAATATGATAAAAATATATTTTTGTTAATTATTAATAAAATAACTATAATAGATGTTTGTATAACAGATGAATATCCTATAATTATTATGATTGATTTTTTTGTTTAAGCAAATGATAGGGGCAATAATTACATTAATTAGGCAAATAAAATAAATTTCATTATTAAATTTTAATATGAGTTCTATAATAATTATAGGGATTAATTTTATTAAAGTTATTGTAAAGAATAGATTAATTCAATTTAATGAATAAATTAAAGAAATGAATCGAACATGTAAAGAGTACATCCCAATTTTTAAGATAAGTGAAAAAAAAATAATTATGATAAATAAATAATTAGATTTATTTCCGATTGTGTGTAAATTATTATATATAGTAAATAGTATAAATAAAATTCTTCTGGAGGCTAAACAGATTAAAAAATATATTAAATATGTATTTAGAGTATTGGTGTCTAATTTAACTACAGATCAAACGATTTATAATAGAAATTATAAATATTATAATCATATAATCGAAACGGAGAAACGGAGAAACGATGAAACGAAGGAAGAAACGGAGAAACGAAGAAAGAAACGGAGAAATGAAGAAAGAAACGAAGGAACGAAGAAAGAAACGGAGAAACGAAGAAAGAAACTGAGAAACGAAGAAAGAAACGGAGAATCGGAGAAAGAAACGGAGAAACGAACAAAGAAACGGAGAAACGAAGAAAGAAACGGAGAAACGAAGAAAGAAACGGAGAAACGAAGAAAGAAACGGAGAAACGAAGAAACAAACGGAGTAACGAAGAAAGAATCGAAGAAACGAAGAAAGAAACGGAGAATCGGAGAAATAAATGGAGAAACGAAGGAATAAACCGGGAAACGGAGAAAGAAACGCAGAAACGAACAAAGAAACGGAGAAACGAAAAAAGAAACGGAGAAAGGAAGAAAGAAACGCAGAAACGGAGAAATAAATGGAGAAACGAAGAAATAAACGAAGAAACGAAGAAAGAAACTGAGAGACGAAGAAAGAAACGGAGAAACGAACAAAGAAACGGAGAAACGATCAATGAAACGGAGAAACGAACAAAGAAACGGAGAAACGATCAATGAAACGGAGAAACGAACAAAGAAACTGAGAAACGAAGAAAGAAACGGAGAAACGGAGAAATAAATGGAGAAACGAACAAAGAAACGGAGAAACGAAGAAAGAAACGCAGAAACGAAGGAAGAAACGGAGTAACGAAGAAAGAAACGAAGAAACGAAGAAAGAAACGGAGAATCGGAGAAATAAATGGAGAAACGAAGAAATAAACCGAGAAACGGAGAAAGAAACGGAGAAACGATCAATGAAACAGAGAAACGAACAAAGAAACGGAGAAACGAACATAGAAACGGAGAAACAAAGACAGAAACGGAGAAACGAAGAAATAAATGGAGAAACGAAGAAATAAACGGAGAAACGAAGAAAGAAACGTAGAAACGAAGAAAGAAACGGAGAAACGAGGAAAGAAATGGAGAAACGAAGAAAGAAACGGAGTAACGAAGAAAGAAACGATGAAACGAAGAAATAAACGGAGAAACGAAGAAAGAAACAGCGAAACGAAGAAAGAAAAGGAGAAACGAAGAAATAAATGGAGAAACGAAGAAATAAACGGAGAAACGGAGAAATAAATGGAGAAACGAAGAAATAAACCGAGAAACGGAGAAAGAAACGGAGAAACGAAAAAACAAACGGAGAAACGAAGAAAGAAACGGAGAAACGAAGAAAGAAACGGAGAAACGAAGAAATAAACGGAGAATCGAAGAAGCAAACGGAGAAACGACGAAAGAGACGGAGAAACGAAGAAAGAAACGGAGAAACGAAAGAAGAAACGGAGAAACGAAGATAGAAACGGAGAAACGACGAAAGAAACTGAGAAACTAAGAAAAAAACGGAGAATCGGAGAAATAAATGGAGAAACGAAGGAATAAACCGAGAAACGGAGAAACGGAGAAACGATTAAACGAAGGAAGAAACGGAGAAACGAAGAAAGAAACGGAGGAATGAAGAAAGAAACGAAGAAACGAAGAAAGAAACGGAGAAACGAAGAAATAAACGGAGAAACGAAGAAAGAAACGGAGAAACGAAGAAAGGAACGGAGTAACGAAGAAAGAAACGAATAAACGAAGAAGGAAACGGAGAATCGGAGCAGGAACGGAGTATCGTTGAAAGAAATGAAGAAACGAAGAAAGAAACGGAGAATCGGAGAAATAAATGGAGAAACGAAGGAATAAACCAACAAACGGAGAAACGGAGAAACGATGAAACGAAGGATGAAACGGGGAAACTTAGAAAGCAACGAAGAAAGAAACACAGAATCGGAGAAATAAATTGAGAAACGAAGAAATAAACCGAGAGTCGGAGAAAGAAACGGAGTAACGAAGAAACAAACGAAAAAACGAAGAAAGAAACGGAGGAACGGAGAAATAAATGGAGATACGAAGAAGTAAAGGAGAGACGAAGAAAGAAACGGAGAAACGAAGAAAGAAACGGACAACGAAGAAAGAAACGCAGTAACGATGAAAGAAACGAAGAAACGAAGAAAGAAACGGAGAATCGGAGAATTAAATGGAGAAACGAAGGAATAAACCGAGAATCGGAGAAAGAAACGGAGTAACGAAGAAAGAAACGAAGAAATGAAGAAAGAAACGGAGAATCGGAGAAATAAATGAAGAAACGAAGGAGTAAACCGAGAAACGGAGAAACGCAGAAACGATGAAACGAAGGAAGAAACGGAGAATAGAAGAAAGAAACGGAGAAATGAAGAAAGAAACGAAGAAACGAAGAAAGAAACGGAGATACGAAGAAAGAAACGGAGAAACGAACAAAGAAACGGACAAACGAAGAAAGAAACGGAGATACGAAGAAAGAAACGGAGAAACGAACAAAGAAACGGAGAAACGAACAAAGAAACGGAGAAACGGAGAAATATACGGAGAAATGAAGAAAGAAACTGAGAAAGAAACGGAGAAACGAACAAAGAAACGCAGAAACGAAGAATGAAACGGAGAAACGAAGAAATATACGGAGAAATGAAGAAACAAACGGAGAAACAAAGAAAGAAACTGAGAAACCAACAAAGAAACGGAGAAACGAAGAAAGAAACGGAGAAACGAAGGATGAAACGGAGAAACGAAGAAAGAAACGGAGAAATAAATGGAGAAACGAAGATATAAACGGAGAAACGAAGAAAGAAACGGAGAAACGAAGAAACGATGACAGAAAGGAGAAACGAAGAAACAAACGGACAAACGAAGAAAGAAACGGAGAAACGAAGGAAGAAACGGAGAAACGAAGGAAGAAACGGAGAAAAGAGGAAAGAAACGGAGAAATGAAGAAAGAAACGAAGAAACGAAGAAAGAAACGGATATACGAAGAAAGAAACGGAGAAACGAACAAAGAAACGGAGAAGCGAACAAAGAAACGGAGAAACGAAGAAAGAAACGAAGAAATGAAGAAAGAAACGGAGATACGAAGAAAGAAACGGAGAAATAAATGGAGAAACGAAGAAATAAACGGAGAAACGAAGAAAGAAACGGAGAAACGAAGAAAGAAACGGAGAAACGAAGAAGGAAACGGAGTAACGAAGAAAGAAACGAAGAAACGAAGAAAGAAACGGAGAATCGGAGAAATAAATGGAGAAACGAAGGAATAAACCGAGAAACGGAGAAACGGAGAAACGATGAAACGAAGGAAGAAACGGAGAAAAGAAGAAAGAAACGGAGAAATGAAGAAAGAAACGAAGAATCGAAGAAAGAAACGGAGATACGAAGAAAGAAACGGAGAAACGAACAAAGAAACGGAGAAACGAAGAAAGAAACGGAGAAATAAATGGAGAAACGAAGAAATAAACGGAGAAACGAAGAAAGAAACGGAGAAGCAAAGAAAGAAACGGAGAAAAGAAGAAAGAAACGGAGAAACGAAGAAAGAAACGGAGAAGCAAAGAAAGAAACGGAGAAACGAAGAAAGAAACGGAGAAATGAAGAAAAAAACGGAGAAGCGAACAAAGAAACGGAGAAACGAAGAAAGAAACGGAGAAGCGGAGAAATAAATGGAGAAACGAAGAAATAAACGGAGAAACGAAGAAAGAAACGGAGAAACGGAGAAACGGAGAAACGATGAAACGACGGAAGAAACGGAGAAAAGAAGAAAGAAACGGAGAAACGAAGAAAGAAACGGAGAATCGAAGAAAGAAATGGAGAAACGAAGAAAGAAACGGAGAAACGAAGAAAGAAACGGAGATACGAAGAAAGAAACGGAGAAACGAAGGAAGAAACGGAGAAACGAAGAAAGAAACGGAGAAGCGGAGAAAGAAACGGAGAAACGAAGAAAGAAACGGAAAAACGAAGAAAGAAACGGAGTAACGATGAAAGAAACGAAGAAACGAAGAAAGAAACGGAGAATCGGAGAAATAAGTGGAGAAACGAACAAAGAAACGGAGTAACGAAGAAAGAATCGGAGAAACGAACAAAGAAACGGAGAAACGAACAAAGAAACGGAGAAACGAACAAAGAAACGGAGAAACGGAGAAATAAATGGAGAAACGAAGAAATAAACGGAGAAACGAACAAGGAAACGGAGATTCGAAGAAAGAAACAAAGAAACGAAAAAAGAAACGGAGAAACGAAGAAAGAAACGGAGAAACGAAGAAAGAAACGGAGATGCGATGAAAGAAACGGAGAAACGGAGAAATAAATGGAGAAACGAAGAAATAAACGGAGAAACGAAGAAATAAACGGAGAAACGAAGAATGAAACGGAGAAATAAATGGAGAAACGAAGAAATAAACGGAGAAACGAAGAAAGAAACTGAGAAACGAAGAAAGAAACGGAGAAACGAAGAAAGAAACGGAGTAGCGATGAAAGAAACGAAGAAACGAAGAAAGAAACGGAGAATCGGAGAAATAAATGGAGAAACGATCAAAGAAACGGAGAAACGAAGAAAGAAACGGAGAAACGAACAAAGAAACGGAGAAACGGAGAAATAAATGGAGAAACGAAGAAATAAACGGAGAAACGAACAAGGAAACGGAGATTCGAAGAAAGAAACAAAGAAACGAAAAAAGAAACGGAGAAACGAAGAAAGAAACGGAGAAGCGAACAAAGAAACGGAGAAACGAAGAAAGAAACGGAGAAGCGGAGAAATAAATGGAGAAACGAAGAAATAAACGGAGAAACGAACCAGGAAACGGAGAAACGAAGAAAGAAATGGAGAAACGAAGAAAGAAACGGAGATACGAAGAAAGCAACGGAGAAACGAAGGAAGAAACGGAGAAACGAAGAAAGAAACGGAGAAACGGAGAAAGAAACGGAGAAACGAAGAAAGGAACGGAAAAACGAAGAATGAAACGGAGTAACGATGAAAGAAACGAAGAAACGAAGAAAGAAACGGAGAATCGGAGAAAGAAACGGAGATACGAAGAAAGCAACGGAGAAACGAAGGAAGAAACGGAGAAACGAAGAAAGAAACGGAGAAACGGAGAAAGAAACGGAGAAACGAAGAAAGAAACGAAAAAACGAAGAATGAAACGGAGTAACGATGAAAGAAACGAAGAAACGAAGAAAGAAACGGAGAATCGGAGAAATAAATGGAGAAACGATCAAAGAAACGGAGAAACGAAGAAAGAAACGGAGAAACGAACAAAGAAACGGAGAAACGAACAAAGAAACGGAGAAACGGAGAAATAAATGGAGAAACGAAGAAATAAACGGAGAAACGAACAAGGAAACGGAGATTCGAAGAAAGAAACAAAGAAACGAAAAAAGAAACGGAGAAACGAAGAAAGAAACGGAGAAGCGAACAAAGAAACGGAGAAACGAAGAAAGAAACGGAGAAGCGGAGAAATAAATGGAGAAACGAAGAAATAAACGGAGAAACGAACCAGGAAACGGAGAAACGAAGAAAGAAACGGAAAAACGAAGAAAGAAACGGAGTAACGATGAAAGAAACGAAGAAACGAAGAAAGAAACGGAGAATCGGAGAAATACGTGGAGAAACGAACAAGGAAACGGAGTAACGAAGAAAGAATCGGAGAAACGAACAAAGAAACGGAGAAACGAACAAGGAAACGGAGATGCGAAGAAAGAAACAAAGAAACGAAAAAAGAAACGGAGAAACGAAGAAAGAAACGGAGAAACGAAGAAAGAAACGGAGAAACGAAGAAAGAAACGGAGAAATAAATGGAGAAACGAAGAAATAAACGGAGAAACGAAGAAAGAAACGGAGAAACTAAGAAAGAAACGGAGTAACGGAGAAATAAATGGAGAAACGAAGAAATAAACGGAGAGGCGAAGAAAGAAACGGAGAAACGAAGAAAGAAACGGAGAAACGAAGAAAGAAACGCAGTAACGATGAAAGAAACGAAGAAACGAAGAAAGAAACGGAGAATCGGAGAAATAAGTGGAGAAACGAACAAAGAAACGGAGTAACGAAGAAAGAATCGGAGAAACGAACAAAGAAACGGAGAAACGAACAAGGAAACGGAGATGCGAAGAAAGAAACAAAGAAACGAAAAAAGAAACGGAGAAACGAAGAAAGAAACGGAGAAACGAAGAAAGAAACGGAGAAACGAAGAAAGAAACGGAGAAATAAATGGAGAAACGAAGAAATAAACGGAGAAACGAAGAAAGAAACGGAGAAACTAAGAAAGAAACGGAGAAACGGAGAAATAAATGGAGAAACGAAGAAATAAACGGAGAGGCGAAGAAAGAAACGGAGAAACGAAGAAACAAACGGAGAAACGAAGAAAGAAACGCAGTAACGATGAAAGAAACGAAGAAACGAAGAAAGAAACGGAGAATCGGAGAAATAAATGGAGAAACGAGGGAATAAACCGAGAAACGGAGAAACGGAGAAACGATGAAACGAAGGAAGAAACGGAGAAATGAAGAAAGAAACGAAGAAACGAAGAAAGAAACGGAGAATCGGAGAAATAAATGGAGAAATGAAGAAATAAACCGAGAAACGGAGAAAGAAACGGAGAAACGAACAAAGAAACGGAGAAACGGAGAAACGAACAAAGAAACGGAGAAACGAACAAAGAAACGGAGAAACGAAGAAAGAAATGGAGAAACGAAGAAAGAAACGGAGTAACGAAGAAATAAACGAAGAAACGAAGAAAGATACGGAGAATCGGAGAAATAAATGGAGAAACGAAGAAATAAACGGAGAAACGGAGAAATAAATGGAGAAACGAAGAAATAGACCGAGAAACGGAGAAAGAAACGGAGAAACGAACAAAGAAACGGAGAATCGAAGAAAGAAACGGAGAAACGAACAAAGAAACGGAGAAACGGAGAAAGAAACGGAGAAACGTACAAAGAAACGGAGAAACGAAGAAATAAATGGAGAAACGAAGAAATAAACGGAGAAACGAAGAAAGAAACGGAGAAACGAAGAAAGTAACGGAGAAACGTACAAAGAAACGGAGAAACGAAGAAATAAATGGAGAAACGAAGAAATAAACGGAGAAACGAAGAAAGAAACGGAGAAACGAAGAAAGAAACGGAGAAACGAAGAAAGAAACGGAGAAACGAAGAAAGAATCGGAGAAACGAAGAAAGAAACGGAGAAACGGAGAAATAAATGGAGAAACGAAGAAATAAACGGAAAAACGAAGAAAGAAACGTAGAAACGAACAAAGAAACGGAGAAACGAACAAAGAAACGGAGAAACGGAGAAATATACGGAGAAATGAAGAAAGAAACGGAGAAACGCACAAAGAAACGGAGAAACGAAGAAAGAAACGGAGAAACTAAGAAAGAAACGGAGAAACGAAGAAAGAAACGGAGATACGAAGAAAGAAACGGAGATACGAAGAAAGAAACGGAGAAACGAACAAAGAAACGGAGAAACGAACAAAGAAACGGAGAAACGAACAAAGAAACGGAGACACGGAGAAAGAAACGGAGAAACTATGAAAGAAACGGAGAAACGAACAAAGAAACGCAGAAACGAAGAATGAAACGGAGAAACGAAGAAATATACGGAGAAATGGAGAAACAAACGGAGAAACAAAGTTAGAAACTGAGAAACCAACAAAGAAACGGAGAAACGAAGAAAGAAACGGAGAAACGAAGGATGAATCGGAGAAACGAAGAAAGAAACGGAGAAATAAATGGAGAAACGAAGATATAAACGGAGAAACGAAGAAAGAGACGGAGAAACGAAGAAACGATGAAAGAAAGGAGAAACGAAGAAAGAAACGGAGAAACGAAGAAAGAAACGGAGAAACGAAGGAAGAAACGGAGAAACGAAGAAAGAAACGGAGAAACGAAGAAAGAAGCTGAGAAACTAAGAAAAAAACGGAGAATCGGAGAAATAAATGGAGAAACGAAGAAATAAACCGAGAAACGGAGAAAGAAACGGGGAAACAAGGAAAGAAACGGAGAAACGAAGAAAGAAACGGAGAAGCGAACAAAGAAACGGAGCAACGAAGAAAGAAACGGAGGAACGAAGATAGAAACGGAGAAACGAAGAAAGAAACGGAGAAACGATGAAAGAAACGGCGAAATGAACAATGAAACGGAGAAACGAAGAAAGAAACGGAGAAACGGAGAAATAAATGGAGAAACGAAGAAATAAACGGAGAAACAAACAAAGAAACGGAGAAACGAAGAAAGAAACGGAGAAACGGAGAAATAAATGGAGAAACGAAGAAATAAACGGAGAAACAAAGAAAGAAACGGAGGAACGAAGAAAGAAACGGAGAAACGAAGAAAGAAACGGAGTAACGAAGAAAGAAACGAATAAACGAAGAAAGAAACGGAGAATCGGAGCAGGAACGGAGTATCGATGAAAGAAATGAAGAGACGAAGAAAGAAACGGACAATCGGAGAAATAAATGGAGAAACGAAGGAATAAACCAACAAACGGAGAAACGGAGAAACGATGAAACGGAGGAAGAAACGGGGAAACGAAGAAAGCAACGAAGAAAGAAACACAGAATCGGAGAAATAAATGGAGAAACGAAGGAATAAACCGAGAATTGGAGAAAGAAACGGAGTAACGAAGGAATAAACCAAGAAACGAAGAAAGAAACGGAGAATCGGAGAAATAAATGGAGAAACGAAGAAAGAAACGGAGAAACGAAGAAAGAAACGGAGAAACGAAGAAAGAAACGGAGTAACGAAAAAAGAAACGAAGAAACGAAGAAAGAAACGGAGAAACGAACAAAGAAACGGAGAAACGAAGAAAGAAACGGACAAACGAAGAAAGAAACGGAGAAACGAAGAAAGAAACGGAGAAACGAAGAAAGAAACGGAGAAACGAAGAAAGAAACGGAGAAACGAACAAAGAAACGGAGAAACGATCAAAGAAACGGAGAAACGGAGATATAAATGGAGAAACGAAGAAACAAACAGAGAAACGAACAAAGAAACGGACAAACGAAGAAAGAAACGGAGAAGCGGAGAAAGAAACGGAGAAACGAAGAAAGAAACGGAGAAATGAAGAAAGAAACGGAGAAACGGAGAAATAAATGGAGAAACGAAGAAATAAACGGAGAAACGAACAAAGAAAAGGAGAAACGAACAGAGAAACGTTTCTCCGTTTCTCCCTTTCTCCGTTTCTCGGTTTCCCCGTTTCTCCGTTTCTCGGTTTCTCCGTTCCTCGGTTTCTGCGTTTCTCCGTTTCTCGGTTTCTCGGTTTCTGCGTTTCTCCGTTTCTGGGTTTCTCGGTTTCTCCGTTTCTCTGTTTCTCCGTTTCTCTGTTTCTCCGTTTCTCCATTTCTCCGTTTCTCCGTTTCTCCGTTTCTCCGTTTCTCCGTTTCTCCGATTCTCGGTTTCTCCGTTTCTCCGTTTCTCGGTTTCTCGGTTTCTCGGTTTCTCGGTTTCTCCGTTTCTCTGTTTCTCCGTTTCTCCGTTTCTCCGTTTCTCCGTTTCTCCGTTTCTCCGTCTCTCGGTTTCTCCGTTTCTCGGTTTGTCCGTTTCTCCGTTTCTCCGTTTCACGGTTTTTCCGTTTCTCCGTTTCTCCGTTTCACCGTTTTTTGTTCGTTTCTCCGTTCCTTTCTTCGTTTCTCCGTTTATTTCTTAGTTTCTCAATTTATTTCTCCGTTTCTCCGTTTCTTTGTTCGTTTCTCCGTTTCTTTGTTCGTTTCTCCGTTTCTTTGTTCGTTTCTCCGTTTCTTTCTGCGTTTCTCCGTTTCTTTCTTCGTTTGTCCGTTTCTTTCTTGGTTTCTCCGTTTCTTTCTTCGTTTCTCCGTTTCTTTCTTCATTTCTCCGTTTATTTCTTCGTTTCTCCATTTATTTCTCCGTTTCTCCGTTTCTTTGTTCCTTTCTCCGTTTCGTTGTTCGTTTCTCCGTTTCTTTCTTCGTTTCTCCATTTCTTTTTTCGTTTCTCCGTTTATTTCTGCATTTCTCCATTTATTTCTCCGATTCTCCGCTTCTTTCTTCGTTTCTCCGTATCTTTCTTCGTTTCTCTGTTTCTTTGTTCGTTTCTCTGTTTGTTTCTACGTTTCTCCATTTATTTCTCCGTTTCTCCGTTTCTTTCCTCGTTTCTCCGTTTCTTTGTTCGTTTCTCCGCTCCTTTCTTCGTTTCTCCGTTTATTTCTTCGTTTTTCCATTTATTTCTCCGTTTCTTTCTTCGTTTCTCCGTTTCTTTCTTCGTTTCTCCGTTTCTTTCTTCGTTTCTCTGTTTCTTCCTTCGTTTCTTCGTTTCTCCGTTTCTCCGTTTCTCCGTTTCTCCGTTTCTACGTTTCTCCGTTTCGATTAAATGATTATAATAGTTATAATTTCTATTATAAATCATTTGAGCTATAGTTAAATTGTACACTAATACTCTAAATACATATTTAATATATTTTTTAATTTGTTTAGCCTCCAGAAGAATTTTATTTATACTATTTACTGTATATAATAATTTACACAGAATCGTAAATAAATCTAATTATTTATTTATAATAATTATTTTTTATTCACTTTTTTTACCAAAAATTTCGATTCTTCATGTATTAATCAAATGTTAAATTGATATATCTCATAGACAATTGTTACTTTCCATGTTTTAAAACTTTATGAAACACCTCTTTACTTTGAAGTTCGATCAAAATCAATTGCTAGAGGCGAATCAATCATTTTTAATGCATAAATAAGATGCACATTGTTCGATCAATATAGGGAACATGCGTAAATGTTAATAACAATCGCTGAAATGAACAAACATTCACTGAAGCCGTTCGTCTTCGCAGACTTCGCAATATCTTGACATTTATTTATCATAATTTTTAACAACCGTCGTTGGGGTATAAAAAGCCATCTATTTCTTGAAATATTTGGATAGATCGAACAAATACGATCGAAGAAGCCGTGGGATAAAATAAATGAATATTTCTCTACATATTGGAATTATAGTTTGTATGTATGCAAATATATTCTGAACCCGCAATTACAAACCCTGTAACGTGGTAATTACATGGGATGCCATCTATTGGAGAAAGGGTTACACTACACATAAGGGGTGAAAACACCTGGCGGAGTAACGCTCAAGTGCGATAAAATAAATAAATACTTTTGTACAAACTTTTGTATGTTTCATCTTTCGAATAAATGTAAAATTAAACCTTCCACGGTAAATTTTATTCTTGAATTTATTAATGTTTCTAGGACGATTTATTTCAGTATAAAGTGTGCTATAGGTGGGAAATTTGTGTACATAATAATTATTGAGTATAAAATAATTTTTCTTTTATTATAGGTTAATATATTAAATAAGGAAGAAGAGATAATCGTTATTATTTTAAATATAAAAATTAAAATTCAAGAAATTATTGAATATAAAATGAAATATGTTAAAAATGTATTTTTGTTAATTATTAATAAATTAACTATAATAGATGTTTGTATAACAGATGAATATCCTATAATTATTATGATTGATTTTTTTGTTTGAGCAAATGATAGGGGCAATAATTACATTAATTAGGCAAATAAAATAAATTTCATTATTAAATTTCAATATGAGTTCTATAATAATTATAGGGATTAATTTTATTAAAGTTATTAGAAAGAATGGATTAATTCAATTTAATGAATAAATTAAAGAAATGAATCGAACATTTAAAGAGTACAACACAATTTTCAAGACAAGTGAAAACAAAATAATTATTATAAATAAATAATAAGATTTATTTCCGATTCTGTGTAAATTATTATATATAGTAAATAGTATAAATAAAATTATTCTGGAGGCTAAAGAGATTAAAAAATATATTAAATATGTATTTAGTGGATTAGTGTCTAATTTAACTATAGATCAAATAATTTATAATAGAAATTATAAATATTATAATCATTTAATCGAAACGGAGATATGGAGAAACGGAGAAACGATGAAACGAAGGAAGAAACGGAGAAACGAAGAAAGAAACGCAGAAACGAACTAGGAAACGGAGAAACGAAGAAATAAATGGAGAAACGAAGAAATAAACGGAGAATCGAAGAAAGAACCCAGACAAACAAAGAAAGAAACGGAGAAACGAACAAAGAAACGGAGAAACGACCAAAGAAACGGAGAAACGAAAAAAGAAACGGAGAAACGGACATAGAAACGGAGAAACGAACATACAAACGGAGAAACAAAGACAGAAACGGAGAAACGGAGAAATAAATGGAGAAACGAATAAATAAACGGAGAAACGAACAAGGAAACGGACAAACGAAGAAAGAAACGAAGAAACGAAGAAAGAAAAGGAGAAACGAAGAAAGAAACGGAGAAACGAAGAAAGAAACGGAGAGACGATGAAAGAAACGGAGTAACGAAGAAAGAAACGCAGAAACGGAGAAATAAATGGAGAAACGAAGAAATAAACGAAGAAACGAAGAAAGAAACGGAGAAACGAAGAAAGAAACGGAGAAACGGAGAAAGAAACGGAGAAAGAAACGGAGAAACGGAGAAATAAATGGAGAACCGAAGAAATAAACCGAGAAACGGAGAAAGAAACGGAGAAACGAAGAAAGAAACGGAGAAACGCAGAAAGAAACGGAGAAACGAAGAAAGAAACGGAGAAACGAAGAAAGAAACGGAGAAACGGAGAAACGAAGAAAGAAACGGAGAAACGGAGAAATAAATGGAGAAACGAAGAAATAAACGGAGAGACGAAGAAAGAAACGGAGAAACGAAGAAAGAAACGGAGAAACGAAGAAAGAAACGCAGTAACGATGAAAGAAACGAAGAAACGAAGAAAGAAACGGAGAATCGGAGAAATAAATGGAGAAACGAAGGAATAAACCGAGAAACGGAGAAACGGAGAAACGATGAAACGAAGGAAGAAACGGAGAAACGAACAAAGAAACGGAGAAACGAACAAAGAAACGGAGAAACGGAGAAAGAAACGGAGAAACTAAGAAAGAAACGGAGAAACGAACAAAGAAACGCAGAAACGAAGAATGAAACGGAGAAACGAAGAAATATACGGAGAAATGAAGAAACAAACGGAGAAACAAAGAAAGAAACTGAGAAACCAACAAAGAAACGGAGAAACGAACAAAGAAACGGAGAAACGAACAAAGAAACGAAGAAACGGAGAAAGAATCGGAGATACGAAGAAAGAAACGGAGAAACGAAGGAAGAAACGGAGAAACGCAGAAAGAAACGGAGAATCGGAGAAATAAATGGAGAAACGAAGGAATAAACCGAGAAACGGAGAAACGGAGAAACGATGAAACGAAGGAAGAAACGGAGAAACGAAGAAAGAAACGGAGAAATGAAGGAATAAACCGAGAAACGGAGAAACGAAGAAAGAAACGCAGTAACGATGAAACAAACGAAGAAACGAAGAAAGAAACGGAGAATCGGAGAAATAAATGGAGAAACGAAGGAATAAACCGAGAAACGGAGAAACGGAGAAACGATGAAACGAAGGGAGAATCGGAGAAACGAAGAAAGAAACAGAGAAACGAAGAAAGAAACGGACAAATGAAGAAAGAAACGGAGAAACGGAGAAACGAACAAAGAAACGGAGAAACGAACAAAGAAACGACGACACGGAGAAATAAATGGAGAAACGAACAAAGAAACGGAGAAACGGAGAAAGAAGTGGAGAAACGAAGAAAGAAACGGAGAAACGGAGAAATAAATGGAGAAACGAAGAAATAAACGGAGAAGCGAAGAAAGAAACGGAGAAACGAACAAAGAAACGGAGAAACGGAGAAACGGAGAAATATACGGAGAAATGAAGAAAGAAACGTAGAAACGAAGAAAGAAACGGAGAAACGGAGAAATAAATGGAAAAACGAAGAAATAAACGGGGAAACGAAGAATGGAGCGGAGAAACGAACTAAGAAACGGAGAAACGGAGAAGTAAATGGTGAAACGAAAAAACAAAAAGAGAAACGAACAAAGAAACGGACAAATGAAGAAAGAAACGGAGAAACGGAGAAACGAACAAAGAAACGGAGAAACGAACAAAGAAACGACGACACGGAGAAATAAATGGAGAAACGAACAAAGAAACGGAGAAACGGAGAAATAAATGGAGAAACGAAGAAATAAACGGAGAATCGAAGAAAGAAACGGCGAAACGAAGAAAGACACGCAGTAACGAAGAAATAAACGAAGAAACGAAGAAAGACACGGAGAATCGGAGAAATAAATGGAGAAACGAAGAAATAAACCGAGAAACGGAGAAAGAATCGGAGAAACGAGCAAAGAAACGGAGAAACGAACAAAGAAACGGAGAAACGAACAAAGAAACAGAGAAACGAAGAAAGAAACGGAGAAACGAAGCAAGAAACGGAGTAACGAAGAAATAAACGAAGAAACGAAGAAAGAAACGGAGAATTGGAGAAATAAATGGAGAAACGAAGAAATAAACCGAGAAAAGGAGAAAGAAACGGAGAAACGAAGGATGAAACGGAGAAACGAAGAAAGAAACGGAGAATCGAGAAATAAATGGAGAAACGAAGAAATAAACCGAGAAACGGAGAAAGAAACGGAGAAACGAAGAAAGAAACGGAGAAACGGAGAAATAAATGGAATAAACGAAGAAATAAACGGAGAAACGAAGAAAGGAGCGGAGAAACGAACATAGCAACGGAGAAACGAGCAAAGAGACGGAGAAACGGAGAAATAAATGGAGAAACGAAGAAACAAGCAGAGAAACGAACAAAGAAACGGACAAACGAAGAAAGAAACGGAGAAACGGAGAAACGGAGAAACGGAGAAAGAAACGGAGAAACGAACAAAGAAACGGAGAAACGAACAAAGAAACGGAGGAACGAAGAAAGAAACGGAGAAACGGAGAAATAAATGGAGAAACGAAGAAATAAACGGAGAAACGAAGAAAGGAACGGAGAATCGAACAAAGAAACGGAGAAACGGAGAAACGGACAAAGAAACGGAGAAACGGAGAAATAAATGGAATAAACGAAGAAATAAACGGAGAAACGAAGAAAGGAGCGGAGAAACGAACATAGAAACGGAGAAACTAGCAAAGAGACGGAGAAACGGAGAAATAAATGGAGAAACGAAGAAACAAGCAGAGAAACGAACAAAGAAACGGACAAACGAAGAAAGAAACGGAGAAACGGAGAAAGAAACGGAGAAACG
Source organism: Ptiloglossa arizonensis (assembly GCF_051014685.1). Taxonomy (NCBI): domain Eukaryota; kingdom Metazoa; phylum Arthropoda; class Insecta; order Hymenoptera; family Colletidae; genus Ptiloglossa; species Ptiloglossa arizonensis. The sequence goes on along the minus strand of NW_027478409.1, from coordinate 1,244,806 downwards.
AACAAAGAAACGGAGAAACGAACAAAGAAAGGGAGGAACGAAGAAAGAAACGGAGAAACGGAGAAATAAATGGAGAAACGAAGAAATAAACGGAGAAACGAAGAAAGGAACGGAGAATCTAACAAAGAAACGGAGAAACGGAGAAACGGACAAAGAAACGGAGAAACGGAGAAATAAATGGAGAAACGAAGAAATAAATGGAGAAACGAAGAAATAATCGGAGAAACGAAGAAAGAAACGGAGAAACGAACAAAGAAACGGAGAAACGAACAAAGAAACGGAGAAACGAACAAAGAAACGGAGAAACGAACAAGAAACGAAGAAACGAACAAAGAAACGGAGAAACGAACAAAGAAATAGAGAAACGAACAAAGAAACGGAGAATCGGGGAAATAAATGAAGAAACGAAGAAATAAACCGAGAAACGGAGAAAGAACCGGAGAAACGAAGCAAGAGACGGAGAAACGGAGAAATAAATGGAGAAACGAAGAAAGAAACGCAGAAACGAAGAAAGAAAGGGAGAAACGAAGAAAGAAACGGAGAAACGGAGAAATAAATGGAGAACCGAAGAAATAAACGGAGAAACGGAGAAATAAATGGAGAAACGAAGAAATAGACCGAGATACGGAGAAAGAAACGGAGAAACGAAGAAATAAACGGAGAAACGAAGAAAGAAACGGAGCAACAAAGAAAGAAACGGAGAAACGAAGAAAGAAACGGAGAAACGAACAAAGAAACGGAGAAACGTTTCTCCGTTTTTCGGTTTCTCCGATTCTCCGTTTCTCCGTTTCTCCCTTTCTCCGTTTCTCGGTTTCTCCGTTTCTCTGTTTCTCCGTTTCTCAGTTTCTCCCTTTCTCCGTTTCTCTGTTTCTCCGTTTCTCAGTTTCTCCCTTTCTCCGTTTCTCGGTTTCTCCGTTTCTCCGTTTCTCCGTTTCTCAGTTTCTCCGTTTCTCCGTTTCTCCGTTTCTCGGTTTCTCGGTTTCTCCGTTTCTCCGTTTCTCCGATTCACGGTTTCTCCGTTTCACGGTTTCTCCGTTTCTCCGTTTCTCGGTTTCCCCGTTTCTCCGTTTCTCCGTTTCTCCGTTTCTGCGTTTCTCCGTTTCTCGGTTTCTCTGTTTCTCTGTTTCTCCGATTCTCCGTTTCTCCGTTTCTCCGTTTCTCCGTTTCTCGGTTTCTCCGTTTCTCCGTATCTCCGTTCCTCCGTTTCTCGGTTTCTCCGTTTCTCCGTCTCTTGGTTTCTCCGTTTCTCGGTATCTCCGTTTCTCCGTTTCTCCGGTTCACGGTTTTTCCGTTTCTCCGTTTCTCCGTTTCACCGTTTTATGTTCGTTTCTCCATTTATTACTCCGATTCTCCGTTTCATTCTTCGTTTCTCCGTTTCTTCCTTCGTTTCTTTCTTTGTTTCTCCGTTTCTTTCATCGTTTCTCCGCTTCGTTCTTCGTTCCTCCGTTTCTTTCTTCTATTCTCCGTTTATTTCTTCGTTTCTCCATTTATTTCTCCGTTTCTCCGTTTCTTTGTTCGTTTCTCCGTTTCCTTGTTCGTTTCTCCGTTTCTTGGTTTCTTTCTTGGTTTCTCCGTTTCTTTCTTTGTTTCTCCATTTATTTCTCCGTTTCTCCGTTTCTTTGTTCGTATCTCCGTTCCTTTCTTCGTTTCTCCGTTTATTTCTTCGTTTCTCCATTTACTTCTCCGTTTCTCCGTTTCTTTCTTCGTTTCTCCGTTTCTTTGTTCGTTTCTCCGTTTCTTTCTTCGTTTCTCCGTTTCTTTGTTCGTTTCTCCGTTTCTTTGTTCGTTTCTCCGTTTCTTTGTTCGTTTCTCCGTTTCTTTGTTCGTTTCTCCGTTTCTTTCTTCGATTTTCCGTTTCTTTCTTCGTTTCTCCATTTCTTTCTTCTATTCTTCATTCCGTTCTTCGTTTCTCGGTTTCTTTCTTCGTTTCTTCGTGTCTTTCTTCGCTTCTCCGTTTCTTTCTTCGTTTCTCCGTTTCTTTCTTCGTTTCTCCGTTTCTTTCTTCGTTTCTCCGTTTCTTCCTTCGTTTCTTCGTTTCTCCGTTTCTCCGTTTCTCCGTTTCTCCGTTTCTCCGTTTCTCCGTTTCTCCGTTTCTCCGTTTCTCCGTTTCTCCGTTTCTCCGTTTCTCCGTTTCTCCGTTTCTCCGTTTCTCCGTTTCTCCGTTTCTCCGTTTCTCCGTTTCTCCGTTTCTCCGTTTCTCCGTTTCTCCGTTTCTCCGTTTCTCCGTTTCTCCGTTTCTCCGTTTCTCCGTTTCTCCGTTTCTCCGTTTCTCCGTTTCTCCGTTTCTCCGTTTCTCCGTTTCTCCGTTTCTCCGTTTCTCCGTTTCTCCGTTTCTCCGTTTCTCCGTTTCTCCGTTTCTCCGTTTCTCCGTTTCTCCGTTTCTCCGTTTCTCCGTTTCTCCGTTTCTCCGTTTCTCCGTTTCTCCGTTTCTCCGTTTCTCCGTTTCTCCGTTTCTCCGTTTCTCCGTTTCTCCGTTTCTCCGTTTCTCCGTTTCTCCGTTTCTCCGTTTCTCCGTTTCTCCGTTTCTCCGTTTCTCCGTTTCTCCGTTTCTCCGTTTCTCCGTTTCTTCGTTTCTCCGTTTCTGCGTTTCTGCGTTTCTCCGTTTCTCCGTTTCTCCGTTTCTCCGTTTCTCCGTGTCTTCGTTTCTCCGTTTCTGCGTTTCTGCGTTTCTCCGTTTCTCCGTTTCTCCGTTTCTCCGTTTCTCCGTTTCTCCGTTTCTCCGTTTCTCCGTTTCTCCGTTTCTCCGTTTCTCCGTTTCTCCGTTTCTCCGTTTCTCCGTTTCTCCGTTTCTCCGTTTCTCCGTTTCTCCGTTTCTCCGTTTCTCCGTTTCTCCGTTTCTCCGTTTCTCCGTTTCTCCGTTTCTCCGTTTCTCCGTTTCTCCGTTTCTCCGTTTCTCCGTTTCTCCGTTTCTCCGTTTCTCCGTTTCTCCGTTTCTCCGTTTCTCCGTTTCTCCGTTTCTCCGTTTCTCCGTTTCTCCGTTTCTCCGTTTCTCCGTTTCTCCGTTTCTCCGTTTCTCCGTTTCTCCGTTTCTCCGTTTCTCCGTTTCTCCGTTTCTCCGTTTCTCCGTTTCTCCGTTTCTCCGTTTCTCCGTTTCTCCGTTTCTCCGTTTCTCCGTTTCTCCGTTTCTCCGTTTCTCCGTTTCTCCGTTTCTCCGTTTCTCCGTTTCTCCGTTTCTCCGTTTCTCCGTTTCTCCGTTTCTCCGTTTCTCCGTTTCTCCGTTTCTCCGTTTCTCCGTTTCTCCGTTTCTCCGTTTCTCCGTTTCTCCGTTTCTCCGTTTCTCCGTTTCTCCGTTTCTCCGTTTCTCCGTTTCTCCGTTTCTCCGTTTCTCCGTTTCTCCGTTTCTCCGTTTCTCCGTTTCTCCGTTTCTCCGTTTCTCCGTTTCTCCGTTTCTCCGTTTCGCCGTTTCTCCGTTTCTCCGTTTCTCCGTTTCTCCGTTTCTCCGTTTCTCCGTTTCTCCGTTTCTCCGTTTCTCCGTTTCTCCGTTTCTCCGTTTCTCCGTTTCTCCGTTTCTCCGTTTCTCCGTTTCTCCGTTTCTCCGTTTCTCCGTTTCTCCGTTTCTCCGTTTCTCCGTTTCTCCGTTTCTCCGTTTCTCCGTTACTCCATTTCTCCGTTTAGATTAAATGATTATAATAATTTTGATCGTACTTCAAAGTAAAGAGATGTTTCTTAAAGTTTTAAAACATGGAAAGTAATAATTGTCTAGGAGATATATCAATTTAACATTTGATTAATACTTGAAGAATCGAAATTTTTGGTATTTTCCTGATACCAAAGGTTGAAATTCAGGCATAAATTTTAGAAAATGTTTGATTTTGGGACTCTTGGTGTCAGTGTACGATATGCGAAGAAGTGGCACGATTTCGCGGATTCTTAGAATTGACGTCAAATTCCAAGAATTTCCACGAATCGAAATTTTGTTGTTCTTTCGAACGAATTTCTGAATCATGGATCCCGATTTTCTTTGTATCAGGAGAACATGATAGTTGAGGACATATAGTTTTAAGTAGTTTTAGCAGTTTGATAGGATCGGGTTAAAGAAATGGAAACAAATAATGGACAAAAATAAAGTTTCTGCTGTCAGTGAAGTTGATTTTATTTCTATACATCAATTGAACTTGTTGAAAGTACTGTACCGTAAAGTACTTTACTGTACCGTAAAAATTACTATTCTAAACTCGCAGCCGATTAGCTTGGTACTACCCACGACGAATAATTACTGTTCGTCGCGAGTAATACCGATTACCAGGTCTCACCACGTGGAGGTTGCTGCGATCGGAGACCCGGAGAGAGATAGATGGAATCAAAGTTCCATCGATCTCCCTCGACACCCGATACAAACGAAGATACTAAACCAAAGAGATGGAAGGAATCAATGTTCCTTCGATCTCCTCGTTTAGTTCTGCCAAGCAATTACATTATGGAAAAATTAGGCAAAATTGGAAAAGACGCGACACGAACCGTGCAGTTGGTCCTACTAGGTCGGTCCCGTTTCCCCTCAGTGGGCCCGATTAAAGAGGAAATGCACGACGCCGTCCACTCATATAGAGTGCCCCGTTTCTCCCAACTCCGCGTCAGGAACCACGCAAAGCGTGGACCTGACTCACGGAGGATGACGAAGAGAGGGTCTTATGGCACAGGGCTTCCACAGGGACCGATGCGAACACCTGCCTCTGTGGTCGCAGCATGTTCTCTCTGGAAGCGGACGCACCAGAAGAGACGGCGATCGACCGTTCGGACCACCTACACGGCCGGTCACTTGCTTATGCAACAAGCAGTGATGACCGGGCTGAAGAACGAGGAAGCGAGCAAAAATAAGCTAAAGATTGGATAATTGCTTGACAGATAACAGATATTTGTACACCGTGGCCTTAAAATTAACTTATTCCAAGCTTAACTAAAGATCCCACGGCGGTTGCGACGATAGTGTCCTCTTCGTTCTTCGTTCTTTGTTCTTCGTTCTTCGTTCTTCGTTCTTCGTTCTTCGTTCTTGAATGATGATGATAGAAAATAGAAATGAAGTTGGTTAGTGATTAAATACAGTCATTCAGTAACAAAGGAAATAAAGGCAAGAATGACAAAAAAATAAACATGGAAAAACAAGTACAAAGTAAAATCAGAGAACAAATAAAATAAATTACAGAAAGAAACAATTAAAAACCAAAGAAAGGATTGAGAGAATGGTCGCCAGTACTGACCACCGCCTACCGGCGGCCAGTACCGGTTACCAAGGTGGGGGTCCCCCTTCCATAAACCTAAAACGAAGAGATCCATCCACCTCCGAGGCTCCAGGAAGAATGAAATTTTAAACAACCGGGGGCTCCTTATATACCCTCCGTAAGGTCACTTACCGGTTCTTCCATTGTCTTTGTTCGACCTAATCGAAATTTTCGAAGGCGAACGGTTTCGGTGAATGTTTGTTCATTTCCGCGATTGTTACTAACATTTATACATGTTCCCAATATTGATCGAACAATGTGCATCTTATATATGTATTGCAATTAATTAAGAAACTTATAGAAATTGATTTTGATCGAGACTCGATGTTAAAACGTGTTTCGTAAAGTTTTTAAGCATGGAAAGTAACAATTGTTCATTAAATGCATTAAGTTAACATTTGTTTAATTCTTATAATTTACACAATACGCGTAGAAGTTGTGTTTTTTACATAAAAGTGCCGAAATTCAATTAATCGCTTTTTTAGATAGAAAAATCATCGCGATGAAGACTTGTGAATCGATAATCGATACCTGTAGCCTTGAAAATGTCAGTTGGATCTCAGCGAAAAATTCCTTCGCGAACAAAGAATATTTAAACGAAATGATATTTTAAGCCATTATTTATACTAGAACATTGTTAATAATTGTTTAATCTACAGTCCTACGACGGTTGATAATAAATATGATAAATAAACATCGAGATATTGCGAAATCTTCCAAGGCGGACGGTTTCGGTTAATGTTTGTTCATTTCCGCGATTGTTATTAACATTTATGCATGTTCCCAATATTGATCGAACAATATGCATCTTATTTAGGTATCATAAATCATTAGTTAGTTTTCAGAAATTAATTGATTTCGAAAATGAAAGCAAAATATTGATATTCATATATTTCTCGATTTGCAACCTAAATTAATCTTTATAAGCAAATTATTCATTTACAATGCAAAAGAAAATGCATTTTGTAACATTCATATTCCCAACTTTTACAGTGCAAACCATTAATTAGTTTACAAATGTTAATTTTCATAAAAAATGGAGAAATATATGTATACCAAACTCTTCGTTAAATTTTCCGATAAAATTTAATTCACATACTGTAACATAAAAGTTCGGAACGTGGAAAAATGTTTCTAACAATCGCCTAGAGACATAAACATTCGCTAAAGCAATTCGCCTTCCCAGATTTCGCAATATCTTGATGTTTGTTTATCATAATTATTAACAACCGTCGTAGGACCGTAGATTAAACAATTATTAACAATGTCCTAGTATAAATAATGGCTTAAAATATCATTTCGTTGAAATATTCTTTGTTCGCGATGGAATTGTTCTTATTGAGATCAAACCGACATTGTCAAGGCTGGAAATGTTTATCGATTCACAAACGTCTATCACGATGGTTTTTCTATCTAGAAAAGCGATTAATTGAATTTCGACGCTTTTACATCAAGAATACAGCTTCCACGCATAATCCGAAAATTATAAGAACGAAACAAATGTTAAATTAATGTATCAAATAAACAATTGTTACTTTCCATGCTTTGAAACATTAAGAAACACGTTTATACCTCGAATCTCGGTCAAAATTAATTGCTGTAGGCGAATCAATCATATTTAATGCATAAATAAGATGCATATTGTAAGATAAATGTTCGGAACATGTATAAATGTTAGTAACAATCAAGGAAATGAACAAACATTCACCGAAACCGTTCGCCTTCGCAGATTTCGCAATATCCTGACGTTCATTTATCATATTTATTAACAATCGTCGTAGGATTGTAGATTAAACCATTATTAACAATTTCCTAGTATAAATAATGGTTTAAAATATCATTTCGTTGAAATATTCTTTGTTCAGGAAGGAATTTTTCATTGAGGTGCAACCGACATTCTCAAGGCTACACGTGTCGATCATCGCGAAGATTGTTCTATTCAGAGAAGCGATTAATTGAATTTCGCCGCTTTGGAGTAAAAAATGAAACTTCTACGCGTATTGTGTAAATTATAAAAATTAAACAAATGTTAAATTAATGTATCTAATAAACAATTGTTACTTTACATGCTTTAAAACTTTCCTAAACACGTTTTACTATAAATCTCGATCAAAAACAATTTCTGTAAGTTACTTAATCATTTTTAATGCATAAATAAGATGCACATTGTTCAATTAATATTGAGAACATGCATAAATGTTAGTAACAATCGCGGAAATGAACAAACATTCACCGAAACCTTTCGTCTTCGCAGATTTTGCAATATCTCGATGTTTATTTATCATATTTATTAACAACCGTCATAGGACCATACTTTAGACAATTATTAACAATGTTCTAGTATAAATAATGGCTTGAAAGTCATTACTTTCTGGAAATATTTGTTAGATCGAACAAAGACAATCGAAGTAACCGTGGGATAAAATAAATGAATATTTCTCTACATATCGAAAAAATAGTTTGTATATATGCATGTATATTCCGAACGCTCAGTGACACACATATGTCACACGGCAATGAAGTGGGTTGCCATCTACTAGAGAATAGGTAAACTACACTTAAGGTGTGAAAACACCTGGCGGAGAAACGCTCAAGTTTGTTGAGGAGTTGTTGTTATTTCCACCAATAGATAGCGCCACATGCATAATTTACCGACATTACAGATAAGTATTTCCATTTGTATGGTATTCCCTACCGTGCAATAAAATAAATAAATATTTTTGTACAAAGTTTCGTATGTATCATCTTTCGAATAAATGTAAAGTTAAACGAAATCAGCGTAATGAAATTTCTCTGCATTCTAGCCTTCCTTTATACATTTAAAAAAATCTTTGATACCTCGAAATCATGGCTACACATATCGATTATCGACTCACAAGTATTTATCACGATGATTTTTCTACATAGAAAAGCGATTAATCGAAATTCAGCACGTTTGAGTAAGAAATACAAATTCTACGCGTATTGTGTAAATTATGAGAATTAAATAAATGCTAAACTATTGCAGTAAATAGACAATTATTACTTTCCTTGCTTTCAAACTTTACGAAACAAGTTTTTACTTTGAATCTCGATCAAAATCAATTTCTATAAGTATAATCATTTACCATGCATAAATAAGATACATATTGTTCGATTAATATTGAGAACATGCATAAATGTTAGTAACAATCGCGAAAGTTAACAAATATGTTCTCCAAGAGATGGCAACCCATATAATTACCACGTTGCAAATGTTTGGAATTTCAGATCATATTTGCATGCATCACAAACAATAATTTCGATATGTAGAGAAATATTTATTTATTTTATCGCACGGTAGGGAATATTATACAAATGGGATCACATATCTTTAATGTCGGTAAATTTATGCTCGTGGCGCTATCTATTGGTGGAAATAAGAACAATTCCTCAACAAACTTGAGCGTTTCTCCGCCAGGTGTTTTCACACCTTAAGTGTAGGTTACCTATTCTCTAGTAGATGGCAACCCACTTCATTGCCGTGTGACATATGTGTGTCACTGAGCGTTCAGAATATATATTTGCATATATACAGACTATAATTTCGATACGTAGAGAAATATTCATTTATTTTATCGCACGGTTACTTCGATTGTCTTTGTTCAATCTAACAAATATTTCCAGAAAGTGATGACTTTCAAGCCATTATTGATGCTAAAACAATGTTAATAATTGTTTAATCTACGGTCCCACGACGCTTGTTAATAATTATGATAAATGAACGTCAAGATATTGCTAAATTTGCGAAGGCGAACGGTTTCGGTGAATGTTTGTCCATTTCCGCGATTGTTAGTAACATTTATATGTGCTCCCAATATTAATTGAACAATGTGCATATTATTTATGCATCACAAATGATTAAGAAACTTATAGAAATTAATTTTGATCGAGCTCCGAAGTAAAGAGGTGTTTCTTAAAGTTTTAAAATATGGAAAGTAATAATTGTCTATTAGATATATCGATGTAACATTTGATTAGTACTTGAGAAATCGAAATGCATACTTCCTTGGCGACAGTGTTCTCCTCATACCAAAGGATGAAATTCAGACATAAATTGTAGAAAATGTTCAATGTTGGGACTCTTGTTGTCAGGAGTATATAATATGCGAGGAAGTGCCACGATTTCGCGAATGAAAAATACTTCTATGAAAAATAATGTTTTAATCCATTATTTATACCAGGACATTGTTAATAATTTTTTATACCATGGTGCTACGACGGTTGTTAATAATTCTGATGAATGAACATCAAGATATTGCGAAATCTGCGAAGGGGAACGGTTTCAGTGAATTGTTGTTCATCCACGCGATTGTTATTAACATTTATGCATGTTTCGAACATTTATGTGAGAGAATGCATCTTAGTTATGCATTGTAAATTATTGATTTGCCTATAGAAATTAAATTTCATCGAGAATTGAAGTAAAACGTGGTATTCATATGTTTCTCGATTTTCGATCGAAATTAATATTTGTAAAGTAATTAATGACTTATAATGCACAAACAAGATGCACATTGTAATGTTAATATTCGGAACGTGCGTAAATGTTAATAACAATCACGGAAATCAAAAAACATTTACCAAAACCGTTCTTCTTCATAGATTTTGTAATATCTTGATGTTGATTTATGATAATCATTAACAACCGACGTTGGACCATAGTTTAAACAATTATTAACAATGTCCTAGTATAAATAATGGCTTAAAATATCATTTCGTTAAAATATTCTTTGTTCACGAAGGAATTTTTCGTTGAGATCCAACTGATATTCTCAATGTTACAGGTATCGATAATCGATTCACAAGTCTTCATCGCGATGATTTTTCTATCTAAAAAAGCGATTCATTGAATTTCGGCACTTTTATGTAAAAAATACGACTTCTACGCGTATTGTGTAAATTATAAGAATTAAACAAATGTTAAATTAATGTATTTAATGAACAATTGTTACTTTCCATGCTTTAAAACTTTACGAAACACGTTTTAACATCGAGTCTCGATCAAAATCAATTTCTATAAGTTTCTTAATTAATTGGAATACATAAATAAGATGCACATTGTTCGATCAATATTGGAAACATGCATAAATGTTAGTAACAATCGCGGAAATGAACAAACATTCACCGAAACCGTTCGCCTTCGAAGATTTCGATTAGATCGAACAAAGACAATGGAAGAAACGGTAAGTCACCTTGGGGAGGGTATATAAGGAGCCCCCGGTTGTTTAAAATTTCATTGTTCCCGAAGCCTCCGAGGTGGACGCATCTCTTCGTTTTAGGTTTATGGAAGGGGGACCCCTCACCATGGTAACCGGTACTGGCCGCCGGTAAGCGGTGTTCAGTACTGGCGACCACTCTCTCAATCCTTTCTTTTTTTTTCTAACTGTTTCTTTGTCTAATTCATTTCATTTGTACTCTGATTTTAATTTCTACTTGTTTTGACATGTTTATTTTTTTCCGCTAACCAAATTCATTTCTATTTTCTATTATGCCATGACTTTAGGTTTCTCTTAGGTTTCTCTTAGATACATTCTCTTAGATGTATCGGAAAACGAAGAACGAAGAACGAAGAGGACTGATGTATTGCATCCTCCGCGGGACTATTAATTCTAAGTATAGACTAAGTTAGTTTTAAGGTTACCATGTACGAGTATCTGTGATCTGCCGAGCAATTATCCAATCTTTAACTTCTTTTTGCTCGCTTGCTCGTATCCCAGTCCGGCCACCTCTGCTTGTTGCATAAGCAAGTGACCGGCCGTGGAGGTGGACCGAACGCTCGATCGCTGTCTCTTCTGGTGCGTCCGCTTTGAGAGAGAATATGCTGCGAACACAGGGGCAGGTGTTCGCACCGGTCCCTGCGGAAGTCCTTGTGCCACAAGACCCTCTCTTTGTCATCCTCCGTGAGTCAGGTCCACGCTTTGCGTGGTTCCTGACGCGGAGTTGGGAGAAACGGGGCACTCTATATGAGTGGACGGCGTCGTGCATTTCCTCTTTAATCGGGCCCACTGAGGGGAAACGGGACCGACCTAGTAGGAGCAACTCCACGGTTCGTGTCGCGTATTTCCCAATTTCGCCTAATTTTTCTATTATGTAATTGCTCGGCAGACTTAAACGAGGAGATCAAAGGAACATTGATTCCGTCCATCTCTGCAGTTAGAATAAGTTAGTTTTAAGGCTGTGATCTGCCAAGCAAATATCCAATCTTTAGCTTAAATTTGCTCGCTTCCTCGTTCCTCGGTCCGGTCACCACTGCTTCTTGTACAAGCAAGTGGCCGGCCGTGTAAGTAGTCCGAACGGTCTATCGCCGTCTCTTCCGGTGTGTCCGCTTCCAGAGGGGGCATGTTGCGACCACAGGAGCAGGCATTTTTGCCGGTCCCTGCGAAAGTCTCCAAAACGAGACCCTCTCGTCGTAAAGATCGAGAAACGGGGCACTCCTCTAGGGGAGTGGTAGGCGTCGTTCGTTTTCTCTGGAATCGGAACCACGGAGGGGAAACGGGATATACCTAGTAGGACCAACGGCACGGTTCGTGTCGCGTCTTTCCCAATTTTGCCTAATTTTTCCATAATGTAATTGCTTGGCAGAACTAAACAAGGAGATCGAAGGAAAATTGATTCTTTCCAACTCTTTGGTTTAGTATCGCCGTTTGTATCGCGGGTCGAGGGAGATCGATGGAACTTTGATTCCATCTATCTCTCTCCGGGTCTCCGCTCGCAGCAACCTCCACGTAGTGAGACCAGATAATCGGTATTACTCGCGACGAAGTATCACTTACCACGAGTAACGCCGAGCTAATTGGCTGCGAACTTAGAATAATTATTTAAGATGTGAGAACAAGTAGAAAACAAGATTTTTGTAAGGCGTGTGAGAGCGTGAAGACGTTAATGAAACCAATAACTGGAATGGCCTAGGGGAAAAGTACACACACCATTGTAATCGGGCGAGTTTCTACTTTCAGATGCAACAGGAATTTCTCGAGTTCGTCAATCCGTTCGCGAGATATGGGAGTTTGAAGTTAAGGAATGGTTGAGAAGCCATCAAAATTTTCGCTGGTCTGATACTCGAAACCAATAACTGGAATGGCCTAGGGGAAAAGTACACACACCATTGTAATCGGGCGAGTTTCTACTTTCAGATGCATCAGGAATTTCTCGAGTTCGTCAATCCGTTCGCGAGATATGGGAGTTTGAAGTTAAGGAATGGTTGAGAAACCATAAAAATTTACCAAAGTCTGATACTCGAAACCAATAACTACAAAGGCCTAGGGGGAAAACACACATATCTTTGTAATAGGGCGAGTTTCTACTTTCACATGCAACAGGAATTTCTCGAGATCGTCAACCCGTTCGCGAGATATGGGAGTTTGAAGTTAAGGAATGGTTGAGAAACCATCAAAATTTTCGCAAGTCTGATACTCGAAACCAATAACTACAATGGCCTAGGGGCAAAATACACATACCGTTGTAATTGGGAGAGTTTCTACTTTCAGAAGCAACAGAAATTATTCGGATTCGTCAATCCGTTCGCGAAATGTCGGAGTTGGGAGTTAAGAGATGGTTGAGAAACCATCAAAATTTTCGCAAGTCTGATATTCGATAACAATAACTGGAGTGGCCTTGGGGAAGAGTACACACAGCGGTGTAATCGGGCGAGTTTCTACTTTCAGATACAACAGGAATTTCTCGAGTTCGTCCATCCGTTCGCGATATACGGGAGTTTGGAGTTAAGGAATGCTTGAGGAACCATCAAAATTTTCGAAAGTCTGATACTCGAAACCAATAACTACAAAGGCCTAGGGGAAAAATACATATACCGTTGTAATTGGGCGAGTTTCTACTTTCACATGCAACAGGAATTTCTCGAGTTCGTCAATCCGTTCGCGAGATATGGGAGTTTGAAGATAAGGAATGGTTGAGAAACCATCAAAATTTTCGCTGGTCTGATACTCGAAACCAATAACTGGAATGGCCTAGGGGAAAAGTACACACACCACTGTAATCGGGCGAGTTTCTACTTTCAGATACAACAGGAATTTCTCGAATTCGTCAATCCGTTCGCGATATATGGGAGTTTGAGGTCAAGGAATGGTTGAGGAACCATCAAAATATTCGCTGTTCTGATACTCGAAACCAATAACTGGAATGGCCTAGGGGAAAAGTACACATACCATTGTAATCGGGCGGGTTTCTACTTTCAGATGCAACAGGAATTTCTCGAGTTCATCAATCCGTTCGCGAGATATGGGAGTTTGAAGTTAAGGAATGGTTGAGGAACCATCAAAGTTTTCGCAAGTCTGATACTTGTAACCAATAACTCCTATGGCCTAGGGCAAAGATGCACATAACGTTGTAATCGTGCGAGTTTCTGCTTTCAGATGCAATAGGAAATTCTCGAGTTCGTCAATCCGTTCGCGAGATATGGGAGTTTGAAGTTAAGGAATGGTTGTGAAACCATCAAAATTTTCGCTGGTCTGATACTCGAAACCAATAACTGGAATGGCCTAGGGGAAAAGTACACACACCACTGTAATCGGGCGAGTTTCTACTTTCAGATACAACAGGAATTTCTCGAATTCGTCAATCCGTTCGCGATATATGGGAGTTTGAGGTCAAGGAATGGTTGAGGAACCATCAAAATATTCGCTGTTCTGATACTCGAAACCAATAACTGGAATGGCCTAGGGGAAAAGTACACATACCATTGTAATCGGGCGGGTTTCTACTTTCAGATGCAACAGGAATTTCTCGAGTTCATCAATCCGTTCGCGAGATATGGGAGTTTGAAGTTACGGAATGGTTGAGAAACCATCAAAATTTTCGCAAGTCTGTTACTCGAAACCAATAACTACAATGGCCCAGGGGAAAAACACACATACCGTTGTAATTGGGAGAGTTTCTACTTTCGGATGCAACAGGAATTTCTCGGGTTCGTCAATCCGTTCGCGAGATATGGGAGTTTGAAGTTAAGGAATGGTTGTGAAACCATCAAAATTTTCGCTGGTCTGATACTCGAAACCAATAATTGGAATGGCCTAGGGGAAAAGTACACACACCATTAAAATCGGGCGAGTTTCTACTTTCAGATGCAATAGAAATTTCTCGAGTTCGTCAATCCGTTCGCGAGATATGGGAGTTTGAAGTTAAGGAATGGTTGAGAAACCATCAAAATTTTCGCAATTCTGATGCTAGAAACCAATAACTACTATGATCTACGGCAAAAGTACACACACCATTGTAATCGGGCGAGTTTCTACTTTCAGATGCAACAGAAATTTCTCCAGTTCGTCAATCCGTTCGCGAGATATGGGAGTTTGAAGTTAAGGAATGGTTGAGAACCATCAAAATTTTCGAAAGTCTGATGCTCGAAACCAATAACTACAAAGACCTGGGGGAAAAATACACATACCGTTGTAATCGGGCGAGTTTCTGCTTTCAGATGCAATAGGAAATTCTCGAGTTCGTCAATCCGTTCGCGAGATATGGGAGTTTGAAGTTAAGGAATGCTTGAGAAACCATCAAAATTTTCGAAAGTCTGATACTCGAAACCAATAACTACAAAGGCCTAGGGGAAAAATACACATACCGTTGTAATCGGGCGAGTTTCTACTTTCACCTGCAACAGAAATTTCTCGCGTTCGTCAATCCGTTCGCGAGATATGGAAGTGTGAAGTTAAGGAATGGTTGAGGAACCATCAAAGTTTTCGCTGGTCTGATACTCGAAACCAATAACTGGAATGGTCTAGGGGAAAAGTACACACACCATTGTAATCGGGCGAGTTTCTACTTTCAGATGCAAGAGGAATTTCTCGAGTTCGTCATCCCGTTCGCGAGATATGGGAGTTTGAATATACGGAAAGGTTGAGAAACCATCAAAATTTTCGCAAGTCTGATACTCGAAACCAATAACTACAATGGCACAGGGGAAAAACGCACATACCGTTGTAATCGGGCGAGTTTCTACTTTCACATGCAACAGGAATTTCTCGAGTTCGGCAATCCGTTCGCGAGATATGGGAGTTTGAAGTTAAGGAATGGTTGTGAAACCATCAAAATTTTCGCTGGTCTGATACTCGAAACCAATAACTGGAATGGCCTAGGGGAAAAGTACACACACCTTTGTAATCGGGCGAGTTTCCACTTTCAGATGCAACAGGAATTTCTCGAGTTCGTCAATCCGTTCGCGAGATATGGCAGTTTGAAGTTAAGGAATGGTTGAGAAACCATCAAAATTTTCGCAATTCTAATGCTAGAAACGAATAACAGGAATGGCCTAGGGGAAAAGTACACACACCATTGTAATCGGTCGACTTTCTACTTTCAGATGCAACAGGAAATAATCGAGTTCGTCAATCCGTTCGCGAGATATGGGAGTTTGAAGTTAAGGAATGGTTGTGAAACCATCAAAATTTTCGCTGGTCTGATACTCGAAACCAATAACTGGAATGGCCTAGGGGAAAAGTACACACACCTTTGTAATCGGGCGAGTTTCCACTTTCAGATGCAACAGGAATTTCTCGAGTTCGTCAATCCGTTCGCGAGATATGGCAGTTTGAAGTTAAGGAATGCTTGAGAAACCATCAAAATTTTCGAAAGTCTGATACTCGAAACCAATAACTACAAAGGCCTAGGGGAAAAATACACATACCGTTGTAATCGGGCGAGTTTCTACTTTCACGTGCAACAGGAATTTCTCGAGTGCATCAATCCGTTCGCGAGATATGGGAGTTTGAAGTTAAGGAATGGTTGAGGAACCATCAAAATTTTCGCAAGTCTGATACTTGAAACCAATAACTCCTATGGCCTAGGGCAAAGATGCAGATACCGTTGTAATCGGGCGAGTTTCTGCTTTCAGATGCAATAGGAAATTCTCGAGTTCGTCAATCCGTTCGCGAGATATGGAGTGTGAAGTTACGGAATGGTTGAGAAACCATAAAAATTTTCGCAAGTCTGTTACTCGAAACCAATAACTACAATGGCCCAGGGGAAAAACACACATACCATTGTAATTGGGAGAGTTTCTACTTTCGGATGCAACAGGAATTTCTCGGGTTCGTCAATCCGTTCGAGAGATATGGGAGTTTGAAGTTAAGGAATGGTTGTGAAACCATCAAAAATTTTCGCTGGTCTGATACTCGAAACCAATAACTGGAATGGCCTAGGGGAAAAGTACACACACCATTGTAATCGGGCGAGTTTCTACTTTCACATGCAACAGGAATTTCTCGAGTTCGTCAATCCGTTCGCGAGCTTTGGAAGTGTGAATTTAAGGAATGGTTGAGAAACCATCAAAATTGTCGAAAGTCTGATACTCGAAACCAATAACTACAAAGGCCTAGGGGAAAAATACACATACCGTTGTAATCGGACGAGTTTCTACTTTCTCATGCAACAGGAATTTCTCGAGTTCGGCAATCCGTTCGCGAGATATGGGAGTTTGAAGTTAAGGAATGGTTGTGAAACCATCAAAATTTTCGCTGGTCTGATACTCGAAACCAATAACTGGAATGGCCTAGGGGAAAAGTACACACACCATTGTAATCGGGCGAGTTTCTACTTTCAGATGCAACAGAAATTTCTGGAGTTCGTCAATCCGTTCGCGAGATATGGGAGTTTGAAGTTAAGGAATGCCTGAGAAACCATCAAAATTTTCGCAAGTCTGATACTCGAAACCAATAACAACAATGGCCCAGGGGAAAATCACACATACCGTTGCAATCGGGCTAGTTTCTGCTTTCAGATGCAATAGGAATTTCTCGATTTCGTCAATCCGTTCGCGAGATATGGGAGTTTGAAGTTAAGGAATGCTTGAGATACCATCAAAATTTTCGCAAGTCTGATACTCGAAACCAATAACTGGAATGACCTAGGGGAAAAGTACACACACCATTCTAATCGGGCGATTTTCTGCTTCCAGGTGCAACAGGAATTTCTCGAGTTCGTCAATCCGTTCGCGAGATATGGGAGTCTGAAGTTAAGGAATGGTTGACAAACTATATAATTTTCGCAAGTCTGATACTCGAAACCAATAACTACATAGGCCTAAGTGAAAAACACACATATCTTTGTAATCGGACGAGTTTCTACTTTCAGATGCAACAGGAATTTCTCGAGTTCGTCAATCCGTTCGCGAGATATGGGAGTTTGATGTTAAGGAATGGTTGAGAAACTATCAAAATTTTAGCAAGTCTGATACCCGAAACCAATAACTAGCATGGCCTAGGGCAAAAATACACATACCGTTGTAACCGGTCGAGTTTCCACTTTCAGATGCAACAGGAATTTCTCGAGTTCGTCAATCCGTTCGCGAGATATGGGAGTTTGAAGTTAAGGAATGGTTGAGAAGCCATCAAAATTTTCGCTGGTCTGATACTCGAAACCAATAACTGGAATGGCCTAGGGGAAAAGTACACACACCATTGTAATCGGGCGAGTTTCTACTTTCAGATGCATCAGGAATTTCTCGAGTTCGTCAATCCGTTCGCGAGATATGGGAGTTTGAAGTTAAGGAATGGTTGAGAAACCATAAAAATTTACCAAAGTCTGATACTCGAAACCAATAACTACAAAGGCCTAGGGGGAAAACACACAAATCTTTGTAATAGGGCGAGTTTCTACTTTCACATGCAACAGGAATTTCTCGAGATCGTCAACCCGTTCGCGAGATATGGGAGTTTGAAGTTAAGGAATGGTTGAGAAACCATCAAAATTTTCGCAAGTCTGATACTCGAAACCAATAACTACAATGGCCTAGGGGCAAAATACACATACCGTTGTAATTGGGAGAGTTTCTATTTTCAGAAGCAACAGAAATTATTCGGATTCGTCAATCCGTTCGCGAAATGTCGGAGTTGGGAGTTAAGAGATGGTTGAGAAACCATCAAAATTTTCGCAAGTCTGATATTCGATAACAATAACTGGAGTGGCCTTGGGGAAGAGTACACACAGCGGTGTAATCGGGCGAGTTTCTACTTTCAGATACAACAGGAATTTCTCGAGTTCGTCCATCCGTTCGCGATATACGGGAGTTTGGAGTTAAGGAATGCTTGAGGAACCATCAAAATTTTCGAAAGTCTGATACTCGAAACCAATAACTACAAAGGCCTAGGGGAAAACACACATATCCTTGTAATAGGGCGAGTTTCTACTTTCACATGCAACAGGAATTTCTCGAGATCGTCAACCCGTTCGCGAGATATGGGAGTTTGAAGTTAAGGAATGGTTGAGAAACCATCAAAATTTTCGCAAGTCTGATACTCGAAACCAATAACTACAATGGCCTAGGGGCAAAATACACATACCGTTGTAATTGGGAGAGTTTCTACTTTCAGAAGCAACAGAAATTATTCGGATTCGTCAATCCGTTCGCGAAATGTCGGAGTTGGGAGTTAAGAGATGGTTGAGAAACCATCAAAATTTTCGCAAGTCTGATATTCGATAACAATAACTGGAGTGGCCTTGGGGAAGAGTACACACAGCGGTGTAATCGGGCGAGTTTCTACTTTCAGATACAACAGGAATTTCTCGAATTCGTCAATCCGTTCGCGATATATGGGAGTTTGAGGTCAAGGAATGGTTGAGGAACCATCAAAATATTCGCTGTTCTGATACTCGAAACCAATAACTGGAATGGCCTAGGGGAAAAGTACACATACCATTGTAATCGGGCGGGTTTCTACTTTCAGATGCAACAGGAATTTCTCGAGTTCATCAATCCGTTCGCGAGATATGGGAGTTTGAAGTTAAGGAATGGTTGAGGAACCATCAAAGTTTTCGCAAGTCTGATACTTGTAACCAATAACTCCTATGGCCTAGGGCAAAGATGCACATAACGTTGTAATCGGGCGAGTTTCTGCTTTCAGATGCAATAGGAAATTCTCGAGTTCGTCAATCCGTTCGCGAGATATGGAGTGTGAAGTTACGGAATGGTTGAGAAACCATCAAAATTTTCGCAAGTCTGTTACTCGAAACCAATAACTACAATGGCCCAGGGGAAAAACACACATACCGATGTAATTGGGAGAGTTTCTACTTTCGGATGCAACAGGAATTTCTCGGGTTCGTCAATCCGTTCGCGAGATATGGGAGTTTGAAGTTAAGGAATGGTTGTGAAACCATCAAAATTTTCGCTGGTCTGATACTCGAAACCAATAATTGGAATGGCCTAGGGGAAAAGTACACACACCATTAAAATCGGGCGAGTTTCTACTTTCAGATGCAATAGAAATTTCTCGAGTTCGTCAATCCGTTCGCGAGATATGGGAGTTTGAAGTTAAGGAAGGGTTGAGAAACCATCAAAATTTTCGCAATTCTGATGCTAGAAACCAATAACTACTATGATCTCCGGCAAAAGTACACACACCATTGTAATCGGGCGAGTTTCTACTTTCAGATGCAACAGAAATTTCTCCAGTTCGTCAATCCGTTCGCGAGATATGGGAGTTTGAAGTTAAGGAATGGTTGAGAACCATCAAAATTTTCGAAAGTCTGATGCTCGAAACCAATAACTACAAAGACCTGGGGGAAAAATACACATACCGTTGTAATCGGGCGAGTTTCTGCTTTCAGATGCAATAGGAAATTCTCGAGTTCGTCAATCCGTTCGCGAGATATGGGAGTTTGAAGTTAAGGAATGCTTGAGAAACCATCAAAATTTTCGAAAGTCTGATACTCGAAACCAATAACTACAAAGGCCTAGGGGAAAAATACACATACCGTTGTAATCGGGCGAGTTTCTACTTTCACCTGAAACAGAAATTTCTCGCGTTCGTCAATCCGTTCGCGAGATATGGAAGTGTGAAGTTAAGGAATGGTTGAGGAACCATCAAAGTTTTCGCTGGTCTGATACTCGAAACCAATAACTGGAATGGTCTAGGGGAAAAGTACACACACCATTGTAATCGGGCGAGTTTCTACTTTCAGATGCAAGAGGAATTTCTCGAGTTCGTCATCCCGTTCGCGAGATATGGGAGTTTGAATATACGGAAAGGTTGAGAAACCATCAAAATTTTCGCAAGTCTGATACTCGAAACCAATAACTACAATGGCACAGGGGAAAAACGCACATACCGTTGTAATCGGGCGAGTTTCTACTTTCACATGCAACAGGAATTTCTCGAGTTCGGCAATCCGTTCGCGAGATATGGGAGTTTGAAGTTAAGGAATGGTTGTGAAACCATCAAAATTTTCGCTGGTCTGATACTCGAAACCAATAACTGGAATGGCCTAGGGGAAAAGTACACACACCTTTGTAATCGGGCGAGTTTCCACTTTCAGATGCAACAGGAATTTCTCGAGTTCGTCAATCCGTTCGCGAGATATGGCAGTTTGAAGTTAAGGAATGGTTGAGAAACCATCAAAATTTTCGCAATTCTAATGCTAGAAACGAATAACAGGAATGGCCTAGGGGAAAAGTACACACACCATTGTAATCGGTCGACTTTCTACTTTCAGATGCAACAGGAAATAATCGAGTTCGTCAATCCGTTCGCGAGATATGGGAGTTTGAAGTTAAGGAATGCTTGAGAAACCATCAAAATTTTCGAAAGTCTGATACTCGAAACCAATAACTACAAAGGCCTAGGGGAAAAATACACATACCGTTGTAATCGGGCGAGTTTCTACTTTCACGTGCAACAGGAATTTCTCGAGTGCATCAATCCGTTCGCGAGATATGGGAGTTTGAAGTTAAGGAATGGTTGAGGAACCATCAAAATTTTCGCAAGTCTGATACTTGAAACCAATAACTCCTATGGCCTAGGGCAAAGATGCAGATACCGTTGTAATCGGGCGAGTTTCTGCTTTCAGATGCAATAGGAAATTCTCGAGTTCGTCAATCCGTTCGCGAGATATGGAGTGTGAAGTTACGGAATGGTTGAGAAACCATAAAAATTTTCGCAAGTCTGTTACTCGAAACCAATAACTACAATGGCCCAGGGGAAAAACACACATACCATTGTAATTGGGAGAGTTTCTACTTTCGGATGCAACAGGAATTTCTCGGGTTCGTCAATCCGTTCGAGAGATATGGGAGTTTGAAGTTAAGGAATGGTTGTGAAACCATCAAAAATTTTCGCTGGTCTGATACTCGAAACCAATAACTGGAATGGCCTAGGGGAAAAGTACACACACCATTGTAATCGGGCGAGTTTCTACTCTCACATGCAACAGGAATTTCTCGAGTTCGTCAATCCGTTCGCGAGCTTTGGAAGTGTGAATTTAAGGAATGGTTGAGAAACCATCAAAATTGTCGAAAGTCTGATACTCGAAACCAATAACTACAAAGGCCTAGGGGCAAAATACACATACCGTTGTAATTGGGCGAGTTTCTGCTTTCAGATGCAATAGGAAATTCTTGAGTTCGTCTATCCGTTCGCGAGATGTGGAGTGTGAAGTTACGGAATGGTTGAGAAACCATCAAAATTTTCGAAAGTCTGATACTCGAAACCAATAACTGGAATGGCCTAGGGGAAAAGTACACACACCATTGTAATCGGGCGAGTTTCCACTTTCAGATGCAACAGAAATTTCTCGAGTTCTTCATTCCGTTCGCGAGACATGGGAGTTTGAAAATACGGAAAGGTTGAGAAACCATCAAAATTTTCGCAAGTCTAATACTCGAAACCAATAACTACAAAGGCCTAGGGGAAAAACGCACATACCGTTGTAATCGGGCGAGTTTCTACTTTCTCATGCAACAGGAATTTCTCCAGTTCGTCAATCCGTTCGCGAGATATGGGAGTCTGAAGTTAAGGAATGGTTGACAAACTATCAAAATTTTCGCAAGTCTGATACTCGAAACCAATAACTACATAGGCCTAAGTGAAAAACACACATATCTTTGTAATCGGACGAGTTTCTACTTTCAGATGCAACAGGAATTTCTCGAGTTCGTCAATCCGTTCGCGAGATATGGGAGTTTGATGTTAAGGAATGGTTGAGAAACTATCAAAATTTTCGCAAGTCTGATACCCGAAACCAATAACTAGCATGGCCTAGGGCAAAAATACACATACCGTTGTAACCGGTCGAGTTTCCACTTTCAGATGCAACAGGAATTTCTCGAGTTCGTCAATCCGTTCGCGAGATATGGGAGTTTGATGTTAAGGAATGGTTGAGAAACCATCAAAATTTTCGCTGGTCTGATACTCGAAACCAATAACAGGAATGGCCTAGGGGAAAAGTAGACACACCATTGTAATCGGGCAAGTTTCTACTTTCAGATGCAACAGCAATTTCTCGAGTTCGTCAATCCGTTCACGAGATATGGGAGTTTGAAGTTAAGGAATGGTTGAGATACCATCAAGATTTTCGCAATTCTGAAGCTAGAAACGAATAACTGGAATGGCCTAGGGGAAAAGTACACACATCATTGTAATTGGGCGAGTTTCTACTTTCAGATGCAACAGGAATTTCTCGAGATCGTCATTCCGTTCTCGAGATATGGGAGTTTGAAGTTAAGGAATGCTTGAGAAACCATCAAAATTTTCGCTGGTCTGATACTCGAAACCAATAACTGGAATGACCTAGGGGAAAAGTACACACACCATTGTAATCGGGCGAGTTTCTGCTTTCAGATGCAACAGGAATTTCTCGAGTTCGTCAATCCGTTCGTGAGATATGGGAGTTTGAAGTTCAGGAATGGTTCAGAAACCATCGAAATTTTCGCAATTCTGATGCTAGAAACGAATAACTGGAATGGCCTAGGGGAAAAGTACTCACACCATTCTAATCGGGCGAGTCTCTACTTTCAGATGCAACAGGAATTTCTCGAGTTCGTCAATCCGTTCGCGAGAAATGGGAGTATGAAGTTAAGGAATGGTTGAGAAACTATCAAAATTTTCGCAAGTCTGATACTCGAAACCAAGAACTGGAATGACCTAGGGGAAAAGTACACACACCATTGTAATCGGGCGATTTTCTGCTTCCAGGTGCAACAGGAATTTCTCTCGTTCGTCAATCCTTTCGCGAGATATGGGAGTTTGAAGTTAAGGAATGCTTGAAAAACTATCAAAATTTTCGCAAGTCTGATACTCGAAACCAATAACTACATAGGCCTAGGAGAAAAACACACATATCTTTGTAATCGGGCGAGTTTCTACTTTCAGATGCAACAGGAATTTCTCGAGTTCGTCAATCCGTTCGCGGGAAATGGGAGTTTGAAGTTAAGGAATGGTGGAGAAACTATCAAAATTTTCGCAAGTCAGATACCCGAAACCAATAACTATAAAGGCCTAGGGAAAAAATACACTTACCTTTGTAATCGGGCGAGTTTCCACTTTCAGGTGCAACAGTAATTTCTCGAGTTCGTCAATCCGTTCACGAGATATGGGAGTTTGAAGTTAAAGAATGGTTGAGAGAAACCATCAAGATTTTCGCAATTCTGAAGCTAGAAACGAATAACTGGAATGGCCTAGGGGAAAAGTACACACATCATTGTAATTGGGCGAGTTTCTACTTTCAGATGCAACAGGAATTTCTCGAGATCGTCATTCCGTTCTCGAGATATGGGAGTTTGAAGTTAAGGAATGC
The DNA here is from genome assembly GCF_051014685.1 of Ptiloglossa arizonensis. Lineage (NCBI taxonomy): Eukaryota > Metazoa > Arthropoda > Insecta > Hymenoptera > Colletidae > Ptiloglossa > Ptiloglossa arizonensis. The sequence goes on along the minus strand of NW_027478409.1, from coordinate 1,221,044 downwards.
TTGAGAAACCATCAAAATTTTCGCTGGTCTGATTCTCGAAACCAATAACTGGAATGACCTAGGGGAAAAGTACACACACCATTGTAATCGGGCGAGTTTCTGCTTTCAGATGCAACAGGAATTTCTCGAGTTCGTCAATCCGTTCGTGAGATATGGGAGTTTGAAGTTCAGGAATGGTTGAGAAACCATCGAAATTTTCGCAATTCTGATGCTAGAACGAATAACTGGAATGGCCTAGGGGAAAAGTACTCACACCATTCTAATCGGGCGAGTCTCTACTTTCAGATGCAACAGGAATTTCTCGAGTTCGTCAATCCGTTCGCGAGAAATGGGAGTTTGAAGTTAAGGAATGGTTGAGAAACTATTAAAATTTTCGCAAGTCAGATACTCGATACCAATAACTATGAAGGCCTAGGGAAAAAATACACATACCTTTGTAATCGGGCGAGTTTCCACTTTCAGATGCAACAGTAATTTCTCGAGTTCGTCAATCCGTTCACGAGATATGGGAGTTTGAAGTTAAGGAATGATTGAGAAACCATCGAAACTTTCGCAATTCTGATGCTAGAAACGAATAACTGGAATGGCCTAGGGGAAAAGTACACACACCATTGTAACTGGGCGAGTTTCTACTTTCAGATGCAACAGGAATTTCTCGAGATCGTCATTCCGTTCTCGAGATATGGGAGTTTGAAGTTAAGGAATGCTTGAGAAACCATCAAAATTTTCGCAAGTCTGATACTCGAAACCAATAACTACATAGGCCTAGGTGAAAAACACACATATCTTTGTAATCGGGCGAGTTTCTACTTTCAGATGCAACAGGAATTTCTCGAGTTCGTCAACCCGTTCGCGAGATATGGAAGTGTGAAGTTAAGGAATGGTTGAGAAACCATCAAAATTTTCGCAAGTCTGATACACGAAACCAATAACAACAATGGCCCAGGGGAAAAACACACATACCGTTGTAATCGGGCGAGTTTCTGCTTTCAGATGCAATAGGAATTTCTCGAGATCGTCATTCCGTTCTCGAGACATGGGAGTTTGAAGTTAAGGATTGCTTGAGAAACCATCAAAATTTTCGCAAGTCTGATACTCGAAACCAATAACTACATAGGCCTAGGTGAAAAACACACATATCTTTGTAATCGGGCGAGTTTTTACTTTCAGATGCAACAGGAAATTCTCGAGTTCGTCAATCCGTTCGCGAGATATGGAAGTGTGAAGTTAAGGAATGGTTGTGAAACCATCAAAATTTTCGCTGGTCTGATACTCGAAACCAATAACTGGAATGGCCTAGGGCAAAAATACACATACCTCTGTAACCGGTCGAGTTTCCACTTTCAGATGCAATAGGAATTTCTCGAGTTCGTCAATCCGTTCGCGAGATATGGGAGTTTGATGTTGAGGAATGGTTGTGAAACCATCAAAATTTTCGCTGGTCTGATACTCGAAACCAATAACTGGAATGGCCTAGGTGAAAAACACACATATCTTTGTAATCGGGCGAGTTTCTAGTTTCAGATGCAACAGGAATTTCTCGAGTTCGTCAATCCGTTCGCGAGATATGGGAGTTTGAAGATAAGGAATGCTTGAGAAACCATCAAAATATTCGCAAGTCTGATACTCGAAACCAATAACTACATAGGCCAAGGTGAAAAACACACATATCTTTGTAATCGGGCGAGTTTCTACTTTCAGATGCAACAGGAATTTCTCGAGTTCGTCAATCCGTTCGCGAGATATGGGAGTTTGAAGTTAAGGAATGGTTGAGAAACCATCAAAATTTTCGCAAGTCTGATACACGAAACCAATAACAACAATGGCCCAGGGGAAAAACACACATACCGTTGTAATCTGGCGAGTTTCTACTTTCACATGCAACTTGAATTTCTCGAGATCGTCATTCCGTTCTCGAGATATGGGAGTTTGAAGTTAAGGAATGCTTGAGAAACCATTAAAATTTTCGCAAGTCTGATACTCGAAACCAATAACTACATAGGCCTAGGTGAAAAACACACATATCTTTGTAATCGGGCGAGTTTCTACTTTCAGATGCAACAGGAAATTCTCGAGTTCGTCAATCCGTTCGCGAGATATGGAAGTGTGAAGTTAAGGAATGGTTGTGAAACCATCAAAATTTTCGCTGGTCTGATACTCGAAACCAATAACTGGAATGGCCTAGGGCAAAAATACACATACCGCTGTAACCGGTCGAGTTTCCACTTTCAGATGCAATAGGAATTTCTCGAGTTCGTCAATCCGTTCGCGAGATATGGGAGTTTGATGTTGAGGAATGGTTGAGAAACCATCAAAATTTTCGCTGGTCTGATACTCGAAACCAATAACTGGAATGGCCTAGGGGAAAAGTACACACACCATTGTAATCGGGCGAGTTTCTACTTTCAGATGCAATAGGAATTTCTCGAGTTCGTCAATCCGTTCGCGAGATATGGGAGTTTCAAGTTAAGGAATGGTTGAGAAACCATCAAAATTTTCGCAAGTCTGATACTCGAAACCAATAACTACAAAGGCCTAGGTGAAAAACACACATATCTTTGTAATCGGACGAGTTTCTACTTTCAGATGCAACAGGAATTTCTCGAGTTCGTCAATCCGTTCGCGAGAAATGGGAGTTTGAAGTTAAGGAATGGTTGAGAAACTATCAAAATTTTCGCAAGTCTGATACTCGAAACCAATAACTATGAAGGCCTAGGGAAAAAATACACATACCTTTGTAATCGGGCGAGTTTCCACTTTCAGATGCAACAGTAATTTCTCGAGTTCGTCAATCCGTTCACGAGATATGGGAGTTTGAAGTTAAGGAATGGTTGAGAAAAACCATCAAGATTTTCGCAATTCTGATGCTAGAAACGAATAACTGGAATGGCCTAGGGGAAAAGTACACACACCATTGTAACTGGGCGAGTTTCTACTTTCAGATGCAACAGGAATTTCTCGAGATCGTCATTCCGTTCTCGAGATATGGGAGTTTGAAGTTAAGGAATGCTTGAGAAACCATCAAAATTTTCGCAAGTCTGATACTCGAAACCAATAACTACATAGGCCTAGGTGAAAAACACACATATCTTTGTAATCGGACGAGTTTCTACTTTCAGATGCAACAGGAATTTCTCGAGTTCGTCAATCCGTTCGCGAGAAATGGGAGTTTGAAGTTAAGGAATGGTTGAGAAACCCTCAAAATTTTCGCAAGTCTGATACTCGAAACCAATAACTAGAAAGGCCTAGGGGTAAAACACACATATCTTTGTAATCGGGCGAGTTTCTAATTTCAGATGCAACAGGAATTTCTCGAGTTCGTCAATCCGTTCGCGAGATATGGGAGTTTGAAGTTAAGGAATGGTTGGGAAACCATCAAAATTTTCGCAAGTCTGATACACGAAACCAATAACAACAATGGCCCAGGGGAAAAACACACATACCGTTGTAATCGGGCGAGTGTTTGCTTTCAGGTGCAACAGTAATTTCTCGAGTTCGTCAATCCGTTCACGAGATATGGGAGTTTGAAGTTAAGGAATGGTTGAGAGAAACCATCAAGATTTTCGCAATTCTGAAGCTAGAAACGAATAACTGGAATGGCCTAGGGGAAAAGTACACACATCATTGTAATTGGGCGAGTTTCTACTTTCAGATGCAACAGGAATTTCTCGAGATCGTCATTCCGTTCTCGAGATATGGGAGTTTGAAGTTAAGGAATGCTTGAGAAACCATCAAAATTTTCGCTGGTCTGATACTCGAAACCAATAACTGGAATGACCTAGGGGAAAAGTACACACACCATTGTAATCGGGCGAGTTTCTGCTTTCAGATGCAACAGGAATTTCTCGAGTTCGTCAATCCGTTCGTGAGATATGGGAGTTTGAAGTTCAGGAATGGTTGAGAAACCATCGAAATTTTCGCAATTCTGATGCTAGAAACGAATAACTGGAATGGCCTAGGGGAAAAGTACTCACACCATTCTAATCGGGCGAGTTTCCACTTTCAGATGCAACAGTAATTTCTCGAGTTCGTCAATCCGTTCACGAGATATGGGAGTTTGAAGTTAAGGAATGGTTGAGAAAAACCATCAAGATTTTCGCAATTCTGATGCTAGAAACGAATAACTGGAATGGCCTAGGGGAAAAGTACACACACCATTGTAACTGGGCGAGTTTCTACTTTCAGATGCAACAGGAATTTCTCGAGATCGTCATTCCGTTCTCGAGATATGGGAGTTTGAAGTTAAGGAATGCTTGAGAAACCATCAAAATTTTCGCAAGTCTGATACTCGAAACCAATAACTACATAGGCCTAGGTGAAAAACACACATATCTTTGTAATCGGGCGAGTTTCTACTTTCAGATGCAACAGGAATTTCTCGTGTTCGTCAACCCGTTCGCGAGATATGGAAGTGTGAAGTTAAGGAATGGTTGAGAAACCATCAAAATTTTCGCAAGTCTGATACACGAAACCAATAACAACAATGGCCCAGGGGAAAAACACACATACCGTTGTAATCGGGCGAGTTTCTGCTTTCAGATGCAATAGGAATTTCTCGAGATCGTCATTCCGTTCTCGAGACATGGGAGTTTGAAGTTAAGGACTGCTTGAGAAACCATCAAAATTTTCGCAAGTCTGATACACGAAACCAATAACAACAATGGCCCAGGGGAAAAACACACATACCGTTGTAATCTGGCGAGTTTCTACTTTCACATGCAACTTGAATTTCTCGAGATCGTCATTCCGTTCTCGAGATATGGGAGTTTGAAGTTAAGGAATGCTTGAGAAACCATTAAAATTTTCGCAAGTCTGATACTCGAAACCAATAACTACATAGGCCTAGGTGAAAAACACACATATCTTTGTAATCGGGCGAGTTTCTACTTTCAGATGCAACAGGAAATTCTCGAGTTCGTCAATCCGTTCGCGAGATATGGAAGTGTGAAGTTAAGGAATGGTTGTGAAACCATCAAAATTTTCGCTGGTCTGATACTCGAAACCAATAACTGGAATGGCCTAGGGCAAAAATACACATACCGCTGTAACCGGTCGAGTTTCCACTTTCAGATGCAATAGGAATTTCTCGAGTTCATCAATCCGTTCGCGAGATATGGGAGTTTGATGTTGAGGAATGGTTGAGAAACCATCAAAATCTTCGCTGGTCTGATACTCGAAACCAATAACTGGAATGGCCTAGGTGAAAAACACACATATCTTTGTAATCGGGCGAGTTTCTACTTTCAGATGCAACAGGAATTTCTCGAGTTCGTCAATCCGTTCGCGAGATATGGGAGTTTGAAGTTAAGGAATGGTTGAGAAACCATCAAAATTTTCGCTGGTCTGATACTCGAAACCAATAACTGGAATGGCCTAGGGAAAAGTACACTCACCATTGTAATCGGGCGAGTTTCTACTTTCAGATGCAACAGGAATTTCTCGAGTTCGTCAATCCGTTCGCGAGATATGGGAGTTTCAAGTTAAGGAATGGTTGAGAAACCATCAAAATTTTCGCAAGTCTGATACTCGAAACCAATAACTACATAGGCCTAGGTGAAAAACACACATATCTTTGTAATCGGACGAGTTTCTACTTTCAGATGCAACAGGAATTTCTCGAGTTCGTCAATCCGTTCGCGAGAAATGGGAGTTTGAAGTTAAGGAATGGTTGAGAAACTATTAAAATTTTCGCAAGTCAGATACTCGATACCAATAACTATGAAGGCCTAGGGAAAAAATACACATACCTTTGTAATCGGGCGAGTTTCCACTTTCAGATGCAACAGTAATTTCTCGAGTTCGTCAATCCGTTCACGAGATATGGGAGTTTGAAGTTAAGGAATGGTTGAGAAAAACCATCAAGATTTTCGCAATTCTGATGCTAGAAACGAATAACTGGAATGGCCTAGGGGAAAAGTACACACACCATTGTAACTGGGCGAGTTTCTACTTTCAGATGCAACAGGAATTTCTCGAGATCGTCATTCCGTTCTCGAGATATGGGAGTTTGAAGTTAAGGAATGCTTGAGAAACCATCAAAATTTTCGCAAGTCTGATACTCGAAACCAATAACTACATAGGCCTAGGTGAAAAACACACATATCTTTGTAATCGGGCGAGTTTCTACTTTCAGATGCAACAGGAATTTCTCGAGTTCGTCAACCCGTTCGCGAGATATGGAAGTGTGAAGTTAAGGAATGGTTGAGAAACCATCAAAATTTTCGCAAGTCTGATACACGAAACCAATAACAACAATGGCCCAGGGGAAAAACACACATACCGTTGTAATCGGGCGAGTTTCTGCTTTCAGATGCAATAGGAATTTCTCGAGATCGTCATTCCGTTCTCGAGACATGGGAGTTTGAAGTTAAGGACTGCTTGAGAAACCATCAAAATTTTCGCAAGTCTGATACACGAAACCAATAACAACAATGGCCCAGGGGAAAAACACACATACCGTTGTAATCTGGCGAGTTTCTACTTTCACATGCAACTTGAATTTCTCGAGATCGTCATTCCGTTCTCGAGATATGGGAGTTTGAAGTTAAGGAATGCTTGAGAAACCATTAAAATTTTCGCAAGTCTGATACTCGAAACCAATAACTACATAGGCCTAGGTGAAAAACACACATATCTTTGTAATCGGGCGAGTTTCTACTTTCAGATGCAACAGGAAATTCTCGAGTTCGTCAATCCGTTCGCGAGATATGGAAGTGTGAAGTTAAGGAATGGTTGTGAAACCATCAAAATTTTCGCTGGTCTGATACTCGAAACCAATAACTGGAATGGCCTAGGGCAAAAATACACATACCGCTGTAACCGGTCGAGTTTCCACTTTCAGATGCAATAGGAATTTCTCGAGTTCGTCAATCCGTTCGCGAGATATGGGAGTTTGATGTTGAGGAATGGTTGAGAAACCATCAAAATTTTCGCTGGTCTGATACTCGAAACCAATAACTGGAATGGCCTAGGTGAAAAACACACATATCTTTGTAATCGGGCGAGTTTCTACTTTCAGATGCAACAGGAATTTCTCGAGTTCGTCAATCCGTTCGCGAGATATGGGAGTTTGAAGTTAAGGAATGGTTGAGAAACCATCAAAATTTTCGCTGGTCTGATACTCGAAACCAATAACTGGAATGGCCTAGGGAAAAGTACACTCACCATTGTAATCGGGCGAGTTTCTACTTTCAGATGCAACAGGAATTTCTCGAGTTCGTCAATCCGTTCGCGAGATATGGGAGTTTCAAGTTAAGGAATGGTTGAGAAACCATCAAAATTTTCGCAAGTCTGATACTCGAAACCAATAACTACATAGGCCTAGGTGAAAAACACACATATCTTTGTAATCGGACGAGTTTCTACTTTCAGATGCAACAGGAATTTCTCGAGTTCGTCAATCCGTTCGCGAGAAATGGGAGTTTGAAGTTAAGGAATGGTTAAGAAACTATCAAAATTTTCGCAAGTCTGATACTCGAAACCAATAACTGGAATGACCTAGGGGAAAAGTACACACACCATTGTAATCGGGCGATTTTCTGCTTCCAGGTGCAACAGGAATTTCTCGAGTTCGTCAATCCTTTCGCGAGATATGGGAGTTTGAAATTAAGGAATGGTTGACAAACTATCAAAATTTTCGCAAGTCTGATACTCGAAACCAATAACTACATAGGCCTAGGTGAAAAACACACATATCTTTGTAATCGGGCGAGTTTCTACTTTCAGATGCAACAGGAATTTCTCGAGTTCGTCAATCCGTTCGCGAGAAATGGGAGTTTGAAGTTAAGGAATGGTTGAGAAACCCTCAAAATTTTCGCAAGTCTGATACTCGAAACCAATAACTAGAAAGGCCTAGGTGAAAAACACACATATCTTTGTAATCGGACGAGTTTCTACTTTCAGATGCAACAGGAATTTCTCGAGTTCGTCAATCCGTTCGCGAGAAGTGGGAGTTTGAAGTTAAGGAATGGTTGAGAAACTATCAAAATTTTCGCAAGTCTGATACTCGAAACCAATAACTGGAATGACCTAGGGGAAAAGTACACACACCATTGTAATCGGGCGAGTTTCTACTTTCAGATGCAACAGGAATTTCTCGAGTTCGTCAATCCGTTCGCGAGAAATGGGAGTTTGAAGTTAAGGAATTGTTGAGAAACCCTCAAAATTTTCGCAAGTCTGATACTCGAAACCAATAACTAGAAAGTCCTAGGGGAAAAACACACATATCTTTGTAATCGGGCGAGTTTCTAATTTCAGATGCAACGGGAATTTCTCGAGTTCGTCAATCCGTTCGCGAGATATGGGAGTTTGAAGTTAAGGAATGGTTGGGAAACCATCAAAATTTTCGCAAGTCTGATACTTGAAACCAATAACTCCTATGGCCTAGGGCAAAAATGCACATACCGTTGTAATCGGGCGAGTTACTGCTTTCAGATGCAACAGGAATTTCTCGAGTTCGTCAACCCGTTCGCGAGATATGGGAGTTTGAAGATACGGAATGATTGAGAAACCATCAAAATTTTCGCAAGTCTGATGCTAGAAACGAATAACTGGAATGGCCTAGGGGAAAAGTACACACACCATTCTAATCGGGCGAGTCTCTACTTTCAGATGCAACAGGAATTTCTCGTGTTCGTCAATCTGTTCGCGAGATATGGGAGTTTGAAGTTAAGGAATGATTGAGAAACCATCGAAACTTTCGCAATTCTGATGCTAGAAACCAATAACTAGAAAGGCCTAGGTGAAAAACACACATATCTTTGTAATCGGACGAGTTTCTACTTTCAGATGCAACAGGAATTTCTCGAGTTCGTCAATCCGTTCGCGAGATATGGGAGTTTGAAGTTAAGGAATGCTTGAGGAACGATCAAAATTTTCGCAAGTCTGATACTCGAAACAAATAACTACAAAGGCCGACCAGAAAAATACACATACCGTTGTAATCGGGCGAGATTCTACTTTCACATGCAACCGGAATTCCTCGAGTTCGTCAATCCGTTCGCGAGATATGGAAGTGTGAAGTTACGGAATGGTTGAGAAACCATCAAAATTTTCGAATGTCTGATACTCGAAACCAATAACTGGAATGGTCTAGGGGGAAAGTACACACACCATTGTAATCGGGCGAGTTTCTACTTTCAGATGCAACAGGAATTTCTCGAGTTAGTCTAACCTTTCGCGAGATATGGGCGTTTGAAGTTAAGGAATGGTTGAGAAACCATCAAAATTCTCGCAGGTCTGATACTCGAAACCAACAACAGGAATGGCCCAGGGGAAAAGTACACACACCATTGCACTCGGGCGAGTTTCTACTTCCAGATGCAACAAAAATTTCTCGAGTTCCTCAATCCGTTCGCGAGATATGGGTGTTTGCAGTTAAGGAATGGTTGAGAAACCATCAAAATTTTCGCTGGTCTGATACTCGAAACCAATAACTGGAATGGCCTAGGGGAAAAGTACACATACCATTGTAATCGGGCGAGTTTCTACTTTCAGATGCAACAGGATTTTCTCGAGTTCGTCAATCCATCCGCGAGATATGGGAGTTTGAAGTTAAGGAATGGTTGAGAAACCATCAAAATTCTCGCTGGTCTGATTCTCGAAACCAACAACAGGAATGGCCTAGGGGGAAAATACACACACCATTGTACTCGGGCGAGTTTCTACCTTCAGATGCAACAAAAATTTCTCGAGTTCCTCAATCCGTTCGCGAGATATGGGTGTTTGCAGTTAAGGAATGGTTGAGAAACCATCAAAATTTTCGCTGGTCTGATACTCGAAACCAATAACTGGAATGGCCTAGGGGAAAAGTACACATACCATTGTAATCGGGCGAGTTTCTGCATTCAGATGTAACAGGAATTTCTCGAGTTCGTCAATCCGTTCGTGAGATATGGGAGTTTGAAGTTCAGGAATGGTTGAGAATCCATCAAAATTTTCGCAAATCTGATACTCGAAACCAATAGCTACAAAGGCCTAGGGAAAAAATACACATACCTTTGTAATCGGGCGAGTTTCCACTTTCAGATGCAACAGTAATTTCTGGAGTTCGTCAATCCGTTCACGAGATATGGGAGTATGAAGTTAAGGAATGGTTGAGAAACGATCAAAATTTTCGCAAGTCTGATACTCGAAACCAATAACTACAAAGGCCTACGAGAAAAATACACATACCGTTGTAATCGGGCGAGTTTCTACTTTCAGATGCAACAGGAATTTCTCGAGTTCATCAATCCGTTAGCGAGATATGGGAGTTTGAAGTTAAGGAATGCTTGAGAAACTATCAAAATTTTCGAATGTCTGATACTCGAAACCAATAACTACAAAGGCCTACGAGAAAAATACACATACCGTTGTAATCTGGCGAGTTTCTACTTTCACATGCAACTGGAATTTCTCGAGTTCGTCTATCCGTTCGCGAGATATGGGTGTTTGAAGTTAAGGAATGGTTGAGAAACCATCAAAATTTTCGCTGGTCTGATACTCGAAACCAATAACTGGAATGGTCTAGGGGGAAAATACACACACCATTGTACTCGGGCGAGTTTCTACTTTCAGATGCAACAAAAATTTCTCGAGTTGCTCAATCCGTTCGCGAGATATGGGTGTTTGCAGTTAAGGAATGGTTGAGAAACCATCAAAATTTTCGCTGGTCTGATACTCGAAACCAATAACTGGAATGGCCTAGGGGAAAAGTACACATACCATTGTAATCGGGCGAGTTTCTACTTTCAGATGCAACAGGAATTTCTCGAGTTCGTCAATCCTTTCGCGAGATATGGGAGTTTGAAGTTAAGGAATGGTTGAGAAACCATCAAAATTCTCGCTTGTCTGATTCTCGAAACCAACAACAGGAATGGCCTAGGGGTAAAGTACACACACCATTGTAATCGGGCGAGTTTCTACTTTCAGATGCAACAGGAATTTCTCGAGTTGGTCTAACCTTTCGCGAGATATGGGCGTTTGAAGTTAAGGAATGGTTGAGAAACCATCAAAATTCTCGCAGGTCTGATACTCGAAACCAACAACAGGAATGGCCTAGGGTAAAAGTACACACACCATTGTAATCGGGCGAGTTTCCACTTTCAAATGCAACAGAAATTTCTCGATTTCATCAACCCGTTCGCGAGATATGGGAGTTTGAATTTCAGGAATGCTTGAGAAACTACCAAAATTTTCGAAAGTCTGATACTCGAAACCAATAACTACAAAGGCCTAGGGGAAAAATACAACTACCGTTGTAATCGGCCGAGTTTCTACTTTCACATGCAACAGGAATTTCTCGAGTTCGTCAATCCGTTCGCGAGATATGGGTGTTTGAAGTTAAGGAATGCTTGAGAAACCATCAAAATTCTCGCTGGTCTGATACTCGAAACCAACAACAGGAATGGCCTAGGGGAAAAGTACGCACACCATTGTAATCGGGCGAGTTTCCACTTTCAGATGCAACAGAAATTTCTCGAGTTCGTCAATCCGTTCGCGAGATATAGGAGTTTGAATTTAAGGAATGGTTGAGAAATCATCAAAATTTTCACTGGTCTGATACTCGAAACCAATAACTGGAATGGCCTAGGCGAAAAGTACAAACACCATTGTAATCGGGCGTGTTTCCACTTTCAGATGCAACAGGAATTTCTCGAGTTCGTCAATCCGTTCGCGAAATATCGGAGTTTGGAGTTAAGAGATGGTTGAGAAACCATCAAAATTTTCGCATGTCTGATATTCGATAACAATAACTGGAGTGGCCTAGGGGAAAAGTACACACAGCATTGTAATCGGGCGAGTTCGTACTTTCAGATACAACAGGAATTTCACGAATTCGTCAATCCGTTCGCGATATATGGGAGTTTGAAGTTAAGGAATGGTTGAGGAACCATCAAAATATTCACTGGTCTGATACTCGAAACCAATAACTACAAAGGCCTAGGGGAAAAATACAACTACCGTTGTAATCGGGCGAGTTTCTACTTTCACATGTAACAGGAATTTCTCGAGTTCGTCAATCCGTTCGCGAGATATGGGTGTTTGAAGTTAAGGAATGGTTGAGAAACCATCAAAATTTTCGCAAGTCTGATAATCGAAACCAATAATTACAAAGGCCTAGGGGAAAAGAACACACACCATTGTAATCGGGCGAGTTTCTACTTTCACATGCAACAGGAATTTCTCGAGTGCGGCAATCCGTTCGCGAGATATGGGAGTTTGAAGTTAGGGAATGGTTGAGAAACCATCAAAATTTTCGCTGGTCTGATACTCGAAACCAATAACTGGAATGGCCTAGAGGAAAAGTACACACCCCATTGTAATCGGGCGAGTTTCTACTTTCAGATGCAACAGGAATTTCTCGAGTTCGTCAATCCGTTCGCGAAATATCGGAGTTTGGAGTTAAGAGATGGTTGAGAAACCATCAAAATTTTCGCAAGTCTTATATTCGATAACAATAACTGGAGTGGCCTAGGGGAAAAGTACACACAGCATTGTAATCGGGCGAGTTTGTACTTTCAGATACAACAGGAATTTCTCGCATTCGTCAATCCGTTCGCGATATATGGGAGTTTGAAGTTAAGAAATGGTTGAGGAACCATCAAAATATTCGTTGGTCTGATACTCGAAACCAATAATTGGAATGGCCTTGGGGAAACGTACACATACCATTGTAATCAGGCGAGCTTCTACTTTCAGATGCAACAGGAATTTCTCGAGTTCATCAATCCGTTCGCGAGATATGGGAGCTTGAAGTTAAGGAATGGTTGAGGAACCATCAAAATTTTCGCAAGTCTGATACTTGAAACCAATAACTCCTATGGCCTAGGGCAAAGATGCACATACCGTTGTAATCGGGCGAGTTTCTGCTTTCAGATGCAATAGGAAATTCTCGAGTTCTTCAATCCGTTCGCGAGATATGGAAGTGTTAAGTTACGGAATGGTTGAGAAACCATCAAAATTTTCGAAAGTCTTATACTCGAAACCAATAACTGGAACGGTCTAGGGGAAAAGTACACACACCATTGTAATCGGGCGAGTTTCTACTTTCAGATGCAACAGGAACTTCTCGAGTTCGTCAAACCGTTCGCGAGATATGGGAGTTTGAAGATACGTAATGGTTGAGAAACCATCAAAATTTTCGCAAGTCTGATACTCGAAACCAATAACTACAATGGCCCAGGGGAAAAACACACATACCGTTGTAATTGGAAGAGTTTCTACTTTCCGATGCAACCGGAATTTCTCGAGTTCGTCAATCCGTTCGCGAGATATGGGAGTTTGAAGTTAAGGAATGCTTGAGAAACCATAAAAATTTTCGAAAGTCTGATACTCGAAACCAATAACTGGAATGGCCTAGGGGAAAAGTACACACACCATTGTAATCGGGCGAGTTTCTACTTTCACATGCAACAGGAATTTCTCGAGTTCGTCAATCCGTTCGCGAGATATGGGTGTTTGAAGTTAAGGAATGGTTGAGAAACCCTCACAATTTTCGCAAGTCTGACACTCGAAACCAATAACTACAAAGGCCTAGGGGAAAAATGCACACACCATTGTAATCGGGCGAGTTTCTACTTTCACATGCAACAGGAATTTCTCCAGTTCGGCAATCCGTTCGCGAGATATGGGAGTTTGAAGTTTAGGAATGGTTGAGAAACCATCAAAATTCTCACTGTTCTGATACTCGAAACCAACAACAGGAATGGTCTAGGGGAAAAGTACACACACCATTGTAATCGGGCGAGTTTCCACTTTCAGATGCAACAGAAATTTCTCGAGTTCGTCAATCCGTTCGCGAGATATGGGAGTTTGAATTTAAGGAATGGTTGAGAAACCATCAAAATTTTCGCTGGTCTGATATTCGAAACCAATAACTGGAATTGCCTAGGGGAAAAGTACACACAGCATTGTAATCGGGCGAGTTTGTACTTTCAGATACAACAGGAATTCCTCGAATTCGTCAATCCGTTCGCGATATATGGGAGTTTGAAGTTAAGAAATGGTTGAGGATCCATCAAAATTTTCGCAAGTCTGATACTTGAAACCAATAACTCCTATGGCCTAGGGCAAAGATGCACATACCGTTGTAATCGGGCGAGTTTCTGCTTTCATATGCAATAGGAAATTCTCGAGTTCGTCAATCCGTTCGCGAGATATTGAAGTGTGAAGTTACGGAATGGTTGAGAAACCATCAAAATTTTCGAAAGCCTGATACACGAAACCAATAACTGGAATGGTCTAGGGGAAAAGTACACACACCATTGTAATCGGGCGAGTTTCTACTTTCAGATGCAACAGGAATTTCTCGAGTTCGTCAAACCGTTCGCGAGACATGGGAGTTTGAAGATACGGAATGGTTGAGGAACCACCAAAATTTTCGCAAGTCTGATACTCGAAACCAATAACTACAATGGCCCAGGGGAAAAACACACATACCGTTGTAATTGGAAGAGTTTCTACTTTCGGATGCAACAGGAATTTCTCGAGTTCGTCAATCCGTTCGCGAGATATGGGAGTTTGAAGTTAAGGAATGCTTGAGAAACCATCAAAATTTTCGAAAGTCTAATACTCGAAACCAATAACTACAAAGGCCTAGGGGAAAAATACACATACCGTTGTAATCGGGCGAGTTTCTACTTTCACATCCAACAGGAATTTCTCGAGTTCGTCAATCCGTTCGCGAGATATGGGTATTTGAAGTTAAGGAATGGTTGAGAAACCATCAAAATTTTCGCTGGTCTGATACTCGAAACCAATAACTGGAATGGCCTACGGGAAAAGTACACACACCATTGTAATCGGGCGAGTTTCTACTTTCAGATGCAACAGAAATTTCTCGAGTTCGTCAATCCGTTCGCGAGATATGGGAGTTTGAAGTTAAGGAATGCTTGAGAAACCATCAAAATTTTCGAAAGTCTGATACTCGAAACCAACAACTACAAAGGCCTAGGGGAAAAATACACATAACGTTGTAATCGGGCGAGTTTCTACTTTCACATGCAACAGGAATTTCTCGAGTTCGTCAATCCGTTCGCGAGATATGGGAGTTTGAAGTTAAGGAATGCTTGAGAAACCATCAAAATTTACGAAAGTCTAATACTCGAAACCAATAACTACAAAGGCCCAGGGGAAAAATAAACACACCATTGTAATCGGGCGAGTTTCTACTTTCACATGCAACAGGAATTTCTCCAGTTCGGCAATCCGTTCGCGAGATATGGGAGTTTGAAGTTAAGGAATGGTTGAGAAACCATCAAAATTCTCACTGTTCTGATACTCGAAACCAACAACAGGAATGGCCTAGGGGAAAAGTACACACACCATTGTAATCGGGCGAGTTTCCACTTTCAGATGCAACAGAAATTTCTCGAGTTCGTCAATCCGTTCGCGAGATATGGGAGTTTGAATTTAAGGAATGGTTGAGAAACCATCAAAATTTTCGCTGGTCTGATATTCGAAACCAATAACTGGAATTGCCTAGGGGAAAAGTACACACAGCATTGTAATCGGGCGAGTTTGTACTTTCAGATACAACAGGAATTCCTCGAATTCGTCAATCCGTTCGCGATATATGGGAGTTTGAAGTTAAGAAATGGTTGAGGAACCATCATAATTTTCGCAAGTCTGATACTTGAAACCAATAACTCCTATGGCCTAGGGCAAAGATGCACATACCGTTGTAATCGGGCGAGTTTCTACTTTCAGATGCAACAGGAATTTCTCGAGTTCGGCAATCCGTTCGCGAGATATGGGAGTTTGAAGTTAAGGAATGGTTGAGAAACCATCAAAATTTTCGCAAGTCTGATAATCGAAACCAATAACTACACAGGCCTAGGGGAAAAGTACACACACCGTTGTAATCGGGCGAGTTTCTACTTTCAAATGCAACAGGAATTTCTCGAGTTCGTCAATCCGTTCGCGAAATATCGGAGTTTGGAGTTAAGAGATGGTTGAGGAACCATCCAAATATACGCTGGTCTGATACTCGAAACCAATAACTGGAATGGCCTTGGGGAAACGTACACATACCATTGTAATCGGGCGAGTTTCTACTTTCGGATGCAACAGGAATTTCTCGAGTTCATCAATCCGTTCGTGAGATATGGGAGTTTGAAGTTAAGGAATGGTTGAGGAACCATCAAAATTTTCGCAAGTCTGATAATCGAAACCAATAACTACAAAGGCCTAGGGGAAAAGTACACACACCATTGTATTCGGGCGTGTTTCTACTTTCAGATGCAACAGGAATTTCTCGATTTCGTGAACCCGTTCGCGAGATATGGGAGTTTGAACTTAAGGAATGGTTGAGCAACCATCAAAATTTTCGCTGGTCTGATACTCGAAACCAATAACTGGAATGGCCTAGGGGAAAAATACACACACCATTGTAATCGGGCGAGTTTCCACTTTCAGATGCAACAAGAATTTCTCGAGTTCGTCAATCCGTTCGCGAGATATGGGAGTTTGAAGTTAAGGAATGGTTGAGAAACTATCAAAATTTTCGCAAGTCTGATACTCGAAACCAATAACTACAAAGGCCTAGGGGAAAAATACACATACCGTTGTAATCGGGCGAGTTTCTACTTTCACATGCAACAGGAATTTCTCGAGTTTGTCAATCCGTTCGCGAGATATGGAAGTGTGAATTTAAGGAATGGTTGAGAAACCATCAAAATTTTCGCAACTCTGGTAATCGAAACCAATAACTACAAGGGCCTAGGGGAAAAGTACACACACCATTGTAATCGGGCGAGTGTCTACTTTCAGATGCAACAGGAATTGCTCGAGTTCGTCAATCCGTTCGCGAAATATCGGAGTTTGGAGTTAAGAGATGGTTGAGAAACGATCAAAATTTTCGCAAGTCTGATATTCGATAACAATAACTGGAGTGGCCTAGGGGAAAAGTACACACAGCATTGTAATCGGGCTAGTTTGTACTTTCAGATACAACAGGAATTTCTCGAATTCGTCAATCCGTTCGCAATATATGGGAGTTTGAAGTTAAGAAATGGTTGAGGAACCATCAAAATATTCGCTGGTGTGATAATCGAAACCAATAACTGGAATGGCTTTGGGGAAACGTACACATACCATTGTAATCGGGCGAGTTTCTACTTGCAGATGCAACAGGAATTTCTCGAGTTCATCAATCCGTTCGCGAGATATGGGAGTTTGAATTTAATGAATGGTTGAGAAACCATCAAAATTTTCGCTGGTCTGATACTCGAAACCAATAACTGGAATGGCCTAGGGGAAAAGTACACACACCATTGTAATTGGGCGAGTTTCTACTTTCAGATGCAACAGGAATTTCTCGAGTTCGTCAATCCGTTCGCGAAATATCGGAGTTTGGAGTTAAGAGATGGTTGAGAAGCGATCAAAATTTTCGCAAGTCTGATATTCGATAACAATAACTGGAGTGGCCTAGGGGAAAAGTACACACAGTATTGTAATCGGGCTAGTTTGTACTTTCAGATACAACAGGAATTTCTCGAATTCGTCAATCCGTTCGCGATATATGGGAGTTTGAAGTTAAGAAATGGTTGAGGAACCATCAAAATTTTCGCAAGTCTGATACTCGAAACCAATAACTGGAATGGCCTAAGGGAAAAGTACACACACCATTGTACTCGGGCTAGTTTCTACTTTCAGATGCAACAGGAATTTCTCGAGTTCGTCAATCCGTTCGCGAGATATGGGAGTTTGAAGTTAAGGAATGGTTGAGAAACCATCGAAATTTTCGCAAGTCTGATACTCGAAATCAATAACTACTATGGCCTAGGGCAAAAATGCACATACCGTTGTAATCGGGCGAGTTTCTGCTTTCAGATGCAACAGGAATATCTCGAGTTCGTCAATCCGTTCGCGAGATATGGGAGTTTGAAGTTATTGAATGGTTGAGTAACCATCACAATTTTCGGAAGTCTGATACTCGAAACCAATAACTACTATGGCCTAGGGCAAAAATACACATACCTTTGTAATCGGGCGAGTTTCTACTTTCAGAAGCAATAGGAATTACTCGAGTTCGTCAATCCGTTCGCGAGATATGGGAGTTTGAAGTTAAGGAATGGTTGAGAAACCATCAAAATTTTCGCAAGTTTGATAATCGAAACCAATAACTACAAAGGCCTAGGGGAAAAGTACACACACCATTGTAATCGGGCGTGTTTCTACTTTCAGATGCAACAGGAATTTCTCGAGTTCGTCAACCCGTTCGCGAGATATGGGAGTTTGAATTTAAGGAATGGTTGAGAAACCATCCAAATTTTCGCAAGTCTGATACTCGAAACCAATAACTACAAAGGCCTACGGGAAAAATACACATACCTTTGTAATCGGGAGAGCGTCCACTTTCAGATGCAACAGGAATTTCTCGAGTTCGTCAATCCGTTCGCGAGATATGGGAGTTTGATGTTAAGGAATGGTTGAGAAACCATGAAAAT
This sequence comes from Ptiloglossa arizonensis, assembly GCF_051014685.1. Classification (NCBI taxonomy): domain Eukaryota; kingdom Metazoa; phylum Arthropoda; class Insecta; order Hymenoptera; family Colletidae; genus Ptiloglossa; species Ptiloglossa arizonensis. The sequence goes on along the minus strand of NW_027478409.1, from coordinate 1,202,613 downwards.
TTTCGCTGTTCTGATACTCGAAACCAACAACAGGAATGGCCTAGGGGAAAAGTACACACACCGTTGTAATCGGGCGAGTTTCCACTTTCAGATGCAACAGAAATTTCTTGAGTTCGTCAATCCGTTCGCGATATATGGCAGTTTGAAGTTAAGAAATGGTTGAGGAACCATCAAAATATTCGTAAGTCTGATACTAGAAACCAATGACTACTATGGCCTAGGGCAAAAATGCACATACCGTTGTAATCGGGCGAGTTTCTGCTTTCAGATGCAACAGGAATATCTCGAGTTCGTCTATCCGTTCGCGAGATATGGGAGTTTGAAGTTATTGAATGGTTGAGTAACCATCACAATTTTCGGAAGTCTGATACTCGAAACCAATAACTACTATGGCCTAGGGCAAAAACACACATACCTTTGTAATCGGGCGAGTTTCTACTTTCAGAAGCAACAGGAATTACTCGAGTTCGTCAATCCTTTCGCGAGATATGGGAGTTTGAAGTTAAGGAATGGTTGAGAAACCATCAAAATTTTCGCAAGTCTGATAATCGAAACCAATAACTACAAAGGCCTAGGGGAAAAATAATCACACCATTGTAATCGGGCGAGTTTCTACTTTCACATGCAACAGGAATTTCTCCAGTTCGGCAATCCGTTCGCGAGATATGGGAGTTTGAAGTTAAGGAATGGTTGAGAAACCATCAAAATTCTCACTGTTCTGATACTCGAAACCAACAACAGGAATGGCCTAGGGGAAAAGTACACACACCATTGTAATCGGGCGAGTTTCCACTTTCAGATGCAACAGAAATTTCTCGAGTTCGTCAATCCGTTCGCGAGATATGGGAGTTTGAATTTAAGGAATGGTTGAGAAACCATCAAAATTTTCGCTGGTCTGATATTCGAAACCAATAACTGGAATTGCCTAGGGGAAAAGTACACACAGCATTGTAATCGGGCGAGTTTGTACTTTCAGATACAACAGGAATTCCTCGAATTCGTCAATCCGTTCGCGATATATGGGAGTTTGAAGTTAAGAAATGGTTGAGGAACCATCATAATTTTCGCAAGTCTGATACTCGAAACCAATAACTACAAAGGCCTAGGGGAAAAATACACATACCGTTGTAATCGGGCGAGTTTCTACTTTCACATGCAACAGGAATTTCTCGAGTTTGTCAATCCGTTCGCGAGATATGGAAGTGTGAATTTAAGGAATGGTTGAGAAACCATCAAAATTTTCGCAACTCTGGTAATCGAAACCAATAACTACAAGGGCCTAGGGGAAAAGTACACACACCTTTGTAATCGGGCGAGTGTCTACTTTCAGATGCAACAGGAATTGCTCGAGTTCGTCAATCTGTTCGCGAAATATCGGAGTTTGGAGTTAAGAGATGGTTGAGAAACGATCAAAATTTTCGCAAGTCTGATATTCGATAACAATAACTGGAGTGGCCTAGGGGAAAAGTACACACAGCATTGTAATCGGGCTAGTTTGTACTTTCAGATACAACAGGAATTTCTCGAATTCGTCAATCCGTTCGCAATATATGGGAGTTTGAAGTTAAGAAATGGTTGAGGAACCATCAAAATATTCGCTGGTGTGATAATCGAAACCAATAACTGGAATGGCTTTGGGGAAACGTACACATACCATTGTAATCGGGCGAGTTTCTACTTGCAGACGCAACAGCAATTTCTCGAGTTCATCAATCCGTTCGCGAGATATGGGAGTTTGAATTTAAGGAATGGTTGAGAAACCATTCAAATTTTCGCAAGTCTGATACTCGAAACCAATAACTACAAAGGCCTACGGGAAAAATACACATATCGTTGTAATCGAGCGAGTTTCTACTTTCACATGCAACAGGAATTTCTCGAGTTCGTCAATCCGTTCGCGAGATATGGAAGTGTGAAGTTAAGGAATGGTTGAGAAACCATCAAAATTTTCGCAAGTCTGATAATCGAAACCAATAACTACAAAGGCCTAGGGGAAAAGTACAAACACCATTGTATTCGGGCGTGTTTCTACTTTCAGATGCAACAGGAATTTCTCGGGTTCGTCAACCCGTTCACGAGATATGGGAGTTTGAAATTAAGGAATGGTTGAGCAACCATCAAAATTTTCGCTGGTCTGATACTCGAAACCAATAACTGGAATGGCCTAGGGGAAAAGTACACACACCATTGTAATCGGGCGAGTTTCCACTTTCAGATGCAACAGAAATTTCTCGAGTTCGTCAATCCGTTCGCGAGATATGGGAGTTTGAATTTAAGGAATGGTTGAGAAACCATCAAAATTTTCGCTGGTCTGATATTCGAAACCAATAACTGGAATTGCCTAGGGGAAAAGTACACACAGCATTGTAATCGGGCGAGTTTGTACTTTCAGATACAACAGGAATTCCTCGAATTCGTCAATCCGTTCGCGATATATGGGAGTTTGAAGTTAAGAAATGGTTGAGGAACCATCATAATTTTCGCAAGTCTGATACTTGAAACCAATAACTCCTATGGCCTAGGGCAAAGATGCACATACCGTTGTAATCGGGCGAGTTTCTACTTTCAGATGCAACAGGAATTTCTCGAGTTCGGGAATCCGTTCGCGAGATATGGGAGTTTGAAGTTAAGGAATGGTTGAGAAACCATCAAAATTTTCGCAAGTCTGATAATCGAAACCAATAACTACACAGGCCTAGGGGAAAAGTACACACACCATTGTAATCGGGCGAGTTTCTACTTTCAGATGCAACAGGAATTTCTCGAGTTCGTCAATCCGTTCGCGAAATATCGGAGTTTGGAGTTAAGAGATGGTTGAGGAACCATCCAAATATACGCTGGTCTGATACTCGAAACCAATAACTGGAATGGCCTTGGGGAAACGTACACATACCATTGTAATCGGGCGAGTTTCTACTTTCGGATGCAACAGGATTTTCTCGAGTTCATCAATCCGTTCGTGAGATATGGGAGTTTGAAGTTAAGGAATGGTTGAGGAACCATCAAAATTTTCGCTGGTCTGATATTCGAAACCAATAACTGGAATTGCCTAGGGGAAAAGTACACACAGCATTGTAATCGGGCGAGTTTGTACTTTCAGATACAACAGGAATTGCTCGAGTTCGTCAATCTGTTCGCGAAATATCGGAGTTTGGAGTTAAGAGATGGTTGAGAAACGATCAAAATTTTCGCAAGTCTGATATTCGATAACAATAACTGGAGTGGCCTAGGGGAAAAGTACACACAGCATTGTAATCGGGCTAGTTTGTACTTTCAGATACAACAGGAATTTCTCGAATTCGTCAATCCGTTCGCGAAATATCGGAGTTTGGAGTTAAGAGATGGTTGAGGAACCATCCAAATATACGCTGGTCTGATACTCGAAACCAATAACTGGAATGGCCTTGGGGAAACGTACACATACCATTGTAATCGGGCGAGTTTCTACTTTCGGATGCAACAGGATTTTCTCGAGTTCATCAATCCGTTCGTGAGATATGGGAGTTTGAAGTTAAGGAATGGTTGAGGAACCATCAAAATTTTCGCAAGTCTGATAATCGAAACCAATAACTACAAAGGCCTAGGGGAAAAGTACACACACCATTGTATTCGGGCGTGTTTCTACTTTCAGATGCAACAGGAATTTCTCGATTTCGTGAACCCGTTCGCGAGATATGGGAGTTTGAACTTAAGGAATGGTTGAGCAACCATCAAAATTTTCGCTGGTCTGATACTCGAAACCAATAACTGGAATGGCCTAGGGGAAAAATACACACACCATTGTAATCGGGCGAGTTTCCACTTTCAGATGCAACAAGAATTTCTCGAGTTCGTCAATCCGTTCGCGAGATATGGGAGTTTGAAGTTAAGGAATGGTTGAGAAACTATCAAAATTTTCGCAAGTCTGATACTCGAAACCAATAACTACAAAGGCCTAGGGGAAAAATACATATACCGTTGTAATCGGGCGAGTTTCTACTTTCACATGCAATAGGAATTTCTCGAGTTTGTCAATCCGTTCGCGAGATATGGAAGTGTGAATTTAAGGAATGGTTGAGAAACCATCAAAATTTTCGCAACTCTGGTAATCGAAACCAATAACTACAAGGGCCTAGGGGAAAAGTACACACACCTTTGTAATCGGGCGAGTGTCTACTTTCAGATGCAACAGGAATTGCTCGAGTTTGTCAATCTGTTCGCGAAATATCGGAGTTTGGAGTTAAGAGATGGTTGAGAAACGATCAAAATTTTCGCAAGTCTGATATTCGATAACAATAACTGGAGTGGCCTAGGGGAAAAGTACACACAGCATTGTAATCGGGCTAGTTTGTACTTTCAGATACAACAGGAATTTCTCGAATTCGTCAATCCGTTCGCAATATATGGGAGTTTGAAGTTAAGGAATGGTTGAGAAACCATTCAAATTTTCGCAAGTCTGATACTCGAAACCAATAACTACAAAGGCCTACGGGAAAAATACACATATCGTTGTAATCGAGCGAGTTTCTACTTTCACATGCAACAGGAATTTCTCGAGTTCGTCAATCCGTTCGCGAGATATGGAAGTGTGAAGTTAAGGAATGGTTGAGAAACCATCAAAATTTTCGCAAGTCTGATAATCGAAACCAATAACGACAAAGGCATATGGGAAAAATACACATACCTTTGTAATCGGGCGAGTTTCTACTTTCAGATGCAACAGGAATTTCTCGAGTTCGTCAACCCGTTCGCGAGATATGGGAGTTTGAATTCAAGGAATGGTTGAGAAACCATCCAAATTTTCGCAAGTCTGATACTCGAAACCAATAACTACAAAGGCCTAGGGGAAAAATACATATACCGTTGTAATCGGGCGAGTTTCTACTTTCACATGCAATAGGAATTTCTCGAGTTTGTCAATCCGTTCGCGAGATATGGAAGTGTGAATTTAAGGAATGGTTGAGAAACCATCAAAATTTTCGCAACTCTGGTAATCGAAACCAATAACTACAAGGGCCTAGGGGAAAAGTACACACACCATTGTAATCGGGCGAGTGTCTACTTTCAGATGCAACAGGAATTGCTCGAGTTCGTCAATCCGTTCGCGAAATATCGGAGTTTGGAGTTAAGAGATGGTTGAGAAACTATCAAAATTTTCGCAAGTCTGATATTCGATAACAATAACTGGAGTGGCCTAGGGGAAAAGTACACACAGCATTGTAATCGGGCTAGTTTGTACTTTCAGATACAACAGGAATTTCTCGAATTCGTCAATCCGTTCGCAATATATGGGAGTTTGAAGTTAAGGAATGGTTGAGAAACCATTCAAATTTTCGCAAGTCTGATACTCGAAACCAATAACTACAAAGGCCTACGGGAAAAATACACATATCGTTGTAATCGAGCGAGTTTCTACTTTCACATGCAACAGGAATTTCTCGAGTTCGTCAATCCGTTCGCGAGATATGGAAGTGTGAAGTTAAGGAATGATTGAGAAACCATCAAAATTTTCGCAAGTCTGATAATCGAAACCAATAACGACAAAGGCATATGGGAAAAATACACATACCGTTGTAATCGGGCGAGTATCTGCTTTCAGATGCAACAGGAATTTCTCGAGTTCGTCATTCCGTTCGCGAGATATGGGAGTCTGAAGTTAAGGAATGGTTGAGAAACCATCAAAATTTTAGCAATTCTGGCGCTAGAAACCAATAACTACAATGGCCTAGGGTAAAATACACATACCGTTGTAATCGGGCGAGTTTCTGCTTTCAGATGCAACAGGAATTTCTCGAGTTCGTCAATCCGTTCTCGAGATATGGGAGTTTGAAGTTAAGGAATGCTTGAGAAAACATCCAAATTTTCGCAAGTCTGATACTCGAAACCAATAACTACAAAGGCCTAGGGGAAAAATGCACATACCTTTGTAATCGGGCGAGTTTCCACTTTCAGATGCAACAGGAATTTCTCGAGTGCGCCATTCCGTTCGCGAGACATGGGAGTTTGAAGTTAAGGAATGGTTGAGAAACCATCAAAATTTTCGCAAGTCTGATACTCGAAACCAATAACGACAAAGGCATATGGGAAAAATACACATACCGTTGTAATCGGGCGAGTATCTGCTTTCAGATGCAACAGGAATTTCTCGAGTTCGTCATTCCGTTCGCGAGATATGGGAGTCTGAAGTTAAGGAATGGTTGAGAAACCATCAAAATTTTCGCAAGTCTGATACTCGAAACCAATAACGACAAAGGCATATGGGAAAAATACACATACCGTTGTAATCGGGCGAGTATCTGCTTTCAGATGCAACAGGAATTTCTCGAGTTCGTCAATCCGTTCGCGAGATATGGGAGTTTGAAGTTAAGGAATGGTTGAGAAACCATCAAAATTTTCGCAATTCTGATGCTAGAAACGAATAACTGGAATGGCCTAGGGGAAAAGTACACACACCATTCTAATCGGCGAATCTCTAATTTCAGATGCAACAGGAATTTCTCGAGTTCGTCAATCCGTTCGCGAGATATGGGAGTTTGAAGTTAAGGAATGGTTGAGTAACACTAAAAATTTTCGCAAGTCTGATACTCGAAACCAATAACTACAAAGGCCTAGGGCAAAAATGCACATACCGTTGTAATCGGGCGAGTTTCTACTTTCAGATGCAACAGGAATTTCACGTGTTCGTCAATCCGTTCGCGAGATATGGGAGTTTGAAGTTAAGGAATGGTTGAGAAACCATCAAAATTTTCGCAAGTCTGATACTCGAAACCAATAACTACAAAGGCCTAGTGCAAAAATGCACATACCGTTGTAATCGGGCGAGTTTCTGCTTTCAGATGCAACAGGAATTTCTCGAGTTCGTCAATCCGTTCTCGAGATATGGGAGTTTGAAGTTAAGGAATGCTTGAGAAAACATCCAAATTTTCGCAAGTCTGATACTCGAAACCAATAACTACAAAGGCCTAGGGGAAAAATGCACATACCTTTGTAATCGGGCGAGTTTCCACTTTCAGATGCAGCAGGAATTTCAAGAGTGAGCCATTCCGTTCGCGAGACATGGGGGTTTGAAGTTAAGGAATGGTTGAGAAACCATCAAAATTTTCGCAAGTCTGATACTCGAAACCAATAACGACAAAGGCATATGGGAAAAATACACATACCGTTGTAATCGGGCGAGTATCTGCTTTCAGATGCAACAGGAATTTCTCGAGTTCGTCAATCCGTTCGCGAGATATGGGAGTTTGAAGTTAAGGAATGGTTGAGAAACCCTCACAATTTTCGCAAGTCTGACACTCGAAACCAATAACTACAAAGGCCTAGGGGAAAAATGCACATACCGTTGTAATCGGGCGAGTTTCTACTTTCAGATGCAACAGGAATTTCACGTGTTCGTCAATCCGTTCGCGAGATATGGGAGTTTGAAGTTAAGGAATGGTCGAGAAACCATCAAAATTTTCGCTGTTCTGATACTCGAAACCAATAACTGGAATGGCCTAGGGGAAAAGAACACATACCATTGTAATCGGGCGAGTTTCTACTTTCAGATGCAACAGGAACTTCTTGAGTTCGTCAATCCGTTCGCGAGAAATGGTAGTTTGAAGTTAAGGAATGGTTGAGAAACCATCAAAATTTTTGCAAGTCTGATACTCGAAACCAATAACTACAATCGGCTAGGGGAAAAATACACATACCTTTGTAATCGGGCGAGTTTCTACTTTCAGATGCAACAGGAATTTCTCGAGTTCGTCAACCCGTTCGCGAGATATGGGAGTTTGAATTCAAGGAATGGTTGAGAAACCATCCAAATTTTCGCAAGTCTGATACTCGAAACCAATAACTACAAAGGCCTAGGGGAAAAATACATATACCGTTGTATTCGGGCGAGTTTCTACTTTCACATGCAATAGGAATTTCTCGAGTTTGTCAATCCGTTCGCGAGATATGGAAGTGTGAATTTAAGGAATGGTTGAGAAACCATCAAAATTTTCGCAACTCTGGTAATCGAAACCAATAACTACAAGGGCCTAGGGGAAAAGTACACACACCATTGTAATCGGGCGAGTGTCTACTTTCAGATGCAACAGGAATTGCTCGAGTTCGTCAATCCGTTCGCGAAATATCGGAGTTTGGAGTTTAGAGATGGTTGAGAAACTATCAAAATTTTCGCAAGTCTGATATTCGATAACAATAACTGGAGTGGCCTAGGGGAAAAGTACACACAGCATTGTAATCGGGCTAGTTTGTACTTTCAGATACAACAGGAATTTCTCGAATTCGTCAATCCGTTCGCAATATATGGGAGTTTGAAGTTAAGGAATGGTTGAGAAACCATTCAAATTTTCGCAAGTCTGATACTCGAAACCAATAACTACAAAGGCCTACGGGAAAAATACACATATCGTTGTAATCGAGCGAGTTTCTACTTTCACATGCAACAGGAATTTCTCGAGTTCGTCAATCCGTTCGCGAGATATGGAAGTGTGAAGTTAAGGAATGGTTGAGAAACCATCAAAATTTTCGCAAGTCTGATAATCGAAACCAATAACGACAAAGGCATATGGGAAAAATACACATACCGTTGTAATCGGGCGAGTATCTGCTTTCAGATGCAACAGGAATTTCTCGAGTTCGTCAATCCGTTCTCGAGATATGGGAGTTTGAAGTTAAGGAATGCTTGAGAAAACATCCAAATTTTCGCAAGTCTGATACTCGAAACCAATAACTACAAAGGCCTAGGGGAAAAATGCACATACCTTTGTAATCGGGCGAGTTTCCACTTTCAGATGCAGCAGGAATTTCAAGAGTGAGCCATTCCGTTCGCGAGACATGGGGGTTTGAAGTTAAGGAATGGTTGAGAAACCATCAAAATTTTCGCAAGTCTGATACTCGAAACCAATAACGACAAAGGCATATGGGAAAAATACACATACCGTTGTAATCGGGCGAGTATCTGCTTTCAGATGCAACAGGAATTTCTCGAGTTCGTCAATCCGTTCGCGAGATATGGGAGTTTGAAGTTAAGGAATGGTTGAGAAACCCTCACAATTTTCGCAAGTCTGACACTCGAAACCAATAACTACAAAGGCCTAGGGGAAAAATGCACATACCGTTGTAATCGGGCGAGTTTCTACTTTCAGATGCAACAGGAATTTCACGTGTTCGTCAATCCGTTCGCGAGATATGGGAGTTTGAAGTTAAGGAATGGTCGAGAAACCATCAAAATTTTCGCTGTTCTGATACTCGAAACCAATAACTGGAATGGCCTAGGGGAAAAGAACACATACCATTGTAATCGGGCGAGTTTCTACTTTCAGATGCAACAGGAACTTCTTGAGTTCGTCAATCCGTTCGCGAGAAATGGTAGTTTGAAGTTAAGGAATGGTTGAGAAACCATCAAAATTTTTGCAAGTCTGATACTCGAAACCAATAACTACAATCGGCTAGGGGAAAAATACACATACCTTTGTAATCGGGCGAGTTTCTACTTTCAGATGCAACAGGAATTTCTCGAGTTCGTCAACCCGTTCGCGAGATATGGGAGTTTGAATTCAAGGAATGGTTGAGAAACCATCCAAATTTTCGCAAGTCTGATACTCGAAACCAATAACTACAAAGGCCTAGGGGAAAAATACATATACCGTTGTAATCGGGCGAGTTTCTACTTTCACATGCAATAGGAATTTCTCGAGTTTGTCAATCCGTTCGCGAGATATGGAAGTGTGAATTTAAGGAATGGTTGAGAAACCATCAAAATTTTCGCAACTCTGGTAATCGAAACCAATAACTACAAGGGCCTAGGGGAAAAGTACACACACCATTGTAATCGGGCGAGTGTCTACTTTCAGATGCAACAGGAATTGCTCGAGTTCGTCAATCCGTTCGCGAAATATCGGAGTTTGGAGTTTAGAGATGGTTGAGAAACTATCAAAATTTTCGCAAGTCTGATATTCGATAACAATAACTGGAGTGGCCTAGGGGAAAAGTACACACAGCATTGTAATCGGGCTAGTTTGTACTTTCAGATACAACAGGAATTTCTCGAATTCGTCAATCCGTTCGCAATATATGGGAGTTTGAAGTTAAGGAATGGTTGAGAAACCATTCAAATTTTCGCAAGTCTGATACTCGAAACCAATAACTACAAAGGCCTACGGGAAAAATACACATATCGTTGTAATCGAGCGAGTTTCTACTTTCACATGCAACAGGAATTTCTCGAGTTCGTCAATCCGTTCGCGAGATATGGAAGTGTGAAGTTAAGGAATGGTTGAGAAACCATCAAAATTTTCGCAAGTCTGATAATCGAAACCAATAACGACAAAGGCATATGGGAAAAATACACATACCGTTGTAATCGGGCGAGTATCTGCTTTCAGATGCAACAGGAATTTCTCGAGTTCGTCATTCCGTTCGCGAGATATGGGAGTCTGAAGTTAAGGAATGGTTGAGAAACCATCAAAATTTTAGCAATACTGGCGCTAGAAACCAATAACTACAATGGCCTAGGGTAAAATACACATACCGTTGTAATCGGGCGAGTTTCTGCTTTCAGATGCAACAGGAATTTCTCGAGTTCGTCAATCCGTTCTCGAGATATGGGAGTTTGAAGTTAAGGAATGCTTGAGAAAACATCCAAATTTTCGCAAGTCTGATACTCGAAACCAATAACTACAAAGGCCTAGGGGAAAAATGCACATACCTTTGTAATCGGGCGAGTTTCCACTTTCAGATGCAACAGGAATTTCTCGAGTGCGCCATTCCGTTCGCGAGACATGGGAGTTTGAAGTTAAGGAATGGTTGAGAAACCATCAAAATTTTCGCAAGTCTGATACTCGAAACCAATAACGACAAAGGCATATGGGAAAAATACACATACCGTTGTAATCGGGCGAGTATCTGCTTTCAGATGCAACAGGAATTTCTCGAGTTCGTCATTCCGTTCGCGAGATATGGGAGTCTGAAGTTAAGGAATGGTTGAGAAACCATCAAAATTTTCGCAAGTCTGATACTCGAAACCAATAACGACAAAGGCATATGGGAAAAATACACATACCGTTGTAATCGGGCGAGTATCTGCTTTCAGATGCAACAGGAATTTCTCGAGTTCGTCAATCCGTTCGCGAGATATGGGAGTTTGAAGTTAAGGAATGGTTGAGAAACCATCAAAATTTTCGCAATTCTGATGCTAGAAACGAATAACTGGAATGGCCTAGGGGAAAAGTACACACACCATTCTAATCGGCGAATCTCTAATTTCAGATGCAACAGGAATTTCTCGAGTTCGTCAATCCGTTCGCGAGATATGGGAGTTTGAAGTTAAGGAATGGTTGAGTAACACTAAAAATTTTCGCAAGTCTGATACTCGAAACCAATAACTACAAAGGCCTAGGGCAAAAATGCACATACCGTTGTAATCGGGCGAGTTTCTACTTTCAGATGCAACAGGAATTTCACGTGTTCGTCAATCCGTTCGCGAGATATGGGAGTTTGAAGTTAAGGAATGGTTGAGAAACCATCAAAATTTTCGCAAGTCTGATACTCGAAACCAATAACTACAAAGGCCTAGTGCAAAAATGCACATACCGTTGTAATCGGGCGAGTTTCTGCTTTCAGATGCAACAGGAATTTCTCGAGTTCGTCAATCCGTTCTCGAGATATGGGAGTTTGAAGTTAAGGAATGCTTGAGAAAACATCCAAATTTTCGCAATTCTGATACTCGAAACCAATAACTACAAAGGCCTAGGGGAAAAATGCACATACCTTTGTAATCGGGCGAGTTTCCACTTTCAGATGCAGCAGGAATTTCAAGAGTGAGCCATTCCGTTCGCGAGACATGGGGGTTTGAAGTTAAGGAATGGTTGAGAAACCATCAAAATTTTCGCAAGTCTGATACTCGAAACCAATAACGACAAAGGCATATGGGAAAAATACACATACCGTTGTAATCGGGCGAGTATCTGCTTTCAGATGCAACAGGAATTTCTCGAGTTCGTCAATCCGTTCGCGAGATATGGGAGTTTGAAGTTAAGGAATGGTTGAGAAACCCTCACAATTTTCGCAAGTCTGACACTCGAAACCAATAACTACAAAGGCCTAGGGGAAAAATGCACATACCGTTGTAATCGGGCGAGTTTCTACTTTCAGATGCAACAGGAATTTCACGTGTTCGTCAATCCGTTCGCGAGATATGGGAGTTTGAAGTTAAGGAATGGTCGAGAAACCATCAAAATTTTCGCTGTTCTGATACTCGAAACCAATAACTGGAATGGCCTAGGGGAAAAGAACACATACCATTGTAATCGGGCGAGTTTCTACTTTCAGATGCAACAGGAACTTCTCGAGTTCGTCAATCCGTTCGCGAGAAATGGTAGTTTGAAGTTAAGGAATGGTTGAGAAACCATCAAAATTTTTGCAAGTCTGATACTCGAAACCAATAACTACAATCGGCTAGGGGAAAAATACACATACCTTTGTAATCGGGCGAGTTTCTACTTTCAGATGCAACAGGAATTTCTCGAGTTCGTCAACCCGTTCGCGAGATATGGGAGTTTGAATTCAAGGAATGGTTGAGAAACCATCCAAATTTTCGCAAGTCTGATACTCGATACCAATAACTACAAAGGCCAACGGGAAAAATACACATACCTTTGTAATCGGGAGAGCGTCCACTTTCAGATGCAACAGGAATTTCTCGAGTTCGTCAATCCGTTCGCGAGATATGGGAGTTTGATGTTAAGGAATGGTTGAGAAACCGTCAAAATTTTCGCTGGTCTGATACTCGAAACCAACAACAGGAATGGCCTAGGGGAAAAGTACACACACCATTGTAATCGGGCGAGTTCCTACTTTCAGAAGCAACAGGAATTACTCGAGTTCGTCAATGCGTTCGCGAGATATGGGAGTTTGAAGTTAAGGAATGGTTGAGAAACCATCAAAATTTTCGCAAGTCTGATAATCGAAACCAATAACTACAAAGGCCTAGGGGAAAAGTACACACACCGTTGTAATCGGGCGATTTTCTGCTTCCAGGTGCAACAGGGATTTCTCGAGTTCGTCAATCCGTTCGCGAGTCATGGAAGTTTGAATTTAAGGAATGGTTGAGGAACTATCAAAATTTTCGCAAGTCGGATACTCGAAACCAATAACTACATAGGCCTAGGTGAAAAACACACATATCTTTGTAATCGGGCGAGTTTCTGCTTTCAGATGCAACAGGAATTTCTCGAGTTCGTCAATCCGTTCGCGAGATATGGGAGTTTGAAGTTAAGGAATGCTTGAGAAACCATCAAAATTTTCGCAAGTCTGATACACGAAACCAATAACTACAAAGGCCTAGGGGAAAAATGCATACACCTTTGTAATCGGGCGAGTTTCCACTTTCAGATGCAACAGGAATTTCTCGAGTTCGTCAATCCGTTTGCGAGAAATGGGAGTTTGAAGTTAAGGAATGGTTGAGAACCCATCAAAATTTTCGCAATTCTGATGCTAGAAACGAATAACTGGAATGGCCTAGGGGAAAAGTACACACACCATTCTAATCGGGCGAATCTCTAATTTCAGATGCAACAGGAATTTCTCGAGTTCGTCAATCCGTTCGCGAGATATGGGAGTTTGAAGTTAAGGAATGGTTGAGAAACCCTCAAAATTTTCGCAAGACTGATACTCGAAACCATTAACTACAAAGTCCTAGGGGAAAAACACACATATCTTTGTAATCGGGCGAGTTTCTGCTTTCAGATGCAACAGGAATTTCTCGAGTTCGTCAATCCGTTCGCGAGATATGGGAGTTTGAAGTTAAGGAATGGTTGAGAGACCCTCAAAATTTTCGCAAGACTGATACTCGAAACCATTAACTACAAAGGCCTAGGGGAAAAACACACATATCTTTGTAATCGGGCGAGTTTCTGCTTTCAGATGCAACAGGAATTTCTCGAGTTCGTCAATCCGTTCGCGAGATATGGGAGTTTGAAGTTAAGGAATGCTTGAGAAACCATCAAAATTTTCGCAAGTCTGATACACGAAACCAATAACTACAAAGGCCTAGGGGAAAAATGCATACACCTTTGTAATCGGGCGAGTTTCCACTTTCAGATGCAACAGGAAATTCTCGAGTTCGTCAATCCGTTCGTGAGATATGGGAGTTTGAAGTTAAGGAATGCTTGAGAAAACATCCAAATTTTCGCAAGTCTGATACTCGAAACCAATAACTACAAAGGCCTAGGGGAAAAATGCACATACCTTTGTAATCGGGCGAGTTTCCACTTTCAGATGCAACAGGAATTTCTCGAGTGCGCCATTCCGTTCGCGAGACATGGGAGTTTGAAGTTAAGGAATGGTTGAGAAACCATCAAAATTTTCGCAAGTCTGATACTCGAAACCAATAACGACAAAGGCATATGGGAAAAATACACATACCGTTGTAATCGGGCGAGTATCTGCTTTCAGATGCAACAGGAATTTCTCGAGTTCGTCATTCCGTTCGCGAGATATGGGAGTCTGAAGTTAAGGAATGGTTGAGAAACCATCAAAATTTTCGCAAGTCTGATACTCGAAACCAATAACGACAAAGGCATATGGGAAAAATACACATACCGTTGTAATCGGGCGAGTATCTGCTTTCAGATGCAACAGGAATTTCTCGAGTTCGTCAATCCGTTCGCGAGATATGGGAGTTTGAAGTTAAGGAATGGTTGAGAAACCATCAAAATTTTCGCAATTCTGATGCTAGAAACGAATAACTGGAATGGCCTAGGGGAAAAGTACACACACCATTCTAATCGGCGAATCTCTAATTTCAGATGCAACAGGAATTTCTCGAGTTCGTCAATCCGTTCGCGAGATATGGGAGTTTGAAGTTAAGGAATGGTTGAGTAACACTCAAAATTTTCGCAAGTCTGATACTCGAAACCAATAACTACAAAGGCCTAGGGCAAAAATGCACATACCGTTGTAATCGGGCGAGTTTCTACTTTCAGATGCAACAGGAATTTCACGTGTTCGTCAATCCGTTCGCGAGATATGGGAGTTTGAAGTTAAGGAATGGTTGAGAAACCATCAAAATTTTCGCAAGTCTGATACTCGAAACCAATAACTACAAAGGCCTAGTGCAAAAATGCACATACCGTTGTAATCGGGCGAGTTTCTGCTTTCAGATGCAACAGGAATTTCTCGAGTTCGTCAATCCGTTCTCGAGATATGGGAGTTTGAAGTTAAGGAATGCTTGAGAAAACATCCAAATTTTCGCAAGTCTGATACTCGAAACCAATAACTACAAAGGCCTAGGGGAAAAATGCACATACCTTTGTAATCGGGCGAGTTTCCACTTTCAGATGCAGCAGGAATTTCAAGAGTGAGCCATTCCGTTCGCGAGACATGGGGGTTTGAAGTTAAGGAATGGTTGAGAAACCATCAAAATTTTCGCAAGTCTGATACTCGAAACCAATAACGACAAAGGCATATGGGAAAAATACACATACCGTTGTAATCGGGCGAGTATCTGCTTTCAGATGCAACAGGAATTTCTCGAGTTCGTCAATCCGTTCGCGAGATATGGGAGTTTGAAGTTAAGGAATGGTTGAGAAACCCTCACAATTTTCGCAAGTCTGACACTCGAAACCAATAACTACAAAGGCCTAGGGGAAAAATGCACATACCGTTGTAATCGGGCGAGTTTCTACTTTCAGATGCAACAGGAATTTCACGTGTTCGTCAATCCGTTCGCGAGATATGGGAGTTTGAAGTTAAGGAATGGTCGAGAAACCATCAAAATTTTCGCTGGTCTGATACTCGAAACCAATAACTGGAATGGCCTAGGGGAAAAGTACACATACCATTGTAATCGGGCGAGTTTCTACTTTCAGATGCAACAGGAACTTCTCGAGTTCGTCAATCCGTTCGCGAGAAATGGTAGTTTGAAGTTAAGGAATGGTTGAGAAACCATCAAAATTTTTGCAAGTCTGATACTCGAAACCAATAACTACAATGGGCTAGGGGAAAAATACACATACCTTTGTAATCGGGCGAGTTTCTACTTTCAGATGCAACAGGAATTTCTCGAGTTCGTCAACCCGTACGCGAGATATGGGAGTTTGAATTCAAGGAATGGTTGAGAAACCATCCAAATTTTCGCAAGTCTGATACTCGAAACCAATAACTACAAAGGCCTACGGGAAAAATACACATACCTTTGTAATCGGGAGAGCTTCCACTTTCAGATGCAACAGGAATTTCTCGAGTTCGTCAATCCGTTCGCGAGATATGGGAGTTTGATGTTAAGGAATGGTTGAGAAACGATCAAAATTTTCGCAAGTCTGATATTCGATAAAAATAACTGGAGTTGCCTAGGGGAAAAGTACACACAGCATTGTAATCGGGCTAGTTTGTACTTTCAGATACAACAGGAATTTCTCGAGTTTGTCAATCCGTTCGCGATATATGGGAGTTTGAATTTAAGAAATGGTTGAGGAACCATCAAAATTTTCGCAAGTTGATAATCTTAACCAATAACTACAAAGGCCTAGGGGAAAAGTACACACACCGTTGTAATCGGGCGTGTTTCTACTTTCAGATGCAACAGGAATTTCTCGAGTTCGTCAACCCGTTCGCGAGATATGGGAGTTTGAATTTAAGGAATGGTTGAGCAACCATCAAAATTTTCGCAAGTCTGATACTCGAAACCAATAACAGGAATGACCTAGGGGAAAAGTACACACACCATTGTAATCGGGCGATTTTCTGCTTCCAGGTGCAACAGGGATTTCTCGAGTTCGTCAATCCGTTCGTGAGGCATGGAAGTTTGAATTTAAGGAATGGTTGAGGAACTATCAAAATTTTCGCAAGTCGGATACTCGAAACCAATAACTACATAGGCCTAGGTTAAAAACACACATATCTTTGTAATCGGGCGAGTTTCTACTTTCAGATGCAACAGGAATTTCTCGAGTTCGTCAATCCGTTTGCGAGAAATGGGAGTTTGATGTTAAGGAATGGTTGAGAAACGATCAAAATTTTCGCAAGTCTGATATTCGATAACAATAACTGGAGTTGCCTAGGGGAAAAGTACACACAGCATTGTAATCGGACTAGTTTGTACTTTCAGATACAACAGGAATTTCTCGAGTTCGTCAATCCGTTCGCGATATATGGGAGTTTGAAGTTAAGAAATGGTTGAGGAACCATCAAAATTTTCGCAAGTTGATAATCTTAACCAATAACTACAAAGGCCTAGGGGAAAAGTACACACACCGTTGAAATCGGGCGTGTTTCTACTTTCAGAAGCAACAGGAATTTCTCGAGTTCGTCAACCCGTTCGCGAGATATGGGAGTTTGAATTTAAGGAATGGTTGAGCAACCATCAAAATTTTCGCAAGTCTGATACTCGAAACCAATAACGACAAAGGCATATGGGAAAAATACACATACCGTTGTAATCGGGCGAGTATCTACTTTCAGATGCAATAGGAATTTCTCGAGTTCGTCAACCCGTTCGCGAGATATGGGAGTTTGAATTTAAGGAATGGTTGAGCAACCATCAAAATTTTCGCAAGTCTGATACTCGAAACCAATAACTGCAATGACCTAGGGGAAAAGTACACACACCATTGTAATCGGGCGATTTTCTGCTTCCAGGTGCAACAGGGATTTCTCGAGTTCGTCAATCCGTTCGCGAGGCATGGAAGTTTGAATTTAAGGAATGGTTGAGGAACTATCAAAATTTTCGCAAGTCGGATACTCGAAACCAATAACTACATAGGCATAGGTGAAAAACACACATATCTTTGTAATCGGGCGAGTTTCTACTTTCAGATGCAACAGGAATTTCTCGAGTTCGTCAATCCGTTTGCGAGAAATGGGAGTTTGAAGTTAAGGAATGGTTGAGAACCCATCAAAATTTTCGCAATTCTGATGCTAGAAACGAATAACTGGAATGGCCTAGGGGAAAAGTACACACACCATTCTAATCGGGCGAATCTCTAATTTCAGATGCAACAGGAATTTCTCGAGTTCGTCAATCCGTTCGCGAGATATGGGAGTTTGAAGTTAAGGAATGGTTGAGAAACCCTCAAAATTTTCGCAAGACTGATACTCGAAACCATTAACTACAAAGTCCTAGGGGAAAAACACACATATCTTTGTAATCGGGCGAGTTTCTGCTTTCAGATGCAACAGGAATTTCTCGAGTTCGTCAATCCGTTCGCGAGATATGGGAGTTTGAAGTTAAGGAATGGTTGAGAGACCCTCAAAATTTTCGCAAGACTGATACTCGAAACCATTAACTACAAAGGCCTAGGGGAAAAACACACATATCTTTGTAATCGTGCGAGTTTCTGCTTTCAGATGCAACAGGAATTTCTCGAGTTCGTCAATCCGTTCGCGAGATATGGGAGTTTGAAGTTAAGGAATGCTTGAGAAACCATCAAAATTTTCGCAAGTCTGATACACGAAACCAATAACTACAAAGGCCTAGGGGAAAAATGCATACACCTTTGTAATCGGGCAAGTTTCCACTTTCAGATGCAACAGGAATTTCTCGAGTTCGTCAATCCGTTCGTGAGATATGGGAGTTTGAAGTTAAGGAATGCTTGAGAAAACATCCAAATTTTCGCAAGTCTGATACTCGAAACCAATAACTACAAAGGGCTAGGGGAAAAATGCACATACCTTTGTAATCGGGCGAGTTTCCACTTTCAGATGCAACAGGTATTTCTCGAGTGCGCCATTCCGTTCGCGTGACATGGGAGTTTGAAGTTAAGGAATGGTTGAGAAACCATCAAAATTTTCGCAAGTCTGATACTCGAAACCAATAACGACAAAGGCATATGGGAAAAACACACATATCTTTGTAATCGGGCGAGTATCTGCTTTCAGATGCAACAGGAATTTCTCGAGTTCGTCATTCCGTTCGCGAGATATGGGAGTCTGAAGTTAAGGAATGATTGAGAAACCATCAAAATTTTCGCAAGTCTGATACTCGAAACCAATAACGACAAAGGCATAT
The DNA here is from genome assembly GCF_051014685.1 of Ptiloglossa arizonensis. Lineage (NCBI taxonomy): Eukaryota > Metazoa > Arthropoda > Insecta > Hymenoptera > Colletidae > Ptiloglossa > Ptiloglossa arizonensis. Next base: position 1,183,637 of record NW_027478409.1, on the reverse strand, counting down.
GGGAAAAATACACATACCGTTGTAATCGGGCGAGTATCTGCTTTCAGATGCAACAGGAATTTCTCGAGTTCGTCATTCCGTTCGCGAGATATGGGAGTTTGAAGTTAAGGAATGGTTGAGAAACCATCAAAATTTTCGCAAATCTGATACTCGAAACCAATAACTGCAATGACCTAGGGAAAAGTACACACACCATTGTAATCGGGCGATTTTCTGCTTCCAGGTGCAACAGGGATTTCTCGAGTTCGTCAATCCGTTCGTGAGGCATGGAAGTTTGAATTTAAGGAATGGTTGAGGAACTATCAAAATTTTCGCAAGTCGGATACTCGAAACCAATAACTACATAGGCCTAGGTTAAAAACACACATATCTTTGTAATCGGGCGAGTTTCTACTTTCAGATGCAACAGGAATTTCTCGAGTTCGTCAATCCGTTTGCGAGAAATGGGAGTTTGATGTTAAGGAATGGTTGAGAAACGATCAAAATTTTCGCAAGTCTGATATTCGATAACAATAACTGGAGTTGCCTAGGGGAAAAGTACACACAGCATTGTAATCGGACTAGTTTGTACTTTCAGATACAACAGGAATTTCTCGAGTTCGTCAATCCGTTCGCGATATATGGGAGTTTGAAGTTAAGAAATGGTTGAGGAACCATCCAAAATTTTCGCAAGTTGATAATCTTAACCAATAACTACAAAGGCCTAGGGGAAAAGTACACACACCGTTGAAATCGGGCGTGTTTCTACTTTCAGAAGCAACAGGAATTTCTCGAGTTCGTCAACCCGTTCGCGAGATATGGGAGTTTGAATTTAAGGAATGGTTGAGCAACCATCAAAATTTTCGCAAGTCTGATACTCGAAACCAATAACGACAAAGGCATATGGGAAAAATACACATACCGTTGTAATCGGGCGAGTATCTACTTTCAGATGCAATAGGAATTTCTCGAGTTCGTCAACCCGTTCGCGAGATATGGGAGTTTGAATTTAAGGAATGGTTGAGCAACCATCAAAATTTTCGCAAGTCTGATACTCGAAACCAATAACTGCAATGACCTAGGGGAAAAGTACACACACCATTGTAATCGGGCGATTTTCTGCTTCCAGGTGCAACAGGGATTTCTCGAGTTCGTCAATCCGTTCGCGAGGCATGGAAGTTTGAATTTAAGGAATGGTTGAGGAACTATCAAAATTTTCGCAAGTCGGATACTCGAAACCAATAACTACATAGGCATAGGTGAAAAACACACATATCTTTGTAATCGGGCGAGTTTCTACTTTCAGATGCAACAGGAATTTCTCGAGTTCGTCAATCCGTTTGCGAGAAATGGGAGTTTGAAGTTAAGGAATGGTTGAGAACCCATCAAAATTTTCGCAATTCTGATGCTAGAAACGAATAACTGGAATGGCCTAGGGGAAAAGTACACACACCATTCTAATCGGGCGAATCTCTAATTTCAGATGCAACAGGAATTTCTCGAGTTCGTCAATCCGTTCGCGAGATATGGGAGTTTGAAGTTAAGGAATGGTTGAGAAACCCTCAAAATTTTCGCAAGACTGATACTCGAAACCATTAACTACAAAGTCCTAGGGGAAAAACACACATATCTTTGTAATCGGGCGAGTTTCTGCTTTCAGATGCAACAGGAATTTCTCGAGTTCGTCAATCCGTTCGCGAGATATGGGAGTTTGAAGTTAAGGAATGGTTGAGAGACCCTCAAAATTTTCGCAAGACTGATACTCGAAACCATTAACTACAAAGGCCTAGGGGAAAAACACACATATCTTTGTAATCGTGCGAGTTTCTGCTTTCAGATGCAACAGGAATTTCTCGAGTTCGTCAATCCGTTCGCGAGATATGGGAGTTTGAAGTTAAGGAATGCTTGAGAAACCATCAAAATTTTCGCAAGTCTGATACACGAAACCAATAACTACAAAGGCCTAGGGGAAAAATGCATACACCTTTGTAATCGGGCAAGTTTCCACTTTCAGATGCAACAGGAATTTCTCGAGTTCGTCAATCCGTTCGTGAGATATGGGAGTTTGAAGTTAAGGAATGCTTGAGAAAACATCCAAATTTTCGCAAGTCTGATACTCGAAACCAATAACTACAAAGGGCTAGGGGAAAAATGCACATACCTTTGTAATCGGGCGAGTTTCCACTTTCAGATGCAACAGGTATTTCTCGAGTGCGCCATTCCGTTCGCGTGACATGGGAGTTTGAAGTTAAGGAATGGTTGAGAAACCATCAAAATTTTCGCAAGTCTGATACTCGAAACCAATAACGACAAAGGCATATGGGAAAAACACACATATCTTTGTAATCGGGCGAGTATCTGCTTTCAGATGCAACAGGAATTTCTCGAGTTCGTCATTCCGTTCGCGAGATATGGGAGTCTGAAGTTAAGGAATGATTGAGAAACCATCAAAATTTTCGCAAGTCTGATACTCGAAACCAATAACGACAAAGGCATATGGGAAAAATACACATACCGTTGTAATCGGGCGAGTATCTGCTTTCAGATGCAACAGGAATTTCTCGAGTTCGTCATTCCGTTCGCGAGATATGGGAGTCTGAAGTTAAGGAATGGTTGAGAAACCATCAAAATTTTAGCAATTCTGGCGCTAGAAACCAATAACTACAATGGCCTAGGGTAAAATACACATACCGTTGTAATCGGGCGAGTTTCTGCTTTCAGATGCAACAGGAATTTCTCGAGTTCGTCAATCCGTTCTCGAGATATGGGAGTTTGAAGTTAAGGAATGCTTGAGAAAACATCCAAATTTTCGCAAGTCTGATACTCGAAACCAATAACGACAAAGGCATATGGGAAAAATACACATACCGTTGTAATCGGGCGAGTATCTGCTTTCAGATGCAACAGGAATTTCTCGAGTTCGTCAATCCGTTCGCGAGATATGGGAGTTTGAAGTTAAGGAATGGTTGAGAAACCATCAAAATTTTCGCAATTCTGATGCTAGAAACGAATAACTGGAATGGCCTAGGGGAAAAGTACACACACCATTCTAATCGGCGAATCTCTAATTTCAGATGCAACAGGAATTTCTCGAGTTCGTCAATCCGTTCTCGAGATATGGGAGTTTGAAGTTAAGGAATGCTTGAGAAAACATCCAAATTTTCGCAAGTCTGATACTCGAAACCAATAACTACAAAGGCCTAGGGGAAAAATGCACATACCTTTGTAATCGGGCGAGTTTCCACTTTCAGATGCAGCAGGAATTTCAAGAGTGAGCCATTCCGTTCGCGAGACATGGGGGTTTGAAGTTAAGGAATGGTTGAGAAACCATCAAAATTTTCGCAAGTCTGATACTCGAAACCAATAACGACAAAGGCATATGGGAAAAATACACATACCGTTGTAATCGGGCGAGTATCTGCTTTCAGATGCAACAGGAATTTCTCGAGTTCGTCAATCCGTTCGCGAGATATGGGAGTTTGAAGTTAAGGAATGGTTGAGAAACCCTCACAATTTTCGCAAGTCTGACACTCGAAACCAATAACTACAAAGGCCTAGGGGAAAAATGCACATACCGTTGTAATCGGGCGAGTTTCTACTTTCAGATGCAACAGGAATTTCACGTGTTCGTCAATCCGTTCGCGAGATATGGGAGTTTGAAGTTAAGGAATGGTCGAGAAACCATCAAAATTTTCGCTGTTCTGATACTCGAAACCAATAACTGGAATGGCCTAGGGGAAAAGTACACATACCATTGTAATCGGGCGAGTTTCTACTTTCAGATGCAACAGGAACTTCTCGAGTTCGTCAATCCGTTCGCGAGAAATGGTAGTTTGAAGTTAAGGAATGGCTGAGAAACCATCAAAATTTTTGCAAGTCTGATACTCGAAACCAATAACTACAATGGGCTAGGGGAAAAATACACATACCTTTGTAATCGGGCGAGTTTCTACTTTCAGATGCAACAGGAATTTCTCGAGTTCGTCAACCCGTTCGCGAGATATGGGAGTTTGAATTCAAGGAATGGTTGAGAAACCATCCAAATTTTCGCAAGTCTGATACTCGAAACCAATAACTACAAAGGCCAACGGGAAAAATACACATACCTTTGTAATCGGGAGAGCGTCCACTTTCAGATGCAACAGGAATTTCTCGAGTTCGTCAATCCGTTCGCGAGATATGGGAGTTTGATGTTAAGGAATGGTTGAGAAACCATCAAAATTTTCGCTGGTCTGATACTCGAAACCAACAACAGGAATGGCCTAGGGGAAAAGTACACACACCATTGTAATCGGGCGAGTTCCTACTTTCAGAAGCAACAGGAATTACTCGAGTTCGTCAATGCGTTCGCGAGATATGGGAGTTTGAAGTTAAGGAATGGTTGAGAAACCATCAAAATTTTCGCAAGTCTGATAATCGAAACCAATAACTACAAAGGCCTAGGGGAAAAGTACACACACCGTTGTAATCGGGCGATTTTCTGCTTCCAGGTGCAACAGGGATTTCTCGAGTTCGTCAATCCGTTCGCGAGGCATGGAAGTTTGAATTTAAGGAATGGTTGAGGAACTATCAAAATTTTCGCAAGTCTGATACTCGAAACCAATAACGACAAAGGCATATGGGAAAAACACACATATCTTTGTAATCGGGCGAGTATCTGCTTTCAGATGCAACAGGAATTTCTCGAGTTCGTCATTCCGTTCGCGAGATATGGGAGTCTGAAGTTAAGGAATGATTGAGAAACCATCAAAATTTTCGCAAGTCTGATACTCGAAACCAATAACGACAAAGGCATATGGGAAAAATACACATACCGTTGTAATCGGGCGAGTATCTGCTTTCAGATGCAACAGGAATTTCTCGAGTTCGTCATTCCGTTCGCGAGATATGGGAGTCTGAAGTTAAGGAATGGTTGAGAAACCATCAAAATTTTAGCAATTCTGGCGCTAGAAACCAATAACTACAATGGCCTAGGGTAAAATACACATACCGTTGTAATCGGGCGAGTTTCTGCTTTCAGATGCAACAGGAATTTCTCGAGTTCGTCAATCCGTTCTCGAGATATGGGAGTTTGAAGTTAAGGAATGCTTGAGAAAACATCCAAATTTTCGCAAGTCTGATACTCGAAACCAATAACTACAAAGGCCTAGGGGAAAAATGCACATACCTTTGTAATCGGGCGAGTTTCCACTTTCAGATGCAACAGGAATTTCTCGAGTGCGCCATTCCGTTCGCGAGACATGGGAGTTTGAAGTTAAGGAATGGTTGAGAAACCATCAAAATTTTCGCAAGTCTGATACTCGAAACCAATAACGACAAATGCATATGGGAAAAATACACATACCGTTGTAATCGGGCGAGTATCTGCTTTCAGATGCAACAGGAATTTCTCGAGTTCGTCATTCCGTTCGCGAGATATGGGAGTCTGAAGTTAAGGAATGGTTGAGAAACCATCAAAATTTTCGCAAGTCTGATACTCGAAACCAATAACGACAAAGGCATATGGGAAAAATACACATACCGTTGTAATCGGGCGAGTATCTGCTTTCAGATGCAACAGGAATTTCTCGAGTTCGTCAATCCGTTCGCGAGATATGGGAGTTTGAAGTTAAGGAATGGTTGAGAAACCATCAAAATTTTCGCAATTCTGATGCTAGAAACGAATAACTGGAATGGCCTAGGGGAAAAGTACACACACCATTCTAATCGGCGAATCTCTAATTTCAGATGCAACAGGAATTTCTCGAGTTCGTCAATCCGTTCTCGAGATATGGGAGTTTGAAGTTAAGGAATGCTTGAGAAAACATCCAAATTTTCGCAAGTCTGATACTCGAAACCAATAACTACAAAGGCCTAGGGGAAAAATGCACATACCTTTGTAATCGGGCGAGTTTCCACTTTCAGATGCAGCAGGAATTTCAAGAGTGAGCCATTCCGTTCGCGAGACATGGGGGTTTGAAGTTAAGGAATGGTTGAGAAACCATCAAAATTTTCGCAAGTCTGATACTCGAAACCAATAACGACAAAGGCATATGGGAAAAATACACATACCGTTGTAATCGGGCGAGTATCTGCTTTCAGATGCAACAGGAATTTCTCGAGTTCGTCAATCCGTTCGCGAGATATGGGAGTTTGAAGTTAAGGAATGGTTGAGAAACCCTCACAATTTTCGCAAGTCTGACACTCGAAACCAATAACTACAAAGGCCTAGGGGAAAAATGCACATACCGTTGTAATCGGGCGAGTTTCTACTTTCAGATGCAACAGGAATTTCACGTGTTCGTCAATCCGTTCGCGAGATATGGGAGTTTGAAGTTAAGGAATGGTCGAGAAACCATCAAAATTTTCGCTGTTCTGATACTCGAAACCAATAACTGGAATGGCCTAGGGGAAAAGTACACATACCATTGTAATCGGGCGAGTTTCTACTTTCAGATGCAACAGGAACTTCTCGAGTTCGTCAATCCGTTCGCGAGAAATGGTAGTTTGAAGTTAAGGAATGGTTGAGAAACCATCAAAATTTTTGCAAGTCTGATACTCGAAACCAATAACTACAATGGGCTAGGGGAAAAATACACATACCTTTGTAATCGGGCGAGTTTCTACTTTCAGATGCAACAGGAATTTCTCGAGTTCGTCAACCCGTTCGCGAGATATGGGAGTTTGAATTCAAGGAATGGTTGAGAAACCATCCAAATTTTCGCAAGTCTGATACTCGAAACCAATAACTACAAAGGCCAACGGGAAAAATACACATACCTTTGTAATCGGGAGAGCGTCCACTTTCAGATGCAACAGGAATTTCTCGAGTTCGTCAATCCGTTCGCGAGATATGGGAGTTTGATGTTAAGGAATGGTTGAGAAACCATAAAAATTTTCGCTGGTCTGATACTCGAAACCAACAACAGGAATGGCCTAGGGGAAAAGTACACACACCATTGTAATCGGGCGAGTTCCTACTTTCAGAAGCAACAGGAATTACTCGAGTTCGTCAATGCGTTCGCGAGATATGGGAGTTTGAAGTTAAGGAATGGTTGAGAAACCATCAAAATTTTCGCAAGTCTGATAATCGAAACCAATAACTACAAAGGCCTAGGGGAAAAGTACACACACCGTTGTAATCGGGCGATTTTCTGCTTCCAGGTGCAACAGGGATTTCTCGAGTTCGTCAATCCGTTCGCGAGGCATGGAAGTTTGAATTTAAGGAATGGTTGAGGAACTATCAAAATTTTCGCAAGACTGATACTCGAAACCATTAACTACAAAGGCCTAGGGGAAAAACACACATATCTTTGTAATCGGGCGAGTTTCTGCTTTCAGATGCAACAGGAATTTCTCGAGTTCGTCAATCCGTTCGCGAGATATGGGAGTTTGAAGTTAAGGAATGGTTGAGAAACCCTCAAAATTTTCGCAAGACTGATACTCGAAACCATTAACTACAAATGCCTTGGGGAAAAACACACATATCTTTGTAATCGGGCGAGTTTCTGCTTTCAGATGCAACAGGAATTTCTCGAGTTCGTCAATCCGTTCGCGAGATATGGGAGTTTGAAGTTAAGGAATGCTTGAGAAACCATCAAAATTTTCGCAATTCTGATGCTAGAAACGAATAACTGGAATGGCCTAGGGGAAAAGTACACACACCATTCTAATCGGGCGAATCTCTAATTTCAGATGCAACAGGAATTTCTCGAGTTCGTCAATCCGTTCGCGAGAAATGGGAGTTTGAAGTTAAGGAATGGTTGAGAAACCATCAAAATTTTTGCAAGTCTGATACTCGAAACCAATAACTACAATGGGCTAGGGGAAAAATACACATACCGTTGTAATCGGGCGAGTTTCTACTTTCAGATGCAACAGGAATTTCTCGAGTTCGTCAACCCGTTTGCCAGATATGGGAGTTTGAATTTAAGGAATGGTTGAGAAACCATCCAAATTTTCGCAAGTCTGATACTCGAAACCAATAACTACAAAGGCCTACGGGAAAAATACACATACCTTTGTAATCGGGAGAGCGTCCACTTTCAGATGCAACAGGAATTTCTCGAGTTCGTCAATCCGTTCGCAAGATATGGGAGTTTGATGTTAAGGAATGGTTGAGAAACCATCAAAATTTTCGCTGGTCTGATACTCGAAACCAACAACAGGAATGGCCTAGGGGAAAAGTACACACACCATTGTAATCGGGCGAGTTTCTACTTTCAGATGCAACAGGAATTTCTCGAGTTCGTCAATCCGTTCGCGAGATATGGGAGTTTGAAGTTAAGGAATGGTTGAGAAACCATCGAAATTTTCGCAAGTCTGATACTAGAAACTAATAACTACCATGGCCTAGGGCAAAAATGCACATGCCGTTGTAATCGGGCGAGTTTCTGGTTTCAGATGCAACAGGAATTTCTCGAGTTCGTCAATCCGTTCGCGAGATATGGGAGTTTGAAGTTAAGGAATGGTTGAGAAACCATCAAAATTATCGCAAGTCTGATACTCGAAACCAATAACTGGAATGGCCTAGGGGAAAAGTACACATACCATTGTAATCGGGCGAGTTTCTACTTTCAGATGCAACTGGAATTTCTCGAGTTCGTCAATCCGTTCGCGAAATATCGGAGTTTGGAGTTAAGAGATGGTTGAGAAACGATCAAAATTTTCGCAAGTCTGATATTCGATAACAATAACTGGAGTGGCCTAGGGGAAAAGTACACTCAGCATTGTAATCGGGCTAGTTTGTACTTTCAGATACAACAGGAATTTCTCGAATTCGTCAATCCGTTCGCGATATATGGGAGTTTGAAGTTAAGAAATGGTTGAGGAACCATCAAAATATTCGCTGGTCTGATTCTCGAAACCAATAACAGGAATGGCCTTGGGGAAACCTACACATACCATTGTAATCGGGCGAGTTTCTACTTTCAGATACAACAGGAATTTCTCGAGTTCGTCAATCCGTTCGCGAGATATGGGAGTTTGAATTTAAGGAATGGTTGAGAAACCATCAAAATTTTCGCTGGTCTTATACTCGAAACCAATAACTACAAAGGCCTAGGGCAAAAACGCACATACCGTTGTAATCGGGCGAGTTTCTACTTTCAGATGCAACAGGAATTTCTCGAGTTCGTCAATCCGTTCGCGAGATATGGGAGTTTGAAGTTAAGGAATGGTTGAGAAACCATCAAAATTTTCGCTGGTCTGATACTCGAAACCAATAACTGGAGTGGCCTAGGGGAAAAGTACACACACCATTGTAATCGTGCGAGTTTCTACTTTCAGATGCAACTGGAATTTCTCGAGTTCGTCAATCCGTTCGCGAAATATCGGAGTTTGGAGTTAAGAGATGGTTGAGAAACGATCAAAATTTTCGCAAGTCTGATATTCGATAACAATAACTGGAGTGGCCTAGGGGAAAAGTACACTCAGCATTGTAATCGGGCTAGTTTGTACTTTCAGATACAACAGGAATTTCTCGAATTCGTCAATCCGTTCGCGATATATGGGAGTTTGAAGTTAAGAAATGGTTGAGGAACCATCAAAATATTCGCTGGTCTGATACTCGAAACCAATAACAGGAATGGCCTTGGGGAAACCTACACATACCATTGTAATCGGGCGAGTTTCTACTTTCAGATACAACAGGAATTTCTCGAGTTCGTCAATCCGTTCGCGAGATATGGGAGTTTGAATTTAAGGAATGGTTGAGAAACCATCAAAATTTTCGCTGGTCTTATACTCGAAACCAATAACTACTATGGCCTAGGGCAAAAATGCACATACCGTTGTAATCGGGCGAGTTTCTACTTTCAGATGCAACAGGAATTTCACGTGTTCGTCAATCCGTTCGCGAGATATGGGAGTTTGAAGTTAAGGAATGGTTGAGAAACCATCAAAATTTTCGCTGGTCTGATACTCGAAACCAATAACTGGAATGGCCTTAGGGAAACGTACAGATACCATTGTAATCGGGCGAGTTTCTACTTTCAGATGCAACAGGAATTTCTCGAGATCATCAATCCGTTCGCGAGATATGGGAGTTTGAATTTAATGAATGGTTGAGAAACCATCAAAATTTTCGCTGGTCTGATACTCGAAACCAATAACTGGAGTGGCCTAGGGGAAAAGTACACACACCATTGTAATCGTGCGAGTTTCTACTTTCAGATGCAACTGGAATTTCTCGAGTTCGTCAATCCGTTCGCGAAATATCGGAGTTTGGAGTTAAGAGATGGTTGAGAAACGATCAAAATTTTCGCAAGTCTGATATTCGATAACAATAACTAGAGTGGCCTAGGGGAAAAGTACACTCAGCATTGTGATCGGGCTAGTTTGTACTTTCAGATACAACAGGAATTTCTCGAATTCGTCAATCCGTTCGCGATATATGGGAGTTTGAAGTTAAGAAATGGTTGAGGAAACATCAAAATATTCGCTGGTCTGATACTCGAAACCAATAACAGGAATGGCCTTGGGGAAACCTACACATACCATTGTAATCGGGCGAGTTTCTACTTTCAGATACAACAGGAATTTCTCGAGTTCGTCAATCCGTTCGCGAGATATGGGAGTTTGAATTTAAGGAATGGTTGAGAAACCATCAAAATTTTCGCTGGTCTTATACTCGAAACCAATAACTACAAAGGCCTAGGGCAAAAACGCACATACCGTTGTAATCGGGCGAGTTTCTACTTTCAGATGCAACAGGAATTGCACGTGTTCGTCAATCCGTTCGCGAGATATGGGAGTTTGAAGTTAAGGAATGGTTGAGAAACCATCGAAATTTTCGCAAGTCTGATACTCGAAACCAATAACTACTATGGCCTAGGGCAAAAATGCACATACCGTTGTAATGGGGCGAGTTGCTACTTTCAGATGCAACAGGAATTTCTCGAGTTCGTCAATCCGTTCGCGAGATATGGAAGTTTGAAGTTAAGGAATGGTTGATAAACCATCAAAATTTTCGCTGGTCTGATACTCGAAATCAATAACTACCATGGCCTAGGGCAAAAATGCACATACCGTTGTAATCGGGCGAGTTTCTACTTTCAGATGCAACAGGAATTTCTCGAGTTCGTCAATCCGTTCGCGAGATATGGGAGTTTGAAGTTAAGGAATGGTTGAGAAACCATCAAAATTTTCGCTGGTCTGATACTCGAAACCAATAACTGGAATGGCCTAGGGGAAAAGTACACACACCATTGTAATCGGGCTAGTTTCTACTTTCAGATGCAACAGGAATTTCTCGAATTCGTCAATCCGTTCGCGAGATATGGGAGTTTGAAGTTAAGGAATGGTTGGGAAACCATCAAAATTTTCGCTGGTCTGATACTCGAAACCAATAACTGGAGTGGCCTAGGGGAAAAGTACACACACCATTGTAATCGGGCAAGTTTCTACTTTCAGATGCAACTGGAATTTCTCGAGTTCGTCAATCCGTTCGCGAAATATCGGAGTTTGGAGTTAAGAGATGGTTGAGAAACGATCAAAATTTTCGCAAGTCTGATATTCGATAACAATAACTGGAATGGCCTAGGGGAAACGTACACTCAGCATTTTAATCGGGCTAGTTTGTACTTTCAGATACAACAGGAGTTTCTCGAATTCGTCAATCCGTTCGCGATATATGGGAGTTTGAAGTTAAGAAATGGTTGAGGAACCATCAAAATATTCGCTGGTCTGATACTCGAAACCAATAACAGGAATGGCCTTGGGGAAGCCTACACATACCATTGTAATCGGGCGAGTTTCTACTTTCAGATACAACAGGAATTTCTCGAGTTCGTCAATCCGTTCGCGAGATATGGGAGTTTGAATTTAAGGAATGGATGAGAAACCATCAATATTTTCGCTGGTCTTATACTCGAAACCAATAACTACAAAGGCCTAGGGCAAAAACGCACATACCGTTGTAATCGGGCGAGTTTCTACTTTCAGATGCAACAGGAATTTCTCGAGTTCGTCAATCCGTTCGCGAGAAATGGGAGTTTGAAGTTAAGGAATGGTTGAGAAACCATCAAAATTTTTGCAAGTCTGATACTCGAAACCAATAACTACAATGGCCTAGGGGAAAAATACACATACCGTTGTAATCGGGCGAGTTTCTACTTTCAGATGCAACAGGAATTTCTCGAGTTCGTCAATCCGTTCGCGAGATATGGGAGTTTGAAGTTAAGGAATGGTTGAGAAACCATCAAAATTTTCGCTGGTCTGATACTCGAAACCAATAACTGGAATGGCCTTAGGGAAACGTACACATACCATTGTAATCGGGCGAGTTTCTACTTTCAGATGCAACAGGAATTTCTCGAGATCATCAATCCGTTCGCGAGATATGGGAGTTTGAATTTAATGAATGGTTGAGAAACCATCAAAATTTTCGCTGGTCTGATACTCGAAACCAATAACTGGAGTGGCCTAGGGGAAAAGTACACACACCATTGTAATCGGGCGAGTTTCTACTTTCAGATGCAACTGGAATTTCTCGAGTTCGTCAATCCGTTCGCGAAATATCGGAGTTTGGAGTTAAGAGATGGTTGAGAAACGATCAAAATTTTCGCAAGTCTGATATTCGATAACAATAACTGGAGTGGCCTAGGGGAAAAGTACACTCAGCATTGTAATCGGGCTAGTTTGTACTTTCAGATACAACAGGAATTTCTCGAATTCGTCAATCCGTTCGCGATATATGGGAGTTTGAAGTTAAGAAATGGTTGAGGAACCATCAAAATATTCGCTGGTCTGATACTCGAAACCAATAACAGGAATGGCCTTGGGGAAGCCTACACATACCATTGTAATCGGGCGAGTTTCTACTTTCAGATACAACAGGAATTTCTCGAGTTCGTCAATCCGTTCGCGAGATATGGGAGTTTGAATTTAAGGAATGGTTGAGAAACCATCAAAATTTTCGCTGGTCTTATACTCGAAACCAATAACTACAAAGGCCTAGGGCAAAAACGCACATACCGTTGTAATCGGGCGAGTTTCTACTTTCAGATGCAACAGGAATTTCACGTGTTCGTCAATCCGTTCGCGAGATATGGGAGTTTGAAGTTAAGGAATGGTTGAGAAACCATCGAAATTTTCGCAAGTCTGATACTTGAAACCAATAACTACTATGGCCTAGGGCAAAAATGCACATACCGTTGTAATGGGGCGAGTTTCTACTTTCAGATGCAACGGGAATTTCTCGAGTTCGTCAATCCGTTCGCGAGATATGGAAGTTTGAAGTTAAGGAATGGTTGATAAACCATCAAAATTTTCGCTGGTCTGATACTCGAAATCAATAACTACCATGGCCTAGGGAAAAAATGCACATACCGTTGTAATCGGGCGAGTTTCTACTTTCAGATGCAACAGGAATTTCACGTGTTCGTCAATCCGTTCGCGAGATATGGGAGTTTGAAGTTAAGGAATGGTTGAGAAACCATCAAAATTTTCGCTGGTCTGATACTCGAAACCAATAACTGGAATGGCCTAGGGGAAAAGTACACACACCATTGTAATCGGGCTAGTTTCTACTTTCAGATGCAACAGGAATTTCTCGAATTCGTCAATCCGTTCGCGAGATATGGGAGTTTGAAGTTAAGGAATGGTTGGGAAACCATCAAAATTTTCGCTGGTCTGATACTCGAAACCAATAACTGGAGTGGCCTAGGGGAAAAGTACACACACCATTGTAATCGGGCAAGTTTCTACTTTCAGATGCAACTGGAATTTCTCGAGTTCGTCAATCCGTTCGCGAAATATCGGAGTTTGGAGTTAAGAGATGGTTGAGAAACGATCAAAATTTTCGCAAGTCTGATATTCGATAACAATAACTGGAATGGCCTAGGGGAAAAGTACACTCAGCATTGTAATCGGGCTAGTTTGTACTTTCAGATACGACAGGAGTTTCTCGAATTCGTCAATCCGTTCGCGATATATGGGAGTTTGAAGTTAAGAAATGGTTGAGGAACCATCAAAATATTCGCTGGTCTGATACTCGAAACCAATAACAGGAATGGCCTTGGGGAAACCTACACATACCATTGTAATCGGGCGAGTTTCTACTTTCAGATACAACAGGAATTTCTCGAGTTCGTCAATCCGTTCGCGAGATATGGGAGTTTGAATTTAAGGAATGGTTGAGAAACCATCAATATTTTCGCTGGTCTTATACTCGAAACCAATAACTACAAAGGCCTAGGGCAAAAACGCACATACCGTTGTAATCGGGCGAGTTTCTACTTTCAGATGCAACAGGAATTTCTCGAGTTCGTCAATCCGTTCGCGAGAAATGGGAGTTTGAAGTTAAGGAATGGTTGAGAAACCATCAAAATTTTTGCAAGTCTGATACTCGAAACCAATAACTACAATGGCCTAGGGGAAAAATACACATACCGTTGTAATCGGGCGAGTTTCTACTTTCAGATGCAACAGGAATTTCTCGAGTTCGTCAATCCGTTCGCGAGATATGGGTGTTTGAAGTTAAGGAATGGTTGAGAAACCATCAAAATTTTCGCTGGTCTGATACTCGAAACCAATAACTGGAATGGCCTTAGGGAAACGTACACATACCATTGTAATCGGGCGAGTTTCTACTTTCAGATGCAACAGGAATTTCTCGAGATCATCAATCCGTTCGCGAGATATGGGAGTTTGAATTTAATGAATGGTTGAGAAACCATCAAAATTTTCGCTGGTCTGATACTCGAAACCAATAACTGGAGTGGCCTAGGGGAAAAGTACACACACCATTGTAATCGGGCGAGTTTCTACTTTCAGATGCAACTGGAATTTCTCGAGTTCGTCAATCCGTTCGCGAAATATCGGAGTTTGGAGTTAAGAGATGGTTGAGAAACGATCAAAATTTTCGCAAGTCTGATATTCGATAACAATAACTGGAGTGGCCTAGGGGAAAAGTACACTCAGCATTGTAATCGGGCTAGTTTGTACTTTCAGATACAACAGGAATTTCTCGAATTCGTCCATCCGTTCGCGATATATGGGAGTTTGAAGTTAAGAAATGGTTGAGGAACCATCAAAATATTCGCTGGTCTGATACTCGAAACCAATAACAGGAATGGCCTTGGGGAAGCCTACACATACCATTGTAATCGGGCGAGTTTCTACTTTCAGATACAACAGGAATTTCTCGAGTTCGTCAATCCGTTCGCGAGATATGGGAGTTTGAATTTAAGGAATGGTTGAGAAACCATCAAAATTTTCGCTGGTCTTATACTCGAAACCAATAACTACAAAGGCCTAGGGCAAAAACGCACATACCGTTGTAATCGGGCGAGTTTCTACTTTCAGATGCAACAGGAATTTCACGTGTTCGTCAATCCGTTCGCGAGATATGGGAGTTTGAAGTTAAGGAATGGTTGAGAAACCATCAAAATTTTCGCTGGTCTGATACTCGAAACCAATAACTAGAATGGCCTAGGAGAAAAGTACACATACCATTGTAATCGGGCGAGTTTCTACTTTCAGATGCAACAGGAATTTCTCGAGTTCGTCAATCCGTTCGCGAGAAATTGGAGTTTGAAGTTAAGGAATGGTTGAGAAACCATCAAAATTTTTGCAAGTCTGATACTCGAAACCAATAACTACAATGGGCTAGGGGAAAAATACACATACCGTTGTAATCGGGCGAGTTTCTACTTTCAGATGCAACAGGAATTTCTCGAGTTCGTCAATCCGTTCGCGAGATATGGGAGTTTGAAGTTAAGGAATGGTTGAGAAACCATCAAAATTTTCGCTGGTCTGATACTCGAAACCAATAACTGGAATGGCCTAGGGGAAAAGTACACACACCATTGTAATCGGGCGAGTTTCTACTTTCAGATGCAACTGGAATTTCTCGAGTTCGTCAATCCGTTCGCGAAATATCGGAGTTTGGAGTTAAGAGATGGTTGAGAAACGATCAAAATTTTCGCAAGTCTGATATTCGATAACAATAACTGGAGTGGCCTAGGGGAAAAGTACACTCAGCATTGTAATCGGGCTAGTTTGTACTTTCAGATACAACAGGAATTTCTCGAATTCGTCAATCCGTTCGCGATATATGGGAGTTTGAAGTTAAGAAATGGTTGAGGAACCATCAAAATATTCGCTGGTCTGATACTCGAAACCAATAACTACAAAGGCCTAGGGCAAAAACGCACATACCATTGTAATCGGGCGAGTTTCTACTTTCAGATGCAACAGGAATTTCACGTGTTCGTCAATCCGTTCGCGAGATATGGGAGTTTGAAGTTAAGGAATGGTTGAGAAACCATCGAAATTTTCGCAAGTCTGATACTCGAAACCAATAACTACTATGGCCTAGGGCAAAAATGCACATACCGTTGTAATGGGGCGAGTTTCTACTTTCAGATGCAACAGGAATTTCTCGAGTTCGTCAATCCGTTCGCGAGATATGGAAGTTTGATGTGAAGGAATGGTTGATAAACCATCAAAATTTTCGCTGGTCTGATACTCGAAATCAATAACTACCATGGCCTAGGGCAAAAATGCACATACCGTTGTAATCGGGCGAGTTTCTACTTTCAGATGCAACAGGAATTTCACGTGTTCGTCAATCCGTTCGCGAGATATGGGAGTTTGAAGTTAAGGAATGGTTGAGAAACCATCAAAATTTTCGCTGGTCTGATACTCGAAACCAATAACTAGAATGGCCTAGGAGAAAAGTACACATACCATTGTAATCGGGCGTGTTTCTACTTTCAGATGCAACAGGAATTTCTCGAGTTCGTCAATCCGTTCGCGAGAAATGGGAGTTTGAAGTTAAGGAATGGTTGAGAAACCATCAAAATTTTTGCAAGTCTGATACTCGAAACCAATAACTACAATGGGCTAGGGGAAAAATACACATACCGTTGTAATCGGGCGAGTTTCTACTTTCAGATGCAACAGGAATTTCTCGAGTTCGTCAATCCTTTCGCGCGATATGGGAGTTTGAAGTTAAGGAATGGTTGAGAAACCATCAAAATTTTCGCAAGTCTGATACTCGAAACCAATAACTACTATGGCCTAGGGCAAAAATGCACATACCGTTGTAATCGGGCGAGTTTCTACTTTCAGATGCAACAGGAATTTCACGTGTTCGTCAATCCGTTCGCGAGATATGGGAGTTTGAAGTTAAGGAATGGTTGAGAAACCATCAAAATTTTCGCTGGTCTGATACTCGAAACCAATAACTGGAATGGCCTAGGGGAAAAGTACACACACCATTGTAATCGGGCTAGTTTCTACTTTCAGATGCAACAGGAATTTCTCGAGTTCGTCAATCCGTTCGCGAGATATGGGAGTTTGAAGTTAAGGAATGGTTGAGAAACCATCAAAATTTTCGCTGGTCTGATACTCGAAACCAATAACTGGAATGGCCTAGGGGAAAAGTACACATACCATTGTAATCGGGCGAGTTTCTACTTTCAGATGCAACAGGAATTTCTCGAGTTCGTCAATCCGTTCGCGACAAATGGGAGTTTGAAGTTAAGGAATGGTTGAGAAACCATCAAAATTTTTGCAAGTCTGATACTCGAAACCAATAACTACAATGGGCTAGGGGAAAAATACACATACCGTTGTAATCGGGCGAGTTTCTGCTTTCAGATGCAACAGGAATTTCTCGAGTTCGTCAATCCGTTCGCGAGATATGGGAGTTTGAAGTTAAGGAATGATTGAGAAACCCTCACAATTTTCGCAAGTCTGATACTCGAAACCAATAACTACAAAGGCCTAGGGGAAAAATGCACATACCGTTGTAATCGGGCGAGTTTCTACTTTCAGATGCAACAGGAATTTCACGTGTTCGTCAATCCGTTCGCGAGATATGGGAGTTTGAAGTTAAGGAATGGTCGAGAAACCATCAAAATTTTCGCTGGTCTGATACTCGAAACCAATAACTTGAATGGCCTAGGGGAAAAGTACACATACCATTGTAATCGGGCGAGTTTCTACTTTCAGATGCAACAGGAACTTCTCGAGTTCGTCAATCCGTTCGCGAGAAATGGGAGTTTGAAGTTAAGGAATGGTTGAGAAACCATCAAAATTTTTGCAAGTCTGATACTCGAAACCAATAACTACAATGGGCTAGGGGAAAAATACACATACCTTTGTAATCGGGCGAGTTTCTACTTTCAGATGCAACAGGAATTTCTCGAGTTCGTCAACCCGTTCGCGAGATATGGGAGTTTGAATTTAAGGAATGGTTGAGAAACCATCCAAATTTTCGCAAGTCTGATACTCGAAACCAATAACTACAAAGGCCTACGGGAAAAATACACATACCTTTGTAATCGGGTGAGCGTCCACTTTCAGATGCAACAGGAATTTCTCGAGTTCGTCAATCCGTTCGCGAGATATGGGAGTTTGATGTTAAGGAATGGTTGAGAAACCATCAAAATTTTCGCAAGTCTGACACTCGAAACCTATAACAACAATGGCCTAGGGGAAAAATACACATACCGTTGTAATCGGGCGAGTTTCTACTTTCAGATGCAACAGGAATTTCTCGAGTTCGTCAATCCGTTCGCGAGATATGGGAGTTTGAAGTTAAGGAATGGTTGAGAAACCATCAAAATTTTCGCTGGTCTGATACTCGAAACCAATAACTGGAATGGTCTAGGGGAAAAGTACACACACCATTGTAATCGGGCTAGTTTCTACTTTCAGATGCAGCAGGAATTTCTCGAGTTCGTCAATCCGTTCGCGAGATATGGGAGTTTGAAGTTAAGGAATGGTTGAGAAACCATCAAAATTTTCGCTGGTCTGATACTCGAAACCAATAACTGGAATGGTCTAGGGGAAAAGTACACACACCATTGTAATCGGGCTAGTTTCTACTTTCAGATGCAACAGGAATTTCTCGAGTTCGTCAATCCGTTCGCGAGATATGGGAGTTTGAAGTTAAGGAATGGTTGAGAAACCATCAAAATTTTCGCTGGTCTGATACTAGAAACCAATAACTACTATGGCCTAGGGCAAAAATGCACATACCGTTGTAATCGGGCGAGTTTCTGCTTTCAGATGCAACAGGAATATCTCGCGTTCGTCAATCCGTTCGCGAGATATGGGAGTTTGATTTTATTGAATGGTTGAGTAACCATCACAATTTTCGGAAGTCTGATACTCGAAACCAATAACTACTATGGCCTAGGGCAAAAATACACATACCTTTGTAATCGGGCGAGTTCCTACTTTCAGAAGCAATAGGAATTACTCGAGTTCGTCAATGCGTTCGCGAGATATGGGAGTTTGAAGTTAAGGAATGGTTGAGAAACCATCAAAATTTTCGCAAGTCTGATAATCGAAACCAATAACTACAAAGGCCTAGGGGAAAAGTACACACACCGTTGTAATCGGGCGTGTTTCTACTTTCAGATGCAACAGGAATTTCTCGAGTTCGTCAACCCGTTCGCGAGATATGGGAGTTTGAATTTAAGGAATGGTTGAGCAACCATCAAAATTTTCGCAAGTCTGATACTCGAAAACAATAACTGGAATGACCTAGGGGAAAAGTACACACACCATTGTAATCGGGCGATTTTCTGCTTCCAGGTGCAACAGGGATTTCTCGAGTTCGTCAATCCGTTCGCGAGGCATGGAAGTTTGAATTTAAGGAATGGTTGAGGAACTATCAAAATTTTCGCAAGACTGATACTCGAAACAATTAACTACAAAGGCCTAGGGGAAAAACACACATATCTTTGTAATCGGGCGAGTTTCTGCTTTCAGATGCAACAGGAATTTCTCGAGTTCGTCAATCCGTTCGCGAGATATGGGAGTTTGAAGTTAAGGAATGGTTGAGAAACCCTCAAAATTTTCGCAAGACTGATACTCGAAACCAATAACGACAAAGGCATATGGGAAAAATACACATACCGTTGTAGTCGGGCGAGTATCTGCTTTCAGATGCAACAGGAATATCTCGAGTTCGTCAATCCGTTCGCGAGATATGGGAGTTTGAAGTTATTGAATGGTTGAGTAACCATCACAATTTTCGGAAGTCTGATACTCGAAACCAATAACTACTATGGCCTAGGGCAAAAATACACATACCTTTGTAATCGGGCGAGTTTCTACTTTCAGAAGCAATAGGAATTACTCGAGTTCGTCAATCCGTTCGCGAGATATGGGAGTTTGAAGTTAAGGAATGGTTGAGAAACCATCAAAATTTTCGCAAGTTTGATAATCGAAACCAATAACTACAAAGGCCTAGGGGAAAAGTACACACACCATTCTAATCGGGCGAATCTCTAATTTCAGATGCAACAGAAATTTCTCGAGTTCGTCAGTCCGTTCGCGAGATGTGGGAGTTTGATGTTAAGGAATGGTTGAGAAACGATCAAAATTTTCGCAAGTCTGATATTCGATAACAATAACTGGAGTTGCCTAGGGGAAAAGTACACACAGCATTGTAATCGGGCTAGTTTGTACTTTCAGATACAACAGGAATTTCTCGAGTTCGTCAATCCGTTCGCGATATATGGGAGTTTGAAGTTAAGAAATGGTTGAGGAACCATCAAAATTTTCGCAAGTTGATAATCTTAACCAATAACTACAAAGGCCTAGCGGAAAAGTACACACACCGTTGTAATCGGGCGTGTTTCTACTTTCAGATGCAACAGGAATTTCTCGAGTTCGTCAACCCGTTCGCGAGATATGGGAGTTTGAATTTAAGGAATGGTTGAGCAACCATCAAAATTTTCGCAATTCTGATGCTAGAAACGAATAACTGGAATGGCCTAGGGGAAAAGTACACACACCATTCTAATCGGGCGAATCTCTAATTTCAGATGCAACAGGAATTTCTCGAGTTCGTCAATCCGTTCGCGAGGCATGGAAGTTTGAATTTAAGGAATGGTTGAGGAACTATCAAAATTTTCGCAAGTCGGATACTCGAAACCAATAACTACATAGGCCTAGGGGAAGAACACACATATCTTTGTAATCGGGCGAGTTTCTGCTTTCAGATGCAACAGGAATTTCTCGAGTTCGTCATTCCGTTCGCGAGATATGGGAGTCTGAAGTTAAGGAATGGTTGAGAAACCATCAAAATTTTAGCAATTCTGGCGCTAGAAACCAATAACTACAATGGCTAGGGGAAAATACACATACCGTTGTAATCGGGCGAGTTTCTGCTTTCAGATGCAACAGGAATTTCTCGAGTTCGTCAATCCGTTCTCGAGATATGGGAGTTTGAAGTTAAGGAATGCTTGAGAAAACATCCAAATCTTCGCAAGTCTGATACTCGAAACCAATAACTACAAAGGCCTAGGGGAAAAATGGACATACCTTTGTAATCGGGCGAGATTCCACTTTCAGATGCAACAGGAATTTCTCGAGTGCGGCATTCCGTTTGCGAGACATGGGAGTTTGAAGTTAAGGAATGGTTGAGTAACCATCAAAATTTTCGCAAGTCTGATACTCGAAATCAATAACGACAAAGGCATATGGGAAAAATACACATACCGTTGTAATCGGGCGAGTATCTGCTTTCAGATGCAACGGGAATTTCTCGAGTTCGTCAATCCGTTCGCGAGATATGGGAGTTTGAAATAAAGGAATGGTTGAGAAACCATCAAAATTTTCGCAATTCTGATGCTAGAAACGAATAACTGGAATGGCCTAGGGGAAAAGTACACACACCATTCTAATCGGGCGAATCTCTAATTTCAGGTGCAACAAGAATTTCTCGAGTTCGTCAATCCGTTCGCGAGATATGGAAGTTTGAAGTTAAGGAATGGTTGAGAAACCCTCAAAATTTTCGCAAGTCTGATACTCGAAACCAATAACTACAAAGGCCTAGGTAAAAACACACATATCTTTGTAATCGGGCGAGTTTCTACTTTCAGATGCAACAGGAATTTCTCGAGTTCGTCAATCCGTTCTCGAGATATGGGAGTTTGAAGTTAAGGAATGCTTGAGAAAACATCCAAATTTTCGCAAGTCTGATACTCGAAACCAATAACTACAAAGGCCTAGGGGAAAAATGGACATACCTTTGTAATCGGGCGAGATTCCACTTTCAGATGCAACAGGAATTTCTCGAGTGCGGCATTCCGTTTGCGAGACATGGGAGTTTGAAGTTAAGGAATGGTTGAGAAACCATCAAAATTTTCGCAAGTCTGATACTCGAAACCAATAACGACAAAGGCATATGGGAAAAATACACATACCGTTGTAGTCGGGCGAGTATCTGCTTTCAGATGCAACGGGAATTTCTCGAGTTCGTCAATCCGTTCGCGAGATATGGGAGTTTGAAGTAAAGGAATGGTTGAGAAACCATCAAAATTTTCGCAATTCTGATGCTAGAAACGAATAACTGGAATGGCCTAGGGGAAAAGTACACACACCATTCTAATCGGGCGAATCTCTAATTTCAGGTGCAACAGGAATTTCTCGAGTTCGTCAATCCGTTCGCGAGATATGGGAGTTTGAAGTTAAGGAATGGTTGAGAAACCCTCAAAATTTTCGCAAGTCTGATACTCGAAACCAATAACTACAAAGGCCTAGGTGAAAAACACACATATCTTTGTAATCGGGCGAGTTTCTACTTTCAGATGCAACAGGAATTTCTCGAGTTCGTCAATCCGTTCGCGAGAAATGGGAGTTTGAAGTTAAGGAATGGTTGAGAAACTATCAAAGTTTTCGCAAGTCTGATACTCGAAACCAATAACTACAAAGGCCTAGGTGAAAAACACACATATCATTGTAATCGGGCGAGTTTCTACTTTCAGATGCATCAGGAATTTCTCGAGTTCGTCAATCCGTTCGCGAGATATGGGAGTTTGAATTTAAGTAATGGTTGAGCAACCATCAAAATTTTCGCAAGTCTGATACTCGAAACCAATAACTGGAATGACCTAGGGGAAAAGTACACACACCATTCTAATCGGGCGAGTATCTACTTTCAGATGCAATAGGAATTTCTCGAGTTCGTCAATCCGTTCGCGAGACATGGGAGTTTGAGGTTAAGGAATGGTTGAGAAACCATCAGAATTTTCGCAATTCTGCTACTCGAAACCAATAACTGGAATGGCCTAGGGGAAAAGTACACACACCCTTGTAATCGGGCGATTTTCCAGTTTCAGATGCAACAGGAATTTCTCGAGTTCGTCATCCCGTTCGCGAGATATGGGAGTTCGAAGTTAAGGAATGGTTGAGGAACCATCCAAATTTTCGTAATTCTGATGCTAGAAACCAATAACTACAAAGGCCTAGGGGAAAAATACCCATACGTTTGTAATCGGGCGAGTTGCCAGTTTCAGATGCAACAGGAATTTCTCGAGTTCGTCAATCCGTTCGCGAGATATGGGAGTTTGAATTTAAGTAATGGTTGAGCAGCCATCAAAATTTTCGCAAGTCTGATACTCGAAACCAATAACTGGAATGACCTAGGGGAAAAGTACACACACCATTCTAATCGGGCGAATCTCTAATTTCAGATGCAACAGGAATTTCTCGAGTTCGTCAATCCGTTCGCGAGATATGGGAGATTGAAGTTAAGGAATGGTTGAGAAACCATCAAAATTTTCGCAAGTCTGATACTCGAAACCAATAACTACAAAGGCCTAGGGGAAAAACACACATATCTTTGTAATCGGGCGAGTTTCCAGTTTCAGATGCAACAGGAATTTCTCGAGTTCGTCTATCCGTTCGCGAGATATGGGAGTTTGAAGTTAAGGAATGGTTGTGAAACCATCAAAATTTTAGCAATTCTGGCGCTAGAAACCAATAACTACAATGGCTAGGGGAAAATACACATACCATTGTAATCGGGCGAGTTTCTGCTTTCAGATGCAACAGGAATTTCTCGAGTTCGTCAATCCGTTCTCGAGATATGGGAGTTTGAAGTTAAGGAATGCTTGAGAAAACATCCAAATTTTCGCAAGTCTGATACTCGAAACCAATAACTACAAAGGCCTAGGGGAAAAATGCACATACCTTTGTAATCGGGCGAGTTTCCACTTTCAGATGCAACAGGAATTTCTCGAGTGCGGCATTCCGTTTGCGAGACATGGGAGTTTGAAGTTAAGGAATGGTTGAGAAACCATCAAAATTTTCGCAAGTCTGATACTCGAAACCAATAACGACAAAGGCATATGGGAAAAATACACATACCGTTGTAATCGGGCGAGTATCTGCTTTCAGATGCAACAGGAATTTCTCGAGTTCGTCATTCCGTTCGCGAGATATGGGAGTCTGAAGTTAAGGAATGGTTGAGAAACCATCAAAATTTTCGCAAGTCTGATACTCGAAACCAATAACGACAAAGGCATATGGGAAAAATACACATACCGTTGTAATCGGGCGAGTATCTGCTTTCAGATGCAACGGGAATTTCTCGAGTTCGTCAATCCGTTCGCGAGATATGGGAGTTTGAAGTTAAGGAATGGTTGAGAAACCATCAAAATTTTCGCAATTCTGATGCTAGAAACGAATAACTGGAATGGCCTAGGGGAAAAGTACACACACCATTCTAATCGGGCGAATCTCTAATTTCAGATGCAACAGGAATTTCTCGAGTTCGTCAATCCGTTCGCGAGATATGGGAGTTTGAAGTTAACGAATGCTTGAGAAACCACCAAAATTTTCGAAAGTCTGCTATTCGAAACCAATAACTGGAATGGCCTAGGGGAAAAGTACACACACCCTTGTAATCGGGCGATTTTCCAGTTTCAGATGCAACAGGAATTTCTCGAGTTCGTCATCCCGTTCGCGAGATATGGGAGTTCGAAGTTAAGGAATGGTTGAGGAACCATCCAAATTTTCGTAATTCTGATGCTAGAAACCAATAACTACAAAGGCCTAGGGGAAAAATACCCATACCTTTGTAATCGGGCGAGTTGCCACTTTCAGATGCAACAGGAATTTCTCGAGTTCGTCAATCCGTTCGCGAGATATGGGAGTTTGAAGTTCAGGAATGCTTGAGAAACAATCAAAATTTTCGCAAGTCTGATACTCGAAACCAATAACTACAATGGCCTAGGGGAAAAATACACATACCGTTGTAATCGGGCGAGTTTCTACTTTCAGATGCAACAGGAATTTCTCGAGTTCGTCAATCCGTTCGCGAGATATGGGAGTTTGAAGTTAAGGAATGGTTGAGAAACCATCAAAATTTTCGCAAGTCTGATACTCGAAACCAATAACTCGAATGGCCTAGGGGAAAAGTACACACACCATTCTAATGGGGCGAGATTCTACTTTCAGAAGCAATAGGTATTTCTCGAGTTCGTCAATCCGTTCGCGATATATGGGAGTTTGAAGTTAAAGAATGGTTGAGAAACCATCAAAATTTTCGCAATTGTGATACCCGAAACCAATAACTGGAGTGGCCTAGGGGAAAAGTACACACACCATAGTAATGGGGCGAGATTCTACTTTCAGATTCAACAGGAATTCCTCGAGTTCGTCAATCCGTTCGCGAGATATGGGAGTTTGAAGTTAAGGAATGGTCAAGAAACCATCAAAATTTTCGCAATTCTGATGCTAGAAACGAATAACTGGAATGACCTAGGGAAAAAGTACACACACCATTGTAATCGGTCGACTCTCTACTTTCAGATGCAACAGGAAATAATCGAGTCCGTCAATCCGTTCGCGAGATATGGGAGTTTGAAGTTAAGGAATGCATGAGAAACCATCAAAATTTTCGCAAGTCTGATACTCGAAACCAACAACTACAAAGGCCTAGGGGAAAAATACACATACCTTTGTAATCGGGCGAGTTTCTACTTTCAGATGCAACAGGAATTTCTCGAGTTCGCCGATCCGTTCGCGAGGTATCGGTGTTTGAAGTTAAGGAATGGTTGAGAAACCATCAAAATTTTCGCAATTCTGATGCTAGAAACGAATAACTGGAATGACCTAGGGAAAAAGTACACACACGATTGTAATTGGTCGACTTTCTACTTTCAGAAGCAACAGGAAATAATCGAGTTCGTCCATCCGTTCGCGAGATATGGGAGTTTGAAGTTACGGAATGCTTGAGAAACCATCAAAATTTTCGCAAAAGTGATACTCGAAACCAATAACTGGAATGGCCTAGGGGAAAATTGCAAACACCATTGTAATGGGGCGAGTTTCTACTTTCAGATGCAACAGGAATTTCTTGAGTTCGTCAATTCGTTCGCGAGATATGGGAGTTTGAAGTTAAGGAATGGTTGTGAAACCATCAAAATTTTCGCAAGTCAGATACCCGAAACCAAGAACTGGCATGGCCTAGGGGAAAAGTACACACACCATTGTAATCGGGCGAGTTTCTACTTTCAGATGCAACAAGAATTTGTCGAGTTCGTCATTCCGTTCGCAAGATATGGGAGTTTGAAGTTAAGGAATGGTTGAGGAACCATCAAAATTTTCGCAAGTCTGATACTCGAAACCAATAACTACTATGGCCTAGGGCAAAAATACAAATACCATTGTAATCGGGCGAGATCCTGCTTTCAGATGCAACAGGAATTTCTCGAGTTCGTCAATCCGTTCGCGAGATATGGGAGTTTGAAGTTAAGAAATGGTTGAGAAACCATCAAAATTTTCGCTGGTCTGATTCCCGAAACCAATAACTGGAATGACCTAGGGGAAAAGTGCACACACCATTCTAATCGGTCGAGTTTCTACTTTCAGATGCAACAGGAAATAATCGAGTTCGTCAATCCATTCGCGAGATATGGGAGTTTGAAGTTGAGGAATGCTTGAGAAACCATCAAAATTTTCGCAAGTCTGATTATCGAAACCAATAACTACTATGGCCTAAGGCAAAAATGCACATACCGTTGTAATCGGACGAGTTTCTGCTTTCAGATGCAACAGGAATTTCTCGAGTTCGTCAATCCGTTCGCGAGATATGGGAGCTTGAAGTTAAGGAATGGTTGAGAAACCATCAACATTTTCGCAAGTCAGATACCCGAAACCAAGATCTGGCATGGCCTAGGGGAAAAGTACACACACCATTGTAATCGGGCGAGTTTCTACTTTCAGATGCAACCGGAATTTCTCGAGTTCGTCAATCCGTTCGCGAGATATGGGAGTTTGAAGTTAAGGAATGGTTGAGAAACCATCAAAATTTTCGCTGGTCTGATACTCGAAACCAATAACTGGAATGGCCTAGGGGAAAAGTACACATACCATTGTACTCGGGCGAGTTTCTACTTTCAGATGCAACAGGAATTTCTCGAGTTCGTCAATCCGTTCGCGATATATGGGAGTTTGAAGTTAAGAAATGGTTGAGGAACCTTCAAAATTTTCGCAAGTCTGATACTCGAAACCAATAACTACTATGGCCTGGGGGAAAAATACACATACCTTTTGCAATCGGGCGAGTTTCTACTTTCAGATGCAACAGGAATTTCTCGACTTCGTCAATCCGTTCGCGAGATATGGGAGTTTGAAGTTGAGGAATGGTTGAGAGACCATCAAAATTTTCGCAATTCTGATGCTAGAAACGAATAACTGGAATGACCTAGGGAAAAAGTACACACACCATTGTAATCGGTAGACTTTCTACTTTCAGATGCAACAGGAAACAATCGAGTCCGTCAATCCGTTCGCGAGATATGGGAGTTTGATGTTAAGGAATGGTTGAGAAACCATCAAAATTTTCGCAAGTCTGATACTCGAAACCAATAACTACTATGGCCTAGGGCAAAAATGCACATACCGTTGTAACCGGACGAGTTTCTGCTTTCAGATGCAATAGGAAATTCTGGAGTTCGTCAATCCGTTCGCGAGATATGTAAGTGTGAAGTTAAGGAATGGTTGAGAATCCATCAAAATTATCGCAAGTCTGATACTCGAAACCAATAACTGGAATGGCCTTGGGGAAAAGTACACATACCATTGTAATCGGGCGAGTTTCTACTTTCAGATGCAACAGGAATTTCTCGAGTTCGTCAATCCGTTCGCGAGGAATGGGAGTTTGAATTTAAGGAATGGTTGAGGAACCATCAAAATTTTCGCAAGTCTGATACTCGAAACCAATAACTACAATG
Organism: Ptiloglossa arizonensis; assembly: GCF_051014685.1. Taxonomy (NCBI): domain Eukaryota; kingdom Metazoa; phylum Arthropoda; class Insecta; order Hymenoptera; family Colletidae; genus Ptiloglossa; species Ptiloglossa arizonensis. Next base: position 1,155,687 of record NW_027478409.1, on the reverse strand, counting down.
GCCTAGGGGAAAATACACATACCGTTGTAATCGGGCGAGTTTCTACTTTCAGATGCAACAGGAATTTCTCGAGTTCGTCAATCCGTTCGCGAGATATGGCAGTTTGAACATAAGGAATGGTTGAGAAACCATCAAAATTTTCGCTGGTCTGATACTCGAAACCAATAACTTGAATGGCCTAGGGGAAAAGTACACACACCATTGTAATCGGGCTAGTTTCTACTTTCAGACTCAACAGGAATTTCTCGAGTTCGTCAATCCGTTCGCGAGATATGGGAGTTTGAAGTTAAGGAATGGTTGAGAAACCATCGAAATTTTCGGAAGTCTGATACTCGAAACCAATAACTACTATGGCCTAGGGCAAAAATGCACATACCATAGTAATGGGGCGAGATTCTACTTTCAGATGCAACAGGAATTTCACGAGTTCGTCAATCCGTTCGCGAGATATGGGAGTTTGAAATTAAGGAATGGTTGAGAGACCATCACAATTTTCGCAAGTCTGATACTCGAAACCAATAACTACTATGGCCTGGGGGAAAAATACACATACCTTTGCAATCGGGCGAGTTTCTACTTTCAGATGCAACAGGAATTTCTCGACTTCGTCAATCCGTTCGCGAGATATGGGAGTTTGAAGTTGAGGAATGGTTAAGAGACCATCAAAATTTTCGCAATTCTGATGCTAGAAACCAATAACTGGAATGGCCTAGGGGAAAAGTACACACACCATTCTAATGGGGCGAGATTCTACTTTCAGATGCAACAGGAATTTCTCGAGTTCGTCCATCCGTTCGCGAGATATGGGAGTTTGAAGTTACGGAATGCTTGAGAAACCATCAAAATTTTCGCAAAAGTGATACTCGAAACCAATAACTACTATGGCCTAGGGCAAAAATACAAATACCATTGTAATCGGGCGAGATCCTGCTTTCAGATGCAACAGGAATTTCTCGAGTTCGTCAATCCGTTCGCGAGATATGGGAGTTTGAAGTTAAGAAATGGTTGAGAAACCATCAAAATTTTCGCTGGTCTGATTCCCGAAACCAATAACTGGAATGACCTAGGGGAAAAGTGCACACACCATTCTAATCGGTCGAGTTTCTACTTTCAGATGCAACAGGAAATAATCGAGTTCGTCAATCCATTCGCGAGATATGGGAGTTTGAAGTTGAGGAATGCTAGAGAAACCATCAAAATTTTCGCAAGTCTGATTATCGAAACCAATAACTACTATGGCCTAAGGCAAAAATGCACATACCGTTGTAATCGGACGAGTTTCTGCTTTCAGATGCAACAGGAATTTCTCGAGTTCGTCAATCCGTTCGCGAGATATGGGAGCTTGAAGTTAAGGAATGGTTGAGAAACCATCAAAATTTTCGCAAGTCAGATACCCGAAACCAAGAACTGGCATGGCCTAGGGGAAAAGTACACATACCATTGTAATCGGGCGAGTTTCTACTTTCAGATGCAACAGGAATTTCTCGAGTTCGTCAATCCGTTCGCGATATATGGGAGTTTGAAGTTAAGAAATGGTTGAGGAACCTTCAAAATTTTCGCAAGTCTGATACTCGAAACCAATAACTACTATGGCCTGGGGGAAAAATACACATACCTTTTGCAATCGGGCGAGTTTCTACTTTCAGATGCAACAGGAATTTCTCGACTTCGTCAATCCGTTCGCGAGATATGGGAGTTTGAAGTTGAGGAATGGTTGAGAGACCATCAAAATTTTCGCAATTCTGATGCTAGAAACGAATAACTGGAATGACCTAGGGAAAAAGTACATACACCATTGTAATCGGTAGACTTTCTACTTTCAGATGCAACAGGAAACAATCGAGTCCGTCAATCCGTTCGCGAGATATGGGAGTTTGATGTTAAGGAATGGTTGAGAAACCATCAAAATTTTCGCAAGTCTGATACTCGAAACCAATAACTACTATGGCCTAGGGCAAAAATGCACATACCGTTGTAACCGGACGAGTTTCTGCTTTCAGATGCAATAGGAAATTCTGGAGTTCGTCAATCCGTTCGCGAGATATGTAATTGTGAAGTTAAGGAATGGTTGAGAATCCATCAAAATTATCGCAAGTCTGATACTCGAAACCAATAACTGGAATGGCCTTGGGGAAAAGTACACATACCATTGTAATCGGGCGAGTTTCTACTTTCAGATGCAACAGGAATTTCTCGAGTTCGTCAATCCGTTCGCGAGGAATGGGAGTTTGAATTTAAGGAATGGTTGAGGAACCATCAAAATTTTCGCAAGTCTGATACTCGAAACCAATAACTACAATGGCCTAGGGGAAAATACACATACCGTTGTAATCGGGCTAGTTTCTACTTTCAGATGCAACAGGAATTTCTCGAGTTCGTCAATCCGTTCGCGAGATATGGCAGTTTGAACATAAGGAATGGTTGAGAAACCATCAAAATTTTCGCTGGTCTGATACTCGAAACCAATAACTTGAATGGCCTAGGGGAAAAGTACGCACACCATTGTAATCGGGCTAGTTTCTACTTTCAGACTCAACAGGAATTTCTCGAGTTCGTCAATCCGTTCGCGAGATATGGGAGTTTGAAGTTAAGGAATGGTTGAGAAACCATTGAAATTTTCGGAAGTCTGATACTCGAAACCAATAACTACTATGGCCTAGGGCAAAAATGCACATACCATAGTAATGGGGCGAGATTCTACTTTCAGATGCAACAGGAATTTCTCGAGTTCGTCAATCCGTTCGCGAGATATGGGAGTTTGAAATTAAGGAATGGTTGAGAGACCATCACAATTTTCGCAAGTCTGATACTCGAAACCAATAACTACTATGGCCTGGGGGAAAAATACACATACCTTTGCAATCGGGCGAGTTTCTACTTTCAGATGCAACAGGAATTTCTCGAGTTCGTCAATCCGTTCGCGAGATTTGGGAGTTTGAAGTTGAGGAATGGTTGAGAGACCATCAAAATTTTCGCAATTCTGATGCTAGAAACGAATAACTGGAATGACCTAGGGAAAAAGTACACACACCATTGTAATCGGTAGACTTTCTACTTTCAGATGCAACAGGAAACAATCGAGTCCGTCAATCCGTTCGCGAGATATGGGAGTTTGAAGTTAAGGAATGTTTGAGGAACCATCAAAATTTTCGCAAGTCTGATACTCGAAACCAATAACTACTATGGCCTAGGGCAAAAATACAAATACCATTGTAATCGGGCGAGATACTGCTTTCAGATGCAACAGGAATTTCTCGAGTTCGTCAATCCGTTCGCGAGATATGGGAGTTTGAAGTTAAGGAATGGTTGAGAAACCATTGAAATTTTCGGAAGTCTGATACTCGAAACCAATAACTACTATGGCCTAGGGCAAAAATGCACATACCATAGTAATGGGGCGAGATTCTACTTTCAGATGCAACAGGAATTTCTCGAGTTCGTCAATCCGTTCGCGAGATATGGGAGTTTGAAATTAAGGAATGGTTGAGAGACCATCACAATTTTCGCAAGTCTGATACTCGAAACCAATAACTACTATGGCCTGGGGGAAAAATACACATACCTTTGCAATCGGGCGAGTTTCTACTTTCAGATGCAACAGGAATTTCTCGAGTTCGTCAATCCGTTCGCGAGATTTGGGAGTTTGAAGTTGAGGAATGGTTGAGAGACCATCAAAATTTTCGCAATTCTGATGCTAGAAACGAATAACTGGAATGACCTAGGGAAAAAGTACACACACCATTGTAATCGGTAGACTTTCTACTTTCAGATGCAACAGGAAACAATCGAGTCCGTCAATCCGTTCGCGAGATATGGGAGTTTGAAGTTAAGGAATGTTTGAGGAACCATCAAAATTTTCGCAAGTCTGATACTCGAAACCAATAACTACTATGGCCTAGGGCAAAAATACAAATACCATTGTAATCGGGCGAGATACTGCTTTCAGATGCAACAGGAATTTCTCGAGTTCGTCAATCCGTTCGCGAGATATAGGAGTTTGAAGTTAAGAAATGGTTGAGAAACCATCAAAATTTTCGCTGGTCTGATTCCCGAAACCAATAACTGGAATGACCTAGGGGAAAAGTGCACACACCATTCTAATCGGACGAGTTTCTACTTTCAGATGCAACAGGAAATAATCGAGTTCGTCAATCCATTCGCGAGATATGGGAGTTTGAAGTTGAGGAATGCTTGAGAAACCATCAAAATTTTCGCAAGTCTGATTCTCGAAACCAATAACTACTATGGCCTAGGGCAAAAATACACGTACCGTTGTAATCGGACGAGTTTCTGGTTTCAGATGCAACAGGAATTTCTCGAGTTCGTCAATCCGTTCGCGAGATATGGGAGTTTGAAATTAAGGAATGGTTGAGAGACCATCACAATTTTCGCAAGTCTGATACTCGAAACCAATAACTACTATGGCCTGGGGGAAAAATACACATACCTTTGCAATCCGGCGAGTTTCTACTTTCAGATGCAACAGGAATTTCTCGAGTTCGTCAATCCGTTCGCGAGATATGGGAGCTTGAAGTTAAGGAATGGATGAGAAACCATCAAAATTTTCGCAATTCTGATGCTAGAAACGAATAACTGGAATGATCTAGGGAAAAAGTACACACACGATTGTAATCGGTAGACTTTCTACTTTCAGATGCAACAGGAAATAATCGAGTCCGTCAATCCGTTCGCGAGATATGGGAGTTTGAAGTTAAGGAATACTTGAGAAACCATCAAAATTTTCGCAAGTCTGATACTCGAAACCAATAACTACAAAGGCCTAGGGGAAAAATACCCATACCTTTGTAATCGGGCGAGTTTCTACTTTCAGATGCAACAGGAATTTCTCGAGTGCGTCAATCCGTTCGCGACATATGGGAGTTTGAAGTTAAGGAATGGTTGAGTAACCATCACAATTTTCGCAAGTCTGATACCCGAAACCAATAACTGGAATGGCCTAGGGGAAAAGTACACACACCATTGTAATGGGGCGAGATTCTACTTTCAGAAGCAACAGGAATTTCTCGAGTTCGTCAATCCGTTCGCGAGATATGGGAGTTTGAAGTTAAGGAATGGATGAGAAACCATCAAAATTTTCGCAATTCTGATGCTAGAAACGAATAACTGGAATGACCTAGGGGAAAAGTGCACACACCATTGTAATGGGGCGAGATTCTACTTTCAGAAGCAACAGCAATTTCTCGAGTTCGTCAATCCGTTCGCGAGATATGGGAGTTTGAAATTAAGGAATGATTGAGAGACCATCACAATTTTCGCAAGTCTGATACTCGAAACCAATAACTACTATGGCCTGGGGGAAAAATATACATACCTTTGCAATCGGGCGAGTTTCTACTTTCAGATGCAACAGGAATTTCTCGAGTTCGTCAATCCGTTCGCGAGATATGGGAGTTTGAAGTTAAGGAATGCTTGAGAAACCATCAAAATTCTCGCAAGTCTGATTCTCGAAACCAATAACTACTATGGCCTAGGGTAAAAATAAACATACCGTTGTAATCGGACGAGTTTCTGCTTTCAGATGCAACAGGAATTTCTCGATTTCGTCAATCCGTTCGCGAGATATGGGAGTTTGAAATTAAGGAATGGTTGAGAGACCATCACAATTTTCGCAAGTCTGATACTCGAAACCAATAACTACTATGGCCTGGGGGAAAAATACACATACCTTTGCAATCGGGCTAGTTTCTACTTTCAGATGCAACAGGAATTTCTCGAGTTCGTCAATCCGTTCGCGAGATATGGGAGTTTGAAGTTAAGGAATGGTTGAGAGACCATCAAAATTTTCGCAATTCTGATGCTAGAAACGAATAACTGGAATGACCTAGGGAAAAACTACACACACCATTGTAATCGGTAGACTTTCTACTTTCAGATGCAACAGGAAACAATCGAGTCCGTCAATCCGTTCGCGAGATATGGGAGTTTAAAGTTAAGGAATACTTGAGAAACCATCAAGATTTTCGCACGTCTGATACTCGAAACCAATAACTACAAAGGCCTAGGGGAAAAATACACCTACCTTTGTAATCGGGCGAGTTTCTACTTTCTGATGCAACAGGAATTTCTCGAGTTCGCCAATCCGTTCGCGAGGTATCGGTGTTTGAAGTTAAGGAATGGTTGAGAAACCATCAAAATTTTCGCAATTCTGATGCTAGAAACGAATAACTGGAATGACCTAGGGGAAAAGTGCACACACCATTCTAATCGGTCGAGTTTCTACTTTCAGATGCAACAGGAAATAATCGAGTTCGTCAATCCGTTCGCGAGATATGGGATTTTGAAGTTAAGGAATGCTTGAGAAACCATCAAAATTCTCGCAAGTCTGATTCTCGAAACCAGTAACTACTATAGCCTAGGGCAAACATACACATACCGTTATAATCTGACGAGTTTCTGCTTTCAGATGCAACAGGAATTTCTCGAGTTCGTCAATCCGTTCGCGAGATATGGGAGTTTGAAATTAAGGAATGATTGAGAGACCATCACAATTTTCGCAAGTCTGATACTCGAAACCAATAACTACTATGGCCTGGGGGAAAAATATACATACCTTTGCAATCGGGCGAGTTTCTACTTTCAGATGCAACAGGAATTTCTCGAGTTCGTCAATCCGTTCGCGAGATATGGGAGTTTGAAGTTAAGGAATGCTTGAGAAACCATCAAAATTCTCGCAAGTCTGATTCTCGAAACCAATAACTACTATGGCCTAGGGTAAAAATAAACATACCGTTGTAATCGGACGAGTTTCTGCTTTCAGATGCAACAGGAATTTCTCGATTTCGTCAATCCGTTCGCGAGATATGGGAGTTTGAAATTAAGGAATGGTTGAGAAACCATCAAAATTTTCGCAATTCTGATGCTAGAAACGAATAACTGGAATGGCCTAGGGGAAAAGTACACACACCATTGTAATGGGGCGAGATTCTACTTTCAGAAGCAACAGGAATTTCTCGAGTTCGTCAATCCGTTCGCGAGATATGGGAGTTTGAAGTTAAGGAATGGATGAGAAACCATCAAAATTTTCGCAATTCTGATGCTAGAAACGAATAACTGGAATGACCTAGGGGAAAAGTGCACACACCATTGTAATGGGGCGAGATTCTACTTTCAGAAGCAACAGCAATTTCTCGAGTTCGTCAATCCGTTCGCGAGATATGGGAGTTTGAAATTAAGGAATGATTGAGAGACCATCACAATTTTCGCAAGTCTGATACTCGAAACCAATAACTACTATGGCCTGGGGGAAAAATATACATACCTTTGCAATCGGGCGAGTTTCTACTTTCAGATGCAACAGGAATTTCTCGAGTTCGTCAATCCGTTCGCGAGATATGGGAGTTTGAAGTTAAGGAATGCTTGAGAAACCATCAAAATTCTCGCAAGTCTGATTCTCGAAACCAATAACTACTATGGCCTAGGGTAAAAATAAACATACCGTTGTAATCGGACGAGTTTCTGCTTTCAGATGCAACAGGAATTTCTCGATTTCGTCAATCCGTTCGCGAGATATGGGAGTTTGAAATTAAGGAATGGTTGAGAGACCATCACAATTTTCGCAAGTCTGATACTCGAAACCAATAACTACTATGGCCTGGGGGAAAAATACACATACCTTTGCAATCGGGCTAGTTTCTACTTTCAGATGCAACAGGAATTTCTCGAGTTCGTCAATCCGTTCGCGAGATATGGGAGTTTGAAGTTAAGGAATGGTTGAGAGACCATCAAAATTTTCGCAATTCTGATGCTAGAAACGAATAACTGGAATGACCTAGGGAAAAACTACACACACCATTGTAATCGGTAGACTTTCTACTTTCAGATGCAACAGGAAACAATCGAGTCCGTCAATCCGTTCGCGAGATATGGGAGTTTAAAGTTAAGGAATACTTGAGAAACCATCAAGATTTTCGCACGTCTGATACTCGAAACCAATAACTACAAAGGCCTAGGGGAAAAATACACCTACCTTTGTAATCGGGCGAGTTTCTACTTTCTGATGCAACAGGAATTTCTCGAGTTCGCCAATCCGTTCGCGAGGTATCGGTGTTTGAAGTTAAGGAATGGTTGAGAAACCATCAAAATTTTCGCAATTCTGATGCTAGAAACGAATAACTGGAATGACCTAGGGGAAAAGTGCACACACCATTCTAATCGGTCGAGTTTCTACTTTCAGATGCAACAGGAAATAATCGAGTTCGTCAATCCGTTCGCGAGATATGGGATTTTGAAGTTAAGGAATGCTTGAGAAACCATCAAAATTCTCGCAAGTCTGATTCTCGAAACCAGTAACTACTATAGCCTAGGGCAAACATACACATACCGTTATAATCTGACGAGTTTCTGCTTTCAGATGCAACAGGAATTTCTCGAGTTCGTCAATCCGTTCGCGAGATATGGGAGTTTGAAATTAAGGAATGGTTGAGAGACCATCACAATTTTCGCAAGTCTGATACTCGAAACCAATAACTACTATGGCCTGGGGGAAAAATACACATACCTTTGCAATCGGGCGAGTTTCTACTTTCAGATGCAACAGGAATTTCTCGAGTTCGTCAATCCGTTCGCGAGATATGGGAGTTTGAAGTTAAGGAATGGTTGTGGGACCATCACAATTTTCGGAAGTCTGATACTCGAAACCAATAACTACTATGGCCTAGGGGAAAAATACACATACCTTTGTAATCGGGCGAGTTTCTACTTTCAGATGCAACAGGAATTTCTCGAGTTCCCCAATCCGTTCGGGAGTTATCGGAGTTTGAAGTTAAAGAATGGTTGAGAAACCATCAAAATTTTCGCAAGTCTGATACTCGAAACAAATAACTACTATGGCCTAGGGCAAAAATACACATACCATTGTAATCGGGCGAGTTTCTGCTTTCAGTTGCAACAGGAATTCCTCGAGTTCGTCAATCCGTTCGCGACGTATCGGAGTTTGAAGTTAAAGAATGTTTGAGAAACCATCAAAATTTTCGCAAGTCTGATGCTCGAAACCAATAACTACTATGGCCTACGGCAAAAATACACATACCGTTGTAATCGGACGAGTTTATACTTTCAGATGCAACAGGAATTTCTCGAGCTCGTCAATCGTTCGCGAGATATGGGAGTTTGAAGTTAAGGAATGCTTGAGAAACCGTCAAAATTTTCGCAAGTCTGGTACTCGAAACCAATAACTACAAAGCCCTAGGGGAAAAATACACATACCTTTGTAATCGGGCGAGTTTATACTTTCAGATGCAACAGGAATTTCTCGAGCTCGTCAATCCGTTCGCGAGATATGGGAGTTTGAAGTTAAGGAATGGTTGAGAAACCATCAAAATTTTCGCAATTCTGATGCTAGAAACGAATAACTGGAATGACCTATGGAAAAAGTACACATACCATTGTAATCGGGCGACTTTCTACTTTCAGATGCAACAGGAAATAGTCGAGTTCGTCAATCCGTTCGCGAGATATGGGAATTTGAAGTTAAGGAATGCTTGAGAAACCATCAAAATTTTCGCAATTCTGATGCTAGAAGCGAATAACTGGAATGACCTATGGAAAAAGTACACATACCATTGTAATCGGGCGACTTTCTACTTTCAGATGCAACAGGAAATAGTCGAGTTCGTCAATCCGTTCGCGAGATATGGGAATTTGAAGTTAAGGAATGCTTGAGAAACCATCAAAATTTTCGCAAGTCTGATACTCGAAACCAATAACTACAAAGCCCTAGGGGAAAAATACACATACCATCGTAATCGGGCTAGTTTATACTTTCAGATGCAACAGGAATCTCTCGAGCTCGTCAATCCGTTCGCGAGATATGGGAGTTTGAAGTTAAGAAATGGATGAGAAACCATCAAAATTTTCGCAACTCTGATACTCCAAACCAATAACTGGAACGGCCTAGGGGAGAAGTTCACACACCATTCTAATCGGGCAAGTTTCTACTTTCAAATGCAACAGGAATTTCTCGAGTTCGTCAATCCGTTCGCGAGATATGGGAGTTTGAAGTTAAGGAATGCTTGAGAAACCATCAAAATTTTCGCAAGTCTGATACGCGAAACCAATAACTACAAAGCCGTAGGGGAAAAATACACATACCTTTGTAATCGGGCTAGTTTATACTTTCAGATGCAATAGGAATTTCTCGAGTTCGTCAATCCGTTCGCGAGATATGGGAGTTTGAAATTAAGGAACGGTTGAGAAACCATCAATATTTTCGCAAAACTGGTACTCGAAACCAATAACTGGAATGGCCTAGGGGAAAAGTAAACACACCATTGTAATGGGGCGAGTTTCTACTTTCAGATGCAACAGGAATTCCTCGAGTTCGTCAATCCGTTCGCGAGATATGGGAGTTTGAAGTTAAGGAATGGTTGTGGGACCATCACAATTTTCGGAAGTCTGATACTCGAAACCAATAACTACTATGGCCTAGGGGAAAAATACACATACCTTTGTAATCGGGCGAGTTTCTACTTTCAGATGCAACAGGAATTTCTCGAGTTCCCCAATCCGTTCGGGAGTTATCGGAGTTTGAAGTTAAAGAATGGTTGAGAAACCATCACAATTTTCGGAAGTCTGATACTCGAAACCAATAACTACTATGGCCTAGGGGAAAAATACACATACCTTTGTAATCGGGCGAGTTTATACTTTCAGATGCAACAGGAATTTCTCGAGCTCGTCAATCCGTTCGCGAGATATGGGAGTTTGAAGTTAAGGAATGGTTGAGAAGCCATCAAAATTTTCGCAATTCTGATGCTAGAAACGAATAACTGGAATGACCTATGGAAAAAGTACACATACCATTGTACTCGGGCAAGTTTCTACTTTCAAATGCAACAGGAATTTCTCGAGTTCGTCAATCCGTTCGCGAGATATGGGAGTTTGAAATTAAGGAACGGTTGAGAAACCATCAAAATTTTCGCAAAACTGGTACTCGAAACCAATAACTGGAATGGCCTAGGGGAAAAGTACACACACCATTGTAATGGGGCGAGTTTCTACTTTCAGATGCAACAGGAACTCCTCGAGTTCGTCAATCCGTTCGCGAGATATGGGAGTTTGAAGTTAAAGAATGGCTGAGAAACCATCAAAATTTTCGCAAGTCTGATACTCGAAACCAATAACTACTATGGCCTAGGGCAAAAATACACATACCGTTGTAATCGGGCGAGTTTCTGCTTTTAGATCCAACAGGAATTTCTCGAGTTCATCAATCCGTTCGGGAGACATGGGGGTTTGAAATTAAGGAACGGTTGAGAAACCATCAAAATTTTCGCAACTCTGATACTCGAAACCAATAACTACAAAGGCTTAGTGGAAAAATACACATACCATTGTAATGGGGCGAGTTTCTACTTTCAGATGCAACAGGAATTCCTCGAGTTCGTCAATCCGTTCGCGAGATATGGGAGTTTGAAGTTAAGGAATGGTTGTGGGACCATCACAATTTTCGGAAGTCTGATACTCGAAACCAATAACTACTATGGCCTAGGGGAAAAATACACATACCTTTGTAATCGGGCGAGTTTCTACTTTCAGATGCAACAGGAATTTCTCGAGTTCGCCAATCCGTTCGCGAGGTATCGGAGTTTGAAGTTAAAGAATGGTTGAGAAACCATCAAAATTTTCGCAAGTCTGATACTCGAAACCAATAACTACTATGGCCTAGGGCAAAAATACACATACCGTTGTAATCGGTCGAGTTTCTGCTTTTAGATCCAACAGGAATTTCTCGAGTTCATCAATCCGTTCGCGAGACATGGGGGTTTGAAATTAAGGAACGGTTGAGAAACCATCAAAATTTTCGCAACTCTGATACTCGAAACCAATAACTACAAAGGCTTAGTGGAAAAATACACATACCATTGTAATCGGGCGAGTTTCTACTTTCAGATGCAACAGGAATTTCTCGAGTTCGTCAATCCGTTCGCGAGATATGGGAGTTTGAAGTTAAGGAATGGTTGAGAGACCATTACAATTTTCGCAAGTCTGATACTCGAAACCAATAACTACTATGGCCTAGGGCAAGAATACACATACCGTTGTAATCGGACGAGTTTCTGCTATCAGATGCAATAGGAATTTCTCGAGTTCGTCAATTCGTTCGCGAGATATGGGAGTTTGAAATTAAGGAACGGTTGAGAAAACATCAAAATTTTCGCAAGTCTGATCCTCGAAACCAATAACAGGAATGGCCTAGGGGAAAAGTACACACACCATTGTAACGGGGCGAGTTTCTACTTTCAGTTGCAACAGGAATTCCTCGAGTTCGTCAATCCGTTCGCGAGGTATCGGAGTTTGAAGTTAAAGAATGGTTGAGAAACCATCAAAATTTTCGCAAGTCTGATACTCGAAACCAATAACTACTATGGCCTAGGGCAATAATACACATACCGTTGTAATCGGACGAGTTTATACTATCAGATGCAACAGGAATTTCTCGAGCTCGTCAATCGTTCGCGAGATATGGGAGTTTGAAGTTAAGGAATGCTTGAGAAACCATCAAAATTTTCGCAAGTCTGATACGCGAAACCAATAACTACAAAGCCCTAGGGGAAAAATACACATACCTTTGTAATCGGGCTAGTTTATACTTTCAGATGCAATAGGAATTTCTCGAGTTCGTCAATCCGTTCGCGAGATATGGGAGTTTGAAATTAAGGAACGGTTGAGAAACCATCAAAATTTTCGCAAAACTGGTACTCGAAACCAATAACTGGAATGGCCTAGGGGAAAAGTACACACACCATTGTAATGGGGCGAGTTTCTACTTTCAGATGCTACAGGAATTCCTCGAGTTCGTCAATCCGTTCGCGAGATATGGGAGTTTGAAGTTAAGGAATGGTTGAGAAACCATCAAAATTTTCGCAAGTGTGATACTCGAAACCAATAACTGGAATGGCCTAGGGAAAAAGTACACACACCATTGTAATGGAGCGAGTTTCTACTTTCAGATGCAACAGGAACTCCTCGAGTTCGTCAATCCGTTCGCGAGATATGGGAGTTTGAAGTTAAGGAATGGTTGTGGGACCATCACAATTTTCGGAAGTCTGATACTCGAATCCAATAACTACTATGGCCTAGGGGAAAAATACACATACCTTTGTAATCGGGCGAGTTTCTACTTTCAGATGCAACAGGAATTTCTCGAGTTCGCCAATCCGTTCGCGAGGTATCGGAGTTTGAAGTTAAGGAATGGTTGAGAGACCATTACAATTTTCGCAAGTCTGATACTCGAAACCAATAACTGGAATGGCCTAGGGGAAAAGTACACACACCATTGTAATGGAGCGAGTTTCTACTTTCAGATGCAACAGGAACTCCTCGAGTTCGTCAATCCGTTCGCGAGATATGGGAGTTTGAAGTTAAAGAATGGCTGAGAAACCATCAAAATTTTCGCAAGTCTGATACTCGAAACCAATAACTACTATGGCCTAGGGCAAAAATACACATACCGTTGTAATCGGGCGAGTTTCTGCTTTTAGATCCAACAGGAATTTCTCGAGTTCATCAATCCGTTCGTGAGACATGGGGGTTTGAAATTAAGGAACGGTTGAGAAACCATCAAAATTTTCGCAACTCTGATACTCGAAACCAATAACTACAAAGGCTTAGTGGAAAAACACACATACCATTGTAATCGGGCGAGTTTCTACTTTCAGATGCAACAGGAATTTCTCGAGTTCGTCAATTCGTTCGCGAGATATGGGAGTTTGAAATTAAGGAACGGTTGAGAAAACATCAAAATTTTCGCAAGTCTGATCCTCGAAACCAATAACAGGAATGGCCTACGGGAAAAGTACACACACCATTGTAATGGGGCGAGTTTCTACTTTCAGTTGCAACAGGAATTCCTCGAGTTCGTCAATCCGTTCGCGAGGTATCGGAGTTTGAAGTTAAAGAATGGTTGAGAAACCATCATAATTTTCGCAAGTCTGATACTCGAAACCAATAACTACTATGGCCTAGGGCAAAAATACACATACCGTTGTAATCGGGCGAGTTTCTGCTTTTAGATCCAACAGGAATTTCTCGAGTTCATCAATCCGTTCGTGAGACATGGGGGTTTGAAATTAAGGAACGGTTGAGAAACCATCAAAATTTTCGCAACTCTGATACTCGAAACCAATAACTACAAAGGCTTAGTGGAAAAATACACATACCATTGTAATGGGGCGAGTTTCTACTTTCAGATGCAACAGGAACTCCTCGAGTTCGTCAATCCGTTCGCGAGATATGGGAGTTTGAAGTTAAGGAATGGTTGTGGGACCATCACAATTTTCGGAAGTCTGATACTCGAAACCAATAACTACTATGGCCTAGGGGAAAAATACACATACCTTTGTAATCGGGCGAGTTTCTACTTTCAGATGCAACAGGAATTTCTCGAGTTCGCCAATCCGTTCGCGAGGTATCGGAGTTTGAAGTTAAAGAATGGTTGAGAAACCATCAAAATTTTCGCAAGTCTGATACTCGAAACCAATAACTACTATGGCCTAGGGCAAAAATACACATACCGTTGTAATCGGTCGAGTTTCTGCTTTTAGATCCAACAGGAATTTCTCGAGTTCATCAATCCGTTCGCGAGACATGGGGGTTTGAAATTAAGGAACGGTTGAGAAACCATCAAAATTTTCGCAACTCTGATACTCGAAACCAATAACTACAAAGGCTTAGTGGAAAAATACACATACCATTGTAATCGGGCGAGTTTCTACTTTCAGATGCAACAGGAATTTCTCGAGTTCGTCAATCCGTTCGCGAGATATGGGAGTTTGAAGTTAAGGAATGGTTGAGAGACCATTACAATTTTCGCAAGTCTGATACTCGAAACCAATAACTACTATGGCCTAGGGCAAGAATACACATACCGTTGTAATCGGACGAGTTTCTGCTATCAGATGCAATAGGAATTTCTCGAGTTCGTCAATTCGTTCGCGAGATATGGGAGTTTGAAATTAAGGAACGGTTGAGAAAACATCAAAATTTTCGCAAGTCTGATCCTCGAAACCAATAACAGGAATGGCCTAGGGGAAAAGTACACACACCATTGTAACGGGGCGAGTTTCTATTTCAGTTGCAACAGGAATTCCTCGAGTTCGTCAATCCGTTCGCGAGGTATCGGAGTTTGAAGTTAAAGAATGGTTGAGAAACCATCAAAATTTTCGCAAGTCTGATACTCGAAACCAATAACTACTATGGCCTAGGGCAATAATACACATACCGTTGTAATCGGACGAGTTTATACTATCAGATGCAACAGGAA
This sequence comes from Ptiloglossa arizonensis, assembly GCF_051014685.1. Classification (NCBI taxonomy): domain Eukaryota; kingdom Metazoa; phylum Arthropoda; class Insecta; order Hymenoptera; family Colletidae; genus Ptiloglossa; species Ptiloglossa arizonensis. The sequence continues at coordinate 1,140,404 of NW_027478409.1, read as the reverse complement.
TTTCTCGAGCTCGTCAATCGTTCGCGAGATATGGGAGTTTGAAGTTAAGGAATGCTTGAGAAACCATCAAAATTTTCGCAAGTCTGATACGCGAAACCAATAACTACAAAGCCCTAGGGGAAAAATACACATACCTTTGTAATCGGGCTAGTTTATACTTTCAGATGCAATAGGAATTTCTCGAGTTCGTCAATCCGTTCGCGAGATATGGGAGTTTGAAATTAAGGAACGGTTGAGAAACCATCAAAATTTTCGCAAAACTGGTACTCGAAACCAATAACTGGAATGGCCTAGGGGAAAAGTACACACACCATTGTAATGGGGCGAGTTTCTACTTTCAGATGCAACAGGAATTCCTCGAGTTCGTCAATCCGTTCGCGAGATATGGGAGTTTGAAGTTAAGGAATGGTTGAGAAACCATCAAAATTTTCGCAAGTGTGATACTCGAAACCAATAACTGGAATGGCCTAGGGAAAAAGTACACACACCATTGTAATGGAGCGAGTTTCTACTTTCAGATGCAACAGGAACTCCTCGAGTTCGTCAATCCGTTCGCGAGATATGGGAGTTTGAAGTTAAGGAATGGTTGTGGGACCATCACAATTTTCGGAAGTCTGATACTCGAATCCAATAACTACTATGGCCTAGGGGAAAAATACACATACCTTTGTAATCGGGCGAGTTTCTACTTTCAGATGCAACAGGAATTTCTCGAGTTCGCCAATCCGTTCGCGAGGTATCGGAGTTTGAAGTTAAGGAATGGTTGAGAGACCATTACAATTTTCGCAAGTCTGATACTCGAAACCAATAACTGGAATGGCCTAGGGGAAAAGTACACACACCATTGTAATGGAGCGAGTTTCTACTTTCAGATGCAACAGGAACTCCTCGAGTTCGTCAATCCGTTCGCGAGATATGGGAGTTTGAAGTTAAAGAATGGCTGAGAAACCATCAAAATTTTCGCAAGTCTGATACTCGAAACCAATAACTACTATGGCCTAGGGCAAAAATACACATACCGTTGTAATCGGGCGAGTTTCTGCTTTTAGATCCAACAGGAATTTCTCGAGTTCATCAATCCGTTCGTGAGACATGGGGGTTTGAAATTAAGGAACGGTTGAGAAACCATCAAAATTTTCGCAACTCTGATACTCGAAACCAATAACTACAAAGGCTTAGTGGAAAAACACACATACCATTGTAATCGGGCGAGTTTCTACTTTCAGATGCAACAGGAATTTCTCGAGTTCGTCAATTCGTTCGCGAGATATGGGAGTTTGAAATTAAGGAACGGTTGAGAAAACATCAAAATTTTCGCAAGTCTGATCCTCGAAACCAATAACAGGAATGGCCTACGGGAAAAGTACACACACCATTGTAATGGGGCGAGTTTCTACTTTCAGTTGCAACAGGAATTCCTCGAGTTCGTCAATCCGTTCGCGAGGTATCGGAGTTTGAAGTTAAAGAATGGTTGAGAAACCATCATAATTTTCGCAAGTCTGATACTCGAAACCAATAACTACTATGGCCTAGGGCAAAAATACACATACCGTTGTAATCGGACGAGTTTATACTATCAGATGCAACAGGAATTTCTCGAGCTCGTCAATCGTTCGCGAGATATGGGAGTTTGAAATTGAGGAACGGTTGAGAAACCATCATAATTTTCGCAAAACTGATACTCGCAACCAATAACTGCAATGGCCTAGGGGAAAAGTACCCACACCATTGTAATGGGGCGAGTTTCTACTTTCAGATGCAACAGGAATTCCTCGAGTTCGTCAATCCGTTCGCGAGATATGGGAGTTTGAACTTAAGGAATGGTTGAGAAACCATCACAATTTTCGCAAGTGTGATACTCGAAACCAATAACTGGAATGGCCTAGGGGAAAAGTACACATACCTTTGTAATCGGACGAGTTTCTGCTTTCAGATGCAACAGGAATTTCTCGAGTTCGTCAATTCGTTCGCGAGATATGGGTGTTTGAAATTAAGGAACGGTTGAGAAAACATCAAAATTTTCGCAAGTGTGATACTCGAAACCAATAACAGGAATGGCCTGGGGGAAAAGTACACACACCATTGTAATGGGTCGAGGTTCTACTTTCAGATGCAACAGGAATTCCTCGAGTTCGCCAATCCGTTCGCGAGATATGGGAGTTTGATGTTAAGGAATGGTTGAGAAACCATCAAAATTTTCGCTGGTCTGATACTCGAAACCAGTAACTGGAATGGCCTAGGGGAAAAGTACACACACCATTGTAATGGGGCGAGTTTCTACTTTCAGATGCAACAGGAATTCCTCGAGTTCGTCAATCCGTTCGCGAGATATGGGAGTTTGATGTTAAGGAATGGTTGAGAAACCATCAAAATTTTCGCTGGTCTGATACTCGAAACCAATAACTGGAATGGCCTAGGGGGAAAGTACATACACCATTGTAATCGGGCGAGTTTCTACTTTCAGATGCAACAGGAATTTCCAGAGTTCGTTTATCCGTTCGCGAGATATGGGAGTATGAATTTAAGGAATAGTTGAGAAACCATCAAAATTTTCGCTGGTCTGATACTCGAAACCAATAACTGGAATGGCTTAGGGGAAAAGTACACACACCATTGTAATCGGTCGAGATTCTACTTTCAGATGCAACAGGAATTAATGGAGTTCGTCGATCCGTTCGCGAGATATGGGAGTTTCAAGTTAAGGAATTTTTGAGAAACCATCAAAATTGTCGCAAGTCTGATGCTAGAAACGAATAACTGGAATGACCTAGGGAAAAAGTACACACACCATTGTAATCGGTCGACTTTCTACTTTCAGATGCACCAGGAAATAATCGAGTTCGTCAATCCGTTCGCGAGATATGGGAGTTTGAAGTTAAGGAATGGTTGAGAAACCATCAAAATTTTCGCAAGTCTGATACTCGAAACCAATAACTGGAACGGCCTAGGGGAAAAGTACACACACCGTTGTAATTAGGCAAGTTTCTGCTTTCAAATTCAACAGGAATTTCTCGAGTTCGTCAATCCGTTCGCGAGGTATGGGAGTTTGAAGTTAAGGAATGCTTGAGAAACCATCAAAATTTTCGCAAGTCTGATACTCGAAACCAATAACTACAAAGCTCTAGGGGAAAAATACACATACCTTTGTAATCGGGCGAGTTTGTACTTTCAGATGCAACAGGAATTTCTCGAGTTCGTCAATCCGTTCGCGAGATAAGGGTGTTTGAAGTTAAGGAATGGTTGAGAAACCATAAAAATTTTCGCAATTCTGATGCTAGAAACGAATAACTGGAATGACCTAGGGAAAAGGTACACACACCATTGTAATAGGTCGACTTTCTACTTTCAGATGCAACAGGAAATAATCGAGTTCGTCAATCCGTTCGCGAGATATGGGAGTTTGAAGTTAAGGAATGCTTGAGAAACCATCAAAATATTCGCAAGTCTGATACTCGAAACCAATAACTACAAAGGCCTAGGAGAAAGATACACATACCTTCGTAATCGGGCTAGTTTATACTTTCAGATGCAACAGGAATTTCTCGAGCTCGTCAATCCGTTCGCGAGATATGGGAGTTTGAAGTTAAGGAATGGTTGAGAAACCATCAAAATTTTCGCAAGTCTGATACTCGAAACCAATAACTGGAACGGCCTAGGGGAAAAGTACACACACCATTGTAATCGGGCAAGTTTCTACTTTCAGAGGCGACAGGAACTTCTCGAGTTCGCCAATCCGTTCGCGAGGTATCGGCTTTTGAAGTTAAGGAATGGTTGAGAAACCATCAAAATTTTCGCAAGTCTGATACTAGAAACCAATAACTACTATGGCCCAGGGCAGAAATACACATACCGTTGTAATCGGACGAGTTTGTACTTTCAGATGCAACAGGAATTTCTCGAGCTCGTCAATCCGTTCGCGAGATATGGGAGTTTGAAGTTAAGGAATGGTTGAGAAACCATCAAAATTTTCGCAATTCTGATACTAGAAACGAATAACTGGAACAGCCTAGGGGAAAAGTACACACACCATTGTAATCGGGCAAGTTTCTACTTTCAAATGCAACAGGAATTTCTCGAGTTCGTCAATCCGTTCGCGAGATATGGTAGTTTGAAGTTAAGGAATGCTTGAGAAACCATCAAAATTTTCGCAAGTCTGATACTCGAAACCAATAACTACAAAGCCCTAGTGGAAAAATACACATACCTTTGTATTCGGGCGAGTTTATACTTTCAGATGCAACAGGAATTTCTCGAGCTCGTCAATCCGTTCGCGAGATATGGGAGTTTGAAGTTAAGGAACGGTTGAGAAACCATCAAAATTTTCGCAAAACTGATACTCGAAACCAATAACTGGAATGGCCTAGGGGAAAAGTACACACACCGTTGTAATGGGGCGAGTTTCTACTTTCAGATGCAACAGGAATTCCTCGAGTTCGTCAATCCGTTCGCGAGATATGGGAGTTTGAAGTTAAGGAATGGTTGAGAGACCATCACAATTTTCGCAAGTCTGATACTCGAAACCAATAACTAGTATGGCCTAGGGCAAAAATACACATACCGTTGTAATCGGACGAGTTTCTGCTTTCAGATGCAACAGGAGTTTCTCGAGTTCGTCAATTCGTTCGCGAGATATGGGAATTTGAAATTAAGGAAAGGTTGAGAAAACATCAAAATTTTCGCAAGTCTGATACTCGAAACCAATAACTACAAAAGCCTAGGAGAAAAATACACATACCTTTGTAATCGAGCGGGTTTCTACTTTCAGATGCAACAGGAGTTTCTCGAGTTCGTCAATTCGTTCGCGAGATATGGGAGTTTGAAATTAAGGAAAGGTTGAGATAACATCAAAATTTCGCAAGTCTGATACTCGAAACCAATAACTACAAAGCCCTGGGGGAAAAATACACATACCTTTGTAATCGGGCGAGTTTCTACTTTCAGATGCAACAGGAAATTCTCGAGCTCGTCAATCCGTTCGCGAGATATGGGTGTTTGAAGTTAAGGAATTGTTGAGAAACCATCAAAATTTTCGCAAGTCTGATACTCGAAACCAATAACTGGAATGGCCTAGGGGAAAACTGCACATACCATTCTAATGGGGCGAGTTTCTACTTTCAGATGCAACAGGAATTTCTCTTGCTCGTCAATCCGTTCGCGAGATATGGGTGTTTGAAGTTAAGGAATGGTAGAGAAACCATCAAAATTTTCGCAAGTCTGATACTCGAAACCAATAACTGGAATGGCCTAGGGGAAAATTACACACACCATTCTAATGGGGCGAGTTTCTACTTTCAGATGCAACAGGAATTTCTGGAGCTCGTCAATCCGTTCGCGAGATATGGGAGTTTGAAGTTAAGGAATGGTTGAGAAACCACCAAAATTTTCGCAAGTCTGATACTCGAAACCAATAACTACTATGGCCTAGGGCAAAAATACAAATACCGTTGTAATCGGGCGAGTTTCTGTTTTTAGATGCAACAGGAATTTCTCGAGTTCGTCAATCCGTTCGCGAGACATGGGAGTTTGAAGTTAAGGAATGCTTGAGAAACCATCAAAATTTTCGCAAGTCTGATACTCGAAACCAATAACTACAAAGGCCTAGGGGAAAAATACGCATACTTTTGTAATCGGTCGAGTTTCTACTTTCAGATGCAACAGGAATTTCTCGAGCTCGTCAATCCGTTCGCGAGATATGGGAGTTTGAAGTTAAGGAATGGTTGAGAAACCATCAAAATTTTCGCAAGTCTGATACTCGAAACCAATAACTGGAACGGCCTAGGGGAAAAGTACACACACCATTGTAATCGGGCAAGTTTCTACTTTCAGAGGCGACAGGAACTTCTCGAGTTCGCCAATCCGTTCGCGAGGTATCGGCTTTTGAAGTTAAGGAATGGTTGAGAAACCATCAAAATTTTCGCAAGTCTGATACTAGAAACCAATAACTACTATGGCCCAGGGCAGAAATACACATACCGTTGTAATCGGACGAGTTTGTACTTTCAGATGCAACAGGAATTTCTCGAGCTCGTCAATCCGTTCGCAAGATATGGGAGTTTGAAGTTAAGGAATGGTTGAGAAACCATCAAAATTTTCGCAATTCTGATACTAGAAACGAATAACTGGAATGACATAGGGAAAAAGTACACACACCATTGTAATCGGTCGACTTTCTACTTTCAGATGCAACAGGAATTTCTCGAGCTCGTCAATCCGTTCGCGAGATATGGAAGTTTGAAGTTAAGGAATGGTTGAGAAACTACCAAAATTTTGGCAAGTGTGATACTCGAAACCAATAACTGGAATGGCCTAGGGGAAAAGTACACACACCATTGTAATGGGGCGAGTTTCTACTTTCAGATGCAACAGGAATTCCTCGAGTTCGTCAATCCGTTCGCGAGATATGGGAGTTTGAAGTTAAGGAATGGTGTGACACCATCACAATTTTCCGAAGTCTGATACTCGAAACCAATAACTACTATGGCCTAGGGGAAAAATACACATACCTTTGTAATCGGGCCAGTTTCTACTTTCAGATGCAACAGGAATTTCTCGAGTTAGTCAATCCGTTCGCGAGATATGGGAGTTTGAAGCTAAGGAATGGTTGAGAAACCATCAAAATTTTCGCAATTCTGATGCTAGAAACGAATAACTGGAATGACCTAGGGAAAAAGTACACACACCATTGTAATCGGTCGACTTTCTACTTTCAGATGCAACAGGAATTTCTCGAGCTCGTCAATCCGTTCGCGAGATATGGGAGTTTGAAGTTAAGGAATGGTTGAGAAACCACCAAAATTTTCGCAAGTCTGATACTCGAAACCAATAACTGGAACGGCCTAGGGGAAAAGTACACACACCATTGTCATCGGGCCAGTTTCTACTTTCAAGTGCAGCAGGAATTTCTCGAGTTCGCCAATCCGTTCGCGAGGTATCGGAGTTTGAAGTTAAAGAGTGGTTGAGAAACCATCAAAATTTTCGCAATTCTGATGCTAGAAACGAATAACTGGAATGACCTAGGGAAAAAGTACACACACCATTGTAATCGGGCGAGTTTCTGCTTTTAGATGCAACAGGAATTTCTCGAGTTCGTCAATCCGTTCGCGAGATATGGGAGTTTGAAGTTAAGGAATGCTTGAGAAACCATCAAAATTTTCGCAAGTCTGATACTCGAAACCAATAACTACAAAGGCCTAGGGGAAAAATACACATACCTTTGTAATCGGGCGAGTTTATACTTTCAGATGCAACAGGAATTTCTCGAGCTCGTCAATCCGTTCGCGAGATATGGGAGTTTGAAATTAAGGAACAGTTGAGAAACCATCAAAATTTTCGCAAAACTGATACTCGAAACCAATAACTGGAATGGCCTAGGGGAAAATTGCACATATCCATTCTAATGGAGCGAGTTTCTACTTTCAGATGCAACAGGAATTTCTCTTGCTCGTCAATCCGTTCGCGAGATATGGGTGTTTGAAGTTAAGGAATGGTAGAGAAACCATCAAAATTTTCGCAAGTCTGATACTCGAAACCAATAACTGGAATGGCCTAGGGGAAAATTACACACACCATTCTAATGGGGCGAGTTTCTACTTTCAGATGCAACAGGAATTTCTCGAGCTCGTCAATCCGTTCGCGAGATATGGGAGTTTGAAGTTAAGGAATGGTTGAGAAACCACCAAAATTTTCGCAAGTCTGATACTCGAAACCAATAACTGGAACGGCCTACAGGAAAAATACAAACACCAATGTAATCGGGCCAGTTTCTACTTTCAAGTGCAACAGGAATTTCACGAGTTCGCCAATCCGTTCGCGAGGTATGGGAGTTTGAAGTTAAGGAATTGTTGAGAAACCATCAAAATTTACGCAAGTCTGATACTCGAAACCAATAACTACTATGGCCTAGGGCAAAAATACAAATACCGTTGTAATCGGGCGAGTTTCTGTTTTTAGATGCAACAGGAATTTCTCGAGTTCGTCAATCCGTTCGCGAGACATGGGAGTTTGAAGTTAAGGAATGCTTGAGAAACCATCAAAATTTTCGCAAGTCTGATACTCGAAACCAATAACTACAAAGGCCTAGGGGAAAAATACGCATACCTTTGTAATCGGTCGAGTTTCTACTTTCAGATGCAACAGGAATTTCTCGAGCTCGTCAATCCGTTCGCGAGATATGGGAGTTTGAAGTTAAGGAATGGTTGAGAAACCATCAAAATTTTCGCAAGTCTGATACTCGAAACCAATAACTACTTTGGCCTAGGGCAAAAATACACATACCGTTGTAATCGGACGAGTTTCTGCTTTCAGATGCAACAGGAGTTTCTCGAGTTCGTCAATTCGTTCGCGAGATATGGGAGTTTGAAATTAAGGAACGGTTGAGAAAACATCAAAATTTTCGGAAGTCTGTTACTCGAAACCAATAACTACTATGGCCTAGGGGAAAAATACACATACCTTTGTAATCGGGCGAGTTTCTACTTTCAGGTGCAACAGGAATTTCTCGAGTTCGTCAATCCGTTCGCGAGATATGGGAGTTTGAAGTGAAAGAACGGTTGTGACACCATCACAATTTTCGGAAGTCTGATACTCGAAACCAATAACTACTATCGCCTAGCGGAAAAATACACATACCTTTGTAATCGGGCGAGTTTCTACTTTCAGATGCAACAGGAATTTCTCGAGTTCGTCAATCCGTTCGCGAGATATGGGAGTATGAAGTTAAGGAATGGTTGAGAAACCATCAAAATTTTCGCAATTCTGATGCTAGAAACGAATAACTGGAATGACCTAGTGAAAAAGTACACACACCATTGTAATCGGTCGACTTTCTACTTTCAGATGCAACAGGAATTTCTCGAGATCGTCAACCCGTTCGCGAGATATGGGAGTTTGAAGTTAGGGAATGGTTGAGAAACCATCAAAATTTTCGCAGAACTGATACACGAAACCAATAACTGGAATGACCCAGGGGAAAAGTACACATACCTTTGTAATCGGGCGAGTTTCTACTTTCAGGTGCAACAGGAATTTCTCGAGTTCGTCAATCCGTTCGCGAGATATGGGAGTATGAAGTTAAGGAATGGTTGAGAAACCATCAAAATTTTCGCAATTCTGATGCTAGAAACGAATAACTGGAATGATCTAGGGAAAAAGTACACACACGATTGTAATCGGTCGACTTTCTACTTTCAGATGCAACAGGAATTTCTCGAGCTCGTCAATCCGTTCGCGAGATATGGGAGTTTGAAGTTAGGGAATGGTTGAGAAACCACCAAAATTTTCGCAAGTCTGATACTCGAAACCAATAACTGGAACGGCCTAGGGGAAAAGTACACACACCATTGTAATCCGGCCAGTTTCTACTTTCAAGTGCAACAGTAATTTCTCGAGTTCGCCAATCCGTTCGCGAGGTATCGGAGTTTGAAGTTAAGGAATGGTTGAGAAACCATCAAAATTTTCGCAAGTCTGATACTCGAAACCAATAACTGGAACGGCCTAGGGGAAAAGTACACACACCATTGTAATCGGTCGACTTTCTACTTTCAGATGCAACAGGAATTTCTCGAGATCGTCAACCCGTTCGCGAGATATGGGAGTTTGAAGTTAGGGAATGGTTGAGAAACCATCAAAATTTTCGCAGAACTGATACACGAAACCAATAACTGGAATGACCCAGGGGAAAAGTACACACACCATTGTAATGGAGCGAGTTTCTACTTTCAGATGCAACAGGAATTTCTCGAGTTCGTCAATCCGTTCGCGAGATATGGGAGTTTGAAGCTAAGGAATGGTTGAGAAACCATCAAAATTTTCGCAATTCTGATGCTAGAAACGAATAACTGGAATGACCTAGAGAAAAAGTACACACACCATTGTAATCGGTCGACTTTCTACTTTCAGATGCAACAGGAATTTCTCGAGCTCGTCAATCCGTTCGCGAGATATGGGAGTTTGAAGTTAGGGAATGGTTGAGAAACCACCAAAATTTTCGCAAGTCTGATACTCGAAACCAATAACTGGAACGGCCTAGGGGAAAAGTACACACACCATTGTAATCCGGCCAGTTTCTACTTTCAAGTGCAACAGTAATTTCTCGAGTTCGCCAATCCGTTCGCGAGGTATCGGAGTTTGAAGTTAAGGAATGGTTGAGAAACCATCAAAATTTTCGCAAGTCTGATACTCGAAACCAATAACTGGAACGGCCTAGGGGAAAAGTACACACACCATTGTAATCGGGCGAGTTTGTACTTTCAGATGCAACAGGAATTTCTCGAGCACGTCAATCCGTTCGCGAGATATGGGAGTTTGAAGTTAAGGAATGGTTGAGAAACCATCAAAATTTTCGCAAGTCTGATACTCGAAACCAATAACTGGAACGGCCTAGAGGAAAAGTACACACACCAATGTAATCGGGCAAGTTTCTAATTTCAAGTGCAACAGGAATTTCTCGAGTTCGCCAATCTGTTCGCGAGGTATCGGAGTTTGAAGTTAAGGAATGGTTGAGAAACCATCAAAATTTTCGCAAGTCTTATACTCGAAACCAATAACTGGAACGGCCTAGGGGAAAAGTACACACACCATTGTAATCGGGCAAGTTTCTACTTTCAGAGGCGACAGGAACTTCTCGAGTCCGCCAATCCGTTCGCGAGGTATCGGCGTTTGAAGTTAAGGAATGGTTGAGAAACCATCAAAATTTTCGCAAGTCTGATACTAGAAACCAATAACTACTATGGCCTAGGGCAGAAATACACATACCTTTGTAATCGGGCGAGTTTCTACTTTCAGATGCAACAGGAATTTCTCGAGTTCGTCAATCCGTTCGCGAGATATGGGAGTTTGAAGTTAAGGAATGGTTGAGAAACCATCAAAATTTTCGCAATTCTGATGCTAGAAACGAATAACTGGAATGACCTAGTGAAAAAGTACACACACCATTGTAATCGGTCGACTTTCTACTTTCAGATGCAACAGGAATTTCTCGAGCTCGTCAATCCGTTCGCGAGATATGGGAGTTTGAAGTTAGGGAATGGTTGAGAAACCACAAAAATTTTCGCAAGTCTGATACTCGAAACAAATAACTGGAACGGCCTAGGGGAAAAGTACACACACCATTGTAATCCGGCCAGTTTCTACTTTCAAGTGCTACAGGAATTTCTCGAGTTCGCCAATCCGTTCGCGAGGTATCGGAGTTTGAAGCTAAGGAATGGTTGAGAAACCATCAAAATTTTCGCAAGTCTGATACTCGAAACCAATAACTAATATGGCCTAGGGCAAAAATACACATACCTTTGTAATCGGGCGAGTTTATACTTTCAGATGCAACAGGAATTTCTCGAGCTCGTCAACCCGTTCGCGAGATATGGGAGTTTGAAGTTAAGGAATGGTTGAGAAACCACCAAAATTTTCGCAAGTCTGATACTCGAAACCAATAACTGGAACGGCCTAGGGGAAAAGTACACACACCATTGTAATCCGGCCAGTTTCTACTTTCAAGTGCAACAGTAATTTCTCGAGTTCGCCAATCCGTTCGCGAGGTATCGGAGTTTGAAGTTAAGGAATGGTTGAGAAACCATCAAAATTTTCGCAAAACTGATACACGAAACCAATAACTGGAATGACCCAGGGGAAAAGTACACACACCATTGTAATGGGGCGAGTTTCTACTTTCAGATGCAAGAGGAATTTCTCGAGTTCGTCAATCCGTTCGCGAGATATGGGAGTTTGAAGTTAAGGAATGGTTGAGAAACCATCAAAATTTTCGCAATTCTGATGCTAGAAACGAATAACTGGAATGACCTAGTGAAAAAGTACACACACCATTGTAATCGGTCGACTTTCTACTTTCAGATGCAACAGGAATTTCTCGAGCTCGTCAATCCGTTCGCGAGATATGGGAGTTTGAAGTTAGGGAATGGTTGAGAAACCACCAAAATTTTCGCAAGTCTGATACTCGAAACCAATAACTGGAACGGCCTAGGGGAAAAGTACACACACCATTGTAATCCGGCCAGTTTCTACTTTCAAGTGCAACAGTAATTTCTCGAGTTCGCCAATCCGTTCGCGAGGTATCGGAGTTTGAAGTTAAGGAATGGTTGAGAAACCATCAAAATTTTCGCAAGTCTGATACTCGAAATCAATAACTGGAACGGCCTAGGGGAAAAGTACACACACCATTGTAATCAGGCAAGTTTCTACTTTCAGAGGCGACAGGAACTTCTCGAGTTCGCTAATCCGTTCGCGAGGTATCGGCGTTTGAAGTTAAGGAATGGTTGAGAAACCATCAAAATTTTCGCAAGTCTGATACTAGAAACCAATAACTACTATGGCCTAGGGCAGAAATACACATACCGTTGTAATCGGACGATCTTCTGGTTTCAGATATAACAGGAATTTCTCGAGTTCGTCAATCCGATCGCGAGATATGGGAGTTTGAAGTTAAGGAATGGTTGAGAGACCATCACAATTTTCGCAAGTCTGATACTCGAAACCAATAACTAGTATGGCCTAGGGGAAAAATACACATACCGTTGTAATCGGACGAGTTTCTGCTTTCAGATGCAACAGGAGTTTCTCGAGTTCGTCAATCCGTTCGCGAGACATGGGAGTTTGAAGTTAAGGAATGCTTGAGAAACGATCAAAATTTTCGCAAGTCTGATACTCGAAACCAATAACTACAAAGGCCTAGGGGAAAAATACGCATACCTTTGTAATCGGGCGAGTTTCTACTTTCAGATGCAACAGGAGATTCTCGAGCTCGTCAATCCGTTCGCGAGATATGGGAGTTTAAAGTTAAGGAATGGTTGAGAAACCATCAAAATTTTCGCAAGTCTGATACTCGAAACCAATAACTGGAATGGCTTAGGGGAGAATTACACACACCATTCTAATGGGGCGAGTTTCTACTTTCAGATGCAACAGGAATTTCTCGAGTTCGCCAATCCGTTCGCGAGGTATCGGAGTTTGAAGTTAAGGAATGGTTGAGAAACCATCAAAATTTTCGCAATTCTGATGCTAGAAACGAATAACTGGAATGACCTAGGGAAAAAGTACACACACCATTGTAATCGGGCGAGTTTCTTCTTTTCGATGCAACAGGAATTTCTCGTGTTCGTCAATCCGTTCGCGAGATATGGGAGTTTGAAGTTGAGGTATGGTTTAGAAACCATTACAATTTTCGCATTTCTGATGCTAGAAACGAATAACTGGAATGACCTAGGGGAAAAGTGCACACACCATTGTAATCGGGCGAGTTTCTACTTTCAGGTGCAACAGGAAATAATCGAGTTCGCCAATCCGTTCGCGAGATATGGGAGTTTGAAGTTAAAGAATGGTTGAGAAACCATCACAATTTTCGCAAGTCTGATACTCGAAACCAATAACAGGAACGGCCTAGAGGAAAAGTACACACACCAATGTAATCGGTCAAGTTTCTACTTTCAGAGGCGACAGGAATTTCTCGAGTTCGCCAATCCGTTCGCGAGGTATCGGAGTTTGAAGTTAAGGAATGGTTGAGAAACCATCAAAATTTTCGCAAGTCTGATACTCGAAACCAATAACTACTATGGCCTAGGGCAAAAATACAAACACCGTTGTAATCGGGCGAGTTTCTGCTTTTAGATGCAACAGGAATTTCTCGAGTTCGTCAATCCGTTCGCGAGACATGGGAGTTTGAAGTTAAGGAATGGTTGTGACACCATCACAATTTTCGGAAGTCTGATACTCGAAACCAATAACTACTATGGCCTAGGGTAAAAATACACATACCTTTGTAATCGGGCGAGTTTATACTTTCAGATGCAACAGGAATTTCTCGAGCTCGTCAATCGTTCGCGAGATATGGGAGTTTGAAATTAAGGAACGGTTGAGAAACCATCAAAATTTTCGCAAAACTGATACTCGAAACCAATAACTGGAATGGCCCAGGGGAAAAGTACACACACCATTGTAATGGGGCGAGTTTCTACTTTCAGATGCAACAGGAATTTCTCGAGTTCGTCAATCCGTTCGCGAGATATGGGAGTTTGAAGTTAAGGAATGGTTGAGAAACCGTCACAATTTTCGCAATTCTGATGCTAGAAACGGATAACTGGAATGACCTAGTGAAAAAGTACACAAACCATTGTATTCGGTCGACTTTCTACTTTCAGATGCAACAGGAATTTCTCGAGCTCGTCAATCCGTTCGCGAGATATGGGAGTTTGAAGTTAGGGAATGGTTGAGAAACCACCAAAATTTTCGCAAGTCTGATACTCGAAACCAATAACTGGAACGGCCTAGGGGAAAAATACACACACCATTGTAATCGGGCCAGTTTCTACTTTCAAGTGCAACAGGAATTTCTCGAGTTCGCCAATCCGTTCGCGAGGTATCGGAGTTTGAAGTTAAGGAATGGTTGAGAAACCATCAAAATTTTCGCAAGTCTGATACTCGAAACCAATAACTACTATAGCCTAGGGCAAAAATACACATACCTTTGTAATCGGGCGAGTTTATACTTTCAGATGCAACAGGAATTTCTCGAGCTCGTCAATCGTTGGCGAGATATGGGAGTTTGAAATTAAGGAACGGTTGAGAAACCATCAAAATTTTCGCAAAACTGATACTCGAAACCAATAACTGGAATGGCCCAGGGGAAAAGTACACACACCATTGTAATGGGGCGAGTTTCTGCTTTCAGATGCAACAGGAATTTCTCGAGTTCGTCAATCCGTTCGCGAGATATGGGAGTTTGAAGTTAAGGAATGGTTGAGAAACCGTCACCATCTTCGCAAGTCTGATACTCGAAACCAATAACTACTATGGCCTGGGGAAAAATACACATACCTTTGTAATCGGGCGAGTTTCTACTTTCAGATGCAACAGGAATTTCTCGAGTTCGTCAATCCGTTCGCGAGATATGGGAGTTTGAAGTTAAGGAATGGTTGAGAAACCATCAAAATTTTCGCAAGTCTGATACTCGAAACCAATAACTGGAACGGCCTAGGGGAAAAGTACACACACCTTTGTAATCGGGCAAGTTTCTACTTTCAAATGCAACAGGAATTTCTCGAGTTCGTCAATCCGTTCGCGAGATATGGTAGTTTGAAGTTAAGGAATGCTTGAGAAACCATCAAAATTTTCGCAAGTCTGATACTCGAAACCAATAACTACAAAGCCCTAGTGGAAAAATACGCATACCTTTGTAATCGGGCGAGTTTATACTTTCAGATGCAACAGGAATTTCTCGAGCTCGTCAATCCGTTCGCGAGATATGGGAGTTTGAAATTAAGGAACGGTTGAGAAACCATCAAAATTTTCGCAAAACTGATACTCGAAACCAATAACTGGAATGGCCTAGGGGAAAATTACACACACCATTGTAATGGGGCGAGTTTCTACTTTCAGATGCAACAGGAATTCCTCGAGTTCGTCAATCCGTTCGGGAGATATGGGAGTTTGAAGTTAAGGAATGGTTGAGAGACCATCACAATTTTCGCAAGTCTGATACTCGAAACCAATAACTAGTATGGCCTAGGGCAAAAATACACATACCGTTGTAATCGGACGAGTTTCTGCTTTCAGATGCAACAGGAGTTTCTCGAGTTCGTCAATTCGTTCGCGAGATATGGGAGTTTGAAATTAAGGAAAGGTTGAGAAAACATCAAAATTTCGCAAGTCTGATAATCGAAACCAATAACTACTATGGCCTAGGGGAAAAATACACATACCTTTGTAATCGGGCAAGTTTCTACTTTCAGAGGCGACAGGAACTTCTCGAGTCCGCCAATCCGTTCGCGAGGTATCGGCGTTTGAAGTTAAGGAATGGTTGAGAAACCATCAAAATTTTCGCAAGTCTGATACTAGAAACCAATAACTACTATGGCCTAGGGCAGAAATACACATACCTTTGTAATCGGGCGAGTTTCTACTTTCAGATGCAACAGGAATTTCTCGAGTTCGTCAATCCGTTCGCGAGATATGGGAGTTTGAAGTTAAGGAATGGTTGAGAAACCATCAAAATTTTCGCAATTCTGATGCTAGAAACGAATAACTGGAATGACCTAGTGAAAAAGTACACACACCATTGTAATCGGTCGACTTTCTACTTTCAGATGCAACAGGAATTTCTCGAGCTCGTCAATCCGTTCGCGAGATATGGGAGTTTGAAGTTAGGGAATGGTTGAGAAACCACAAAAATTTTCGCAAGTCTGATACTCGAAACAAATAACTGGAACGGCCTAGGGGAAAAGTACACACACCATTGTAATCCGGCCAGTTTCTACTTTCAAGTGCTACAGGAATTTCTCGAGTTCGCCAATCCGTTCGCGAGGTATCGGAGTTTGAAGCTAAGGAATGGTTGAGAAACCATCAAAATTTTCGCAAGTCTGATACTCGAAACCAATAACTAATATGGCCTAGGGCAAAAATACACATACCTTTGTAATCGGGCGAGTTTATACTTTCAGATGCAACAGGAATTTCTCGAGCTCGTCAACCCGCTCGCGAGATATGGGAGTTTGAAATTAAGGAATGGTTGAGAAACCACCAAAATTTTCGCAAGTCTGATACTCGAAACCAATAACTGGAACGGCCTAAGGGAAAAGTACACACACCATTGTAATCCGGCCAGTTTCTACTTTCAAGTGCAACAGTAATTTCTCGAGTTCGCCAATCCGTTCGCGAGGTATCGGAGTTTGAAGTTAAGGAATGGTTGAGAAACCATCAAAATTTTCGCAAAACTGATACACGAAACCAATAACTGGAATGACCCAGGGGAAAAGTACACACACCATTGTAATGGGGCGAGTTTCTACTTTCAGATGCAACAGGAATTTCTCGAGTTCGTCAATCCGTTCGCGAGATATGGGAGTTTGAAGTTAAGGAATGGTTGAGAAACCATCAAAATTTTCGCAATTCTGATGCTAGAAACGAATAACTGGAATGACCTAGTGAAAAAGTACACACACCATTGTAATCGGTCGACTTTCTACTTTCAGATGCAACAGGAATTTCTCGAGCTCGTCAATCCGTTCGCGAGATATGGGAGTTTGAAGTTAGGGAATGGTTGAGAAACCACCAAAATTTTCGCAAGTCTGATACTCGAAACCAATAACTGGAACGGCCTAGGGGAAAAGTACACACACCATTGTAATCCGGCCAGTTTCTACTTTCAAGTGCAACAGTAATTTCTCGAGTTCGCCAATCCGTTCGCGAGGTATCGGAGTTTGAAGTTAAGGAATGGTTGAGAAACCATCAAAATTTTCGCAAGTCTGATACTCGAAATCAATAACTGGAACGGCCTAGGGGAAAAGTACACACACCATTGTAATCAGGCAAGTTTCTACTTTCAGAGGCGACAGGAACTTCTCGAGTTCGCTAATCCGTTCGCGAGGTATCGGCGTTTGAAGTTAAGGAATGGTTGAGAAACCATCAAAATTTTCGCAAGTCTGATACTAGAAACCAATAACTACTATGGCCTAGGGCAGAAATACACATACCGTTGTAATCGGACGATCTTCTGGTTTCAGATATAACAGGAATTTCTCGAGTTCGTCAATCCGATCGCGAGATATGGGAGTTTGAAGTTAAGGAATGGTTGAGAGACCATCACAATTTTCGCAAGTCTGATACTCGAAACCAATAACTAGTATGGCCTAGGGGAAAAATACACATACCGTTGTAATCGGACGAGTTTCTGCTTTCAGATGCAACAGGAGTTTCTCGAGTTCGTCAATCCGTTCGCGAGACATGGGAGTTTGAAGTTAAGGAATGCTTGAGAAACGATCAAAATTTTCGCAACTCTGATACTCGAAACCAATAACTACAAAGGCCTAGGGGAAAAATACGCATACCTTTGTAATCGGGCGAGTTTCTACTTTCAGATGCAACAGGAAATTCTCGAGCTCGTCAATCCGTTCGCGAGATATGGGAGTTTAAAGTTAAGGATGGTTGAGAAACCATCAAAATTTTCGCAATTCTGATGCTAGAAACGAATAACTGGAATGACCTAGGGAAAAAGTACACACACCATTGTAATCGGGCGAGTTTCTTCTTTTCGATGCAACAGGAATTTCTCGTGTTCGTCAATCCGTTCGCGAGATATGGGAGTTTGAAGTTGAGGAATGGTTTAGAAACCATTACAATTTTCGCATTTCTGATGCTAGAAACGAATAACTGGAATGACCTAGGGGAAAAGTGCACACACCATTGTAATCGGGCGAGTTTCTACTTTCAGGTGCAACAGGAAATAATCGAGTTCGCCAATCCGTTCGCGAGATATGGGAGTTTGAAGTTGAGGAATGGTTTAGAAACCATTACAATTTTCGCATTTCTGATGCTAGAAACGAATAACTGGAATGACCTAGGGGAAAAGTGCACACACCATTGTAATCGGGCGAGTTTCTACTTTCAGGTGCAACAGGAAATAATCGAGTTCGCCAATCCGTTCGCGAGATATGGGAGTTTGAAGTTAAAGAATGGTTGAGAAACCATCACAATTTTCGCAAGTCTGATACTCGAAACCAATAACAGGAACGGCCTAGAGGAAAAGTACACACACCAATGTAATCGGTCAAGTTTCTACTTTCAGAGGCGACAGGAATTTCTCGAGTTCGCCAATCCGTTCGCGAGGTATCGGAGTTTGAAGTTAAGGAATGGTTGAGAAACCATCAAAATTTTCGCAAGTCTGATACTCGAAACCAATAACTACTATGGCCTAGGGCAAAAATACAAACACCGTTGTAATCGGGCGAGTTTCTGCTTTTAGATGCAACAGGAATTTCTCGAGTTCGTCAATCCGTTCGCGAGACATGGGAGTTTGAAGTTAAGGAATGGTTGTGACACCATCACAATTTTCGGAAGTCTGATACTCGAAACCAATAACTACTATGGCCTAGGGTAAAAATACACATACCTTTGTAATCGGGCGAGTTTATACTTTCAGATGCAACAGGAATTTCTCGAGCTCGTCAATCGTTCGCGAGATATGGGAGTTTGAAATTAAGGAACGGTTGAGAAACCATCAAAATTTTCGCAAAACTGATACTCGAAACCAATAACTGGAATGGCCCAGGGGAAAAGTACACACACCATTGTAATGGGGCGAGTTTCTACTTTCAGATGCAACAGGAATTTCTCGAGTTCGTCAATCCGTTCGCGAGATATGGGACTTTGAAGTTAAGGAATGGTTGAGAAACCGTCACAATTTTCGCAATTCTGATGCTAGAAACGGATAACTGGAATGACCTAGTGAAAAAGTACACAAACCATTGTATTCGGTCGACTTTCTACTTTCAGATGCAACAGGAATTTCTCGAGCTCGTCAATCCGTTCGCGAGATATGGGAGTTTGAAGTTAGGGAATGGTTGAGAAACCACCAAAATTTTCGCAAGTCTGATACTCGAAACCAATAACTGGAACGGCCTAGGGGAAAAATACACACACCATTGTAATCGGGCCAGTTTCTACTTTCAAGTGCAACAGGAATTTCTCGAGTTCGCCAATCCGTTCGCGAGGTATCGGAGTTTGAAGTTAAGGAATGGTTGAGAAACCATCAAAATTTTCGCAAGTCTGATACTCGAAACCAATAACTACAAAGCCCTAGTGGAAAAATACGCATACCTTTGTAATCGGGCGAGTTTATACTTTCAGATGCAACAGGAATTTCTCGAGCTCGTCAATCCGTTCGCGAGATATGGGAGTTTGAAATTAAGGAACGGTTGAGAAACCATCAAAATTTTCGCAAAACTGATACTCGAAACCAATAACTGGAATGGCCTAGGGGAAAATTACACACACCATTGTAATGGGGCGAGTTTCTACTTTCAGATGCAACAGGAATTCCTCGAGTTCGTCAATCCGTTCGCGAGATATGGGAGTTTAAAGTTAAGGAATGGTTGAGAGACCATCACAATTTTCGCAAGTCTGATACTCGAAACCAATAACTAGTATGGCCTAGGGCAAGAATACACATACCGTTGTAATCGGACGAGTTTCTGCTTTCAGATGCAACAGGAGTTTCTCGAGTTCGTCAATTCGTTCGCGAGATATGGGAGTTTGAAATTAAGGAAAGGTTGAGAAAACATCAAAATTTCGCAAGTCTGATAATCGAAACCAATAACTACTATGGCCTAGGGGAAAAATACACATACCTTTGTAATCGGGCGAGTTTCTACTTTCAGATGCAACAGGAATTTCTCGAGTTCGTCAATCCGTTCGCGAGATATGGGAGTTTGAAGTTAAGGAATGGTTGAGAAACCATCAAAATTTTCGCAATTCTGATGCTAGAAACGAATAACTGGTATGACCTAGTGAAAAAGTACACACACCATTGTATTCGGTCGACTTTCTACTTTCAGATGCAACAGGAATTTCTCGAGCTCGTCAATCCGTTCGCGAGGTATGGGAGTTTGAAGTTAGGGAATGGTTGAGAAACCACCAAAATTTTCGCAAGTCTGATACTCGAAACCAATAACTCGAACGGCCTAGGTGAAAAGTACACACACCATTGTAATCGGGCCAGTTTCTACTTTCAAGTGCAGCAGGAATTTCTCGAGTTCGCCAATCCGTTCGCGAGGTATCGGAGTTTGAAGTTAAGGAATGGTTGAGAAACCATCAAAATTTTCGCAAGTCTGATACTCGAAACCAATAACTACTATGGCCTAGGGGAAAAATACACATACCTTTGTAATCGGGCGAGTTTATACTTTCAGATGCAACAGGAACTTCTCAAGCTCGTCAATCGTTCGCGAGATATGGGAGTTTGAAATTAAGGAACGGTTGAGAAACCATCAAAATTTTCGCAAAACTGATACTCGAAACCAAAAACTGGAATGGACCAGGGGAAAACTACACACACCATTGTAATGGGGCGAGTTTCTACTTTCAGATGCAACAGGAATTTCTCGAGTTCGTCAATCCGTTCGCGAGATATGGGAGTTTGAAGTTAAGGAATGGTTGAGAAACCGTCACAATTTTCGCAATTCTGATACTCGAAACCAATAACTGGAACGGCCTAGGGGAAAAGTAGACACACCATTGTAATCGGGCCAGTTTCTACTTTCAAGTGCAACAGGAATTTCACAAGTTCGCCAATCCGTTCGCGAGGTATGGGAGTTTGAAGTTAAGGAATGGTTGAGAAACCATCAAAATTTACGCAAGTCTGATACTCGAAACCAATAACTACTATGGCCTAGGGCAAAAATACAAATACCGTTGTAATCGGGCGAGTTTCTGTTTTTAGATGCAACAGGAATTTCTCGAGTTCGTCAATCCGTTCGCGAGACATGGGAGTTTGAAGTTAAGGAATGCTTGAGAAACGATCAAAATTTTCGCAAGTCTGATACTCGAAACCAATAACTACAAAGGCCTAGGGGAAAAATACGCATACCTTTGTAATCGGGCGAGTTTCTACTTTCAGATGCAACAGGAAATTCTCGAGCTCGTCAATCCGTTCGCGAGATATGGGAGTTTGAAGTTAAGGAATGGTTGAGAAACCATCAAAATTTTCGCAAGTCTGATACTCGAAACCAATAACTGGAATGGCCTAGGGGAGAATTACACGCACCATTCTAATGGGGCGAGTTTCTACTTTCAGATGCAACAGGAATTTCTCGAGTTCGCCAATCCGTTCGCGAGGTATCGGAGTTTGAAGTTAAGGAATGGTTGAGAAACCATCAAAATTTTCGCAATTCTGATGCTAGAAACGAATAACTGGAATGACCTAGGGAAAAAGTACACACACCATTGTAATCGGGCGAGTTTCTTCTTTTCGATGCAACAGGAATTTCTCGTGTTCGTCAATCCGTTCGCGAGATATGGGAGTTTGAAGTTGAGGAATGGTTGAGAAACCATTACAATTTTCGCATTTCTGATGCTAGAAACGAATAACTGGAATGACCTAGGGGAAAAGTGCACACACCATTGTAATCGGGCGAGTTTCTACTTTCAGGTGCAACAGGAAATAATCGAGTTCGCCAATCCGTTCGCGAGATATGGGAGTTTGAAGTTAAAGAATGGTTGAGAAACCATCACAATTTTCGCAAATCTGATACTCGAAACCAATAACTACTATGGCCTAGGGGAAAAATACACATACCTATGTTAACGGGCGACTTTCTACCTTCAGATGCAACAGCAATTTCTCGAGTTCGTCAATCCGTTCGCGAGATATGGGAGTTTGAAATTAAGGAACGGTTGAGAAACCATCAAAATTTGCGCAAGTCTGATACGCGAAACCAATAGCTACAAAGGCCTAGGGGAAAAATACACATACCTTTGTAATCGGGCGAGTTTCTACTTTCAGATGCAATAGGAATTTCTCGAGTTCGTCTATCCGTTCGCGAGATATGGGAGTTTGAAGTTAAGGAAAGGTTGAGAAACCATCAAAATTTTCGCAAGTCTGATACTCGATACCAATAACTACAATGGCCTAGGGGAAAAATACACATACCGTTGTAATCGGGAGAGTTTCTGCTTTCAAATGCAATAGGAAATTCTCGAGTTCGTCAATCCGTTCGCGAGATATGGGAGCTTGAAGTTAAGGAATGGTTGAGAGACGATCACAATTTTCGCAAGTCTGATACTCGAAACCAATAACTACTATGGCCTAGGGCAAAAATACACATACCGTTGTAATCGGACTTGTTTCTGGTTTCCGATGCAACAGGAATTTCTCGAGTTCGTCAATCCGTTCGCGAGATATGGAAGTTTGAGGTTAAGGAATGATTGAGAAACCATCAAAATTTTCGCAAGTCTGACACTCGAAACCAATAACTACTATGGCCTAGGGCAAAAATACACATACGGTTGTAATCGGGAGAGTTTCTTCGTCCAGATGCAACCGGAATATCTTGTGTTCGTCAATCCGTTCGCGAGATATGGGAGTTTGAAGTCAAGGAATGGTTGAGAAACCATCAAAATTTTCGCAAGTCTGATACTCGAAACCAATAACTACTATGGCCTAGGGGAAAAATACACATACCATTGTAATCAAGCGAGTTTCTGCTTTGAAATGCAACAGGGATTTCTCGAGTTCGTCAATCCGTTCGCGAGATATGGGAGTCTGAAGTTAAGGAATGGTTGAGAAACCATCAAAATTTTCGCAAGTCTGATGCTCGAAACCAATAACTGGAATGACCTAGGGGAAAAGTACACACACCATTGTAATCGGACGAGTTTCTACTTTCAGATGCAACAGGAAATAATCGAGTTCGTCAAGCCGTTCCCGAGATATGGGAGTTTGAAGTTAAGGAATGGTTGAGAAACCATCAAAGTTTTCGCAAGTCTGATACTCGAAACCAATAACTACTATGGCCTAGGGCAAAAATACACATACCGTTGTAATCGGGCGAGTTTCTACTTTCAGATTCAACAGGAATTTCTCGAGTTCGTCAATCCGTTCGCGAGATATGGAAGTTTGAAGTTAAGGAATGGTTGAGGAACCATCAAAATTTTGGCAATTCTGATGCTAGAAACGAATAACTGGAATGACCTAGGGGAAAAGTACACACACCATTGTAATCGGTCGAGTTTCTACTTTCAGATGCAACAGGAAATAATCGAGTTCGTCAAGCCGTTCCCGAGATATGGGAGTTTGAAGTTAAGGAATGCTTGAGAAACCATCACAATTTTCGCAAGTCTGATACTCGGAACCAATAACTACAAAGGCATAGGGGAAAAAATACACATACCGTTGTAATCGGGCGAGTTACTATTTTCAGATGCAACAGGAATTTCTCGAGTTCGCCAATCCGTTCGCGAGGTATGGGAGTTTGAAATTAAGGAACGGTTGAGAAACCATCAAAATTTTCGCAAGTCTGATACTCGAAACCAATAACTGGAATGGCCTAGGAGAAAAGTACACACACCATTGTAATCGGGCGAGTTTCTACTTTCAGATGCAACAGGAATATCTCGAGTTCGTCAATCCGTTCGCGAGATATGGTAGTTTGAAGTTAAGGAATGGTTGAGAATCCATCAAAATTTTCGCAAGTCTGATACTCGAAACCAATAACTGGAATGGCCTAGGGGAAAAGTACACACTCCATTGTAATCGGGCGAGTTTCTACTTTCAGATGCAACTGGAATTTCTCGAGTTCGTCATTCCGTTCGCGAGATATGGGAGTTTGAAGTTAAGGAATCCTTGAGAAACCATCAAAATTTTCGCAAGTCTGATACTCGGAAGCAATAACTACAGGGGCCTAGGGGAAAAATACACATAGCTTTGTAATCGGGCGACTTTCTACTTTCAGATGCAACAGGAATTTCTCGAGTTCGCCAATCCGTTCGCGAGATATGGGAGTTTGAAATTAAGGAACGGTTGAGAAACCATCAAAATTTTCGCAAGTCTGATACTCGAAACCAATAACTGGAATGGCCTAGGGGAAAAGTACACACTCCATTGTAATCGGGCGAGTTTCTACTTTCAGATGCAACTGGAATTTCTCGATTTCGTCATTCCGTTCGCGAGATATGGGAGTTTGAAGTTACGGAATGTTTGAGAAACCATCAAAATTTTCGCTGGTCTGATACTTGAAACCTATAACTGGAATGGCCTAGGGGAAAAGTACACACACCATTGTAATCGGGCGAGTTTCTACTTTCAGATGCAACAGGAATATCTCGAGTTCGTCAATCCGTTCGCGAGATATGGGAGTTTGAAATTAAGGAACGGTTGAGAAACCATCAAAATTTGCGCAAATCTGATACGCGAAACCAATAGCTACAAAGGCCTAGGGGAAAAATACACATACCTTTGTAATCGGGCGAGTTTCTACTTTCAGATGCAATAGGAATTTCTCGAGTTCGTCTATCCGTTCGCGAGATATGGGAGTTTGAAGTTAAGGAAAGGTTGAGAAACCATCAAAATTTTCGCAAGTCTGATACTCGAAACCAATAACTGGAATGACCTAGGGGAAAAGTACACACACCATTGTAATCGATCGACTCTCTACTTTCAGATGCAACAGGAAATGATCGAGTTGGTCAATCCGTTCGCGAGATATGGAAGTTTGAAGTTAACGAATGCTTGAGAAACAATCAAAATTTTCGCAAGTCTGATACTCGAAACCAATAACTACTATGGCCTAGGGCAAAAATGCACATACCGTTGTAATCGGGCGAGTTTCTACTTTCAGATGCAACAGGAATTTCTCGAGTTCGTCAATCTGTTCGCGAGATATGGGAGTTTGAAGTTGAGGAATGGTTGAGAAACCATCACAATTTTCGCATTTCTGATGCTAGAAACGAATAACTGGAATGACCTAGGGGAAAAGTGCACACACCATTGTAATCGGGCGAGTTTCTACTTTCAGATGCAACAGGAAATAATCGAGTTCGCCAATCCGTTCGCGAGATATGGGAGTTTGAAGTTAAAGAATGGTTGAGAAACCATCACAATTTTCGCAAATCTGATACTCGAAACCAATAACTACTATGGCCTAGGGGAAAAATACACATACCTTTGTAATCGGGCGAGTTTCTACTTTCAGATGCAACAGGAATTTCTCGAGTTCGTCTATCCGTTCGCGAGATATGGGAGTTTGAAGTTAAGGAAAGGTTGAGAAACCATCAAAATTTTCGCAAGTCTGATACACGAATCCAATAACTACTGTGGCCTAGGGCAAAAATACACATACCATTGTAATGGAGCGAGTTTCTGCTTTCAGATGCAACAGGAATTTCTCGAGTTCGTCAATCCGTTCGCGAGATATGGGAGCTTGAAGTTAAGGAATGGTTGGGAAATCATCAAAATTTTCGCAAGTCTGATACTCGATACCAATAACTACAATGGCCTAGGGGAAAAATACACATACCGTTGTAATCGGACTTGTTTCTGGTTTCCGATGCAACAGGAATTTCTCGAGTTCGTCAATCCGTTCGCGAGATATGGAAGTTTGAAGTTAAGGAATGATTGAGAAACCATCAAAATTTTCGCAAGTCTGACACTCGAAACCAATAACTACTATGGCCTAGGGCAAAAATACACATACGGTTGTAATCGGGAGAGCTTCTTCGTCCAGATGCAACCGGAATACCTTGTGTTCGTCAATCCGTTCGCGAGATATGGGAGTTTGAAGTCAAGGAATGGTTGAGAAACCATCAAAATTTTCGCAAGTCTGATACTCGAAACCAATAACTACTATGGCCTAGGGGAAAAATACACATACCATTGTAATCAAGCGAGTTTCTGCTTTGAAATGCAACAGGGATTTCTCGAGTTCGTCAATCCGTTCGCAAGATATGGGAGTCTGAAGTTAAGGAATGGTTGAGAAACCATCAAAATTTTCGCAAGTCTGATGCTCGAAACCAATAACTGGAATGACCTAGGGGAAAAGTACACACACCATTGTAATCGGTCGAGTTTCTACTTTCAGATGCAACAGGAAATAATCGAGTTCGTCAAGCCGTTCCCGAGATATGGGAGTTTGAAGTTAAGGAATGGTTGAGAAACCATCAAAGTTTTCGCAAGTCTGATACTCGAAACCAATAACTACTATGGCCTAGGGCAAAAATACACATACCGTTGTAATCGGGCGAGTTTCTACTTTCAGATTCAACAGGAATTTCTCGAGTTCGTCAATCCGTTCGCGAGATATGGAAGTTTGAAGTTAAGGAATGGTTGAGAAACCATCAAAATTTTGGCAATTCTGATGCTAGAAACGAATAACTGGAATGACCTAGGGGAAAAGTACACACACCATTGTAATCGGTCGAGTTTCTACTTTCAGATGCAACAGGAAATAATCGAGTTCGTCAAGCCGTTCCCGAGATATGGGAGTTTGAAGTTAAGGAATGCTTGAGAAACCATCACAATTTTCGCAAGTCTGATTCTCGGAACCAATAACTACAAAGGCATAGGGGAAAAATACACATACCGTTGTAATCGGGCGAGTTACTACTTTCAGATGCAACTGGAATTTCTCGAGTTCGCCAATCCGTTCGCGAGGTATGGGAATTTGAAATTAAGGAACGGTTGAGAAACCATCAAAATTTTCGCAAGTCCGATACTCGAAACCAACAACTACAAAGACTTAGGGGAAAAATACACATACCGTTGTAATCTTGCGAGTTTCTGCTTTCAGATGCAATAGGAAATTCTCGAGTTCGTCAATCCGTTCCCGAGATATGGGAGTTTGAAGTTAAGGAATGCTTGAGAAACCAACAATGTTTTCGCAAGTCTGATACTCGAAACCAATAACTACTATGGCCTAGGGCAAAAATACACATACAGTTGTAATCGGGCGAGTTTCTACTTTCAGATTCAACAGGAATTTCTCGAGCTCGTCAATCCGTTCGCGAGATATGGGAGTTTGAACTTAAGGAATGGTTGAGAAACAATCAAAATTTTCGCAAATCTGATACTCGAAACCAATAACTGGAACGGCCTAGGAGAAAAGTACACACACCATTGTAATCGGGCGAGTTTCTACTTTCAGATGCAACAGGAATATCTCGAGTTCGTCAATCCGTTCGCGAGATATGGGAGTTTGAAGTTAAGGAATGGTTGAGAATCCATCAAAATTTTCGCAAGTCTGATACTCGAAACCAATAACTGGAATGGCCTAGGAGAAAAGTACACACACCATTGTAATCGGGCGAGTTTCTACTTTCAGATGCAACAGGAATATCTCGAGTTCGTCAATCCGTTCGCGAGATATGGTAGTTTGAAGTTAAGGAATGGTTGAGAAACCATCAAAATTTTCGCTGGTCTGATACTCGAAACCAATAACTGGAATGGCCTAGGGGAAAAGTACACACTCCATTGTAATCGGGCGAGTTTATACTTTCAGATGCAACTGGAATTTCTCGAGTTCGTCATTCCGTTCGCGAGATATGGGAGTTTGAAGTTACGGAATGTTTGAGAAACCATCAAAATTTTCGCTGGTCTGATACTTGAAACCTATAACTGGAATGGCCTAGGGGAAAAGTACACACACCATTGTAATCGGGCGAGTTTCTACTTTCAGATGCAACAGGAATATCTCGAGTTCGTCAATCCGTTCGCGAGATATGGGAGTTTGAAGTTAAGGAATGGTTGAGAATCCATCAAAATTTTCGCAAGTCTGATACTCGAAACCAATAACTGGAATGGCTAGGAGAAAAGTACACACACCATTGTAATCGGGCGAGTTTCTACTTTCAGATGCAACAGGAATATCTCGAGTTCGTCAATCCGTTCGCGAGATATGGTAGTTTGAAGTTAAGGAATGGTTGAGAATCCATCAAAATTTTCGCAAGTCTGATACTCGAAACCAATAACTGGAATGGCCTAGTTGAAAAGTACACACACCATTGTAATCGGGCGAGTTTCTACTTTCAGATGCAACAGGAATATCTCGAGTTCGTCAATCCGTTCGCGAGATATGGGAGTTTGAAGTTAAGGAATGGTTGAGAATCCATCAAAATTTTCGCAAGTCTGATACTCGAAACCAATAAGTACAATGGCCTAGGGGAAAAGTACACACACCATTGTAATGGGGAGAGTTTCTAATTTCAGATGCAACAGGAATTTCTCGAGTTTGTCAATCCGTTCGCGAGATCTGGGAGTTACAAGTTAAGGAATGCATGAGAAACCACAAAAATTTTCGCAAGTCTGATACTCGAAACCAATAACTGGAATGGCCTAGTTGAAAAGTACACACACCATTGTAATCGGGCGAGTTTCTACTTTCAGATGCAACAGGAACTTCTCGAGATCGCCAATCCGTTCGCGAGATATGGAAGTGTGAAGTTAAGGAATGGTTGAGAAACCATCAAAATTTTCGCAAGTCTGATACTTGAAACCAATAACTACTATGGCCTAGGGCAAAAATACACATACCATTGTAATCGGGCGAGTATCTGCTTTCAGATGCAACAGGAACTTCTCGAGTTCGTCAATCCGTTCGCGAGATATGGGAGTTTGAAGTTAAGGAATGGTTGAGAAACCATCACAATTTTGGCAAGTTTCATAGTCGAAACCAATAACTGGAATGGCCTAGGAGAAAAGTACACACACCATTGTAATCGGGCGAGTTTCTACTTTCAGATGCAACAGGAATTTCTCTAGTTCGTCAATCAGGTCGCGAGATATGCGAGTTAGAAGTTAAGGAACGGTTGAGAAACCATCAAAATTTTCGCAATTCTGATACTCGAAACCAATAACTGGAATGGCCTAGGGGAAAAGAACACACACCATTGTAATCGGGCGAGTTTCTACTTTCAGATGCAACAGGAATATCTCGAGTTCGTCAATCCGTTCGCGAGATATGGTGGTTTGAAATTAAGGAATGGTCGAGAAACCATCAAAATTTTCGCAAGTCTGATACTCGAAACCAACAACTACAATGACCTAGCGGAAAAATACACAGACCGTTGTAATCGGGCGAGTACCTGCTTTCAGATGCAACAGGAACTTCTCGAGATCGTCAATCCGTTCGCGAGATGTGGGAGTTTCAAGTTAAGAAATGGTTGAGAAACCATCAAAATTTTCGCAAGTCTGATACTCGAAACCAATAACTACTATGGCCTAGGGGAAAAGTACACATACCATTGTAATCAAGCGAGTTTCTGCTTTGAAATGCAACAGGGATTTCTCGAGTTCGTCAATCCGTTCGCGAGATATGGGAGTCTGAAGTTAAGGAATGTTTGAGAAACCATCAAAATTTTCGCAAGTCTGATGCTCGAAACCAATAACTGGAATGACCTAGGGGAAAAGTACACACACCATTGTAATCGGTCGAGTTTCTACTTTCAGATGCAACAGGAAATAATCGAGTTCGTCAAGCCGTTCCCGAGATATGGGAGTTTGAAGTTAAGGAATGGTTGAGAAACCATCAAAGTTTTCGCAAGTCTGATACTCGAAACCAATAACTACTATGGCCTAGGGCAAAAATACACATACCGTTGTAATCGGGCGAGTTTCTACTTTCAGATTCAACAGGAATTTCTCGAGTTCGTCAATCCGTTCGCGAGATATGGAAGTTTGAAGTTAAGGAATGGTTGAGAAACCATCAAAATTTTGGCAATTCTGATGCTAGAAACGAATAACTGGAATGACCTAGGGGAAAAGTACACACACCATTGTAATCGGTCGAGTTTCTACTTTCAGATGCAATAGGAAATAATCGAGTTCGTCAAGCCGTTCCCGAGATATGGGAGTTTGAAGTTAAGGAATGCTTGAGAAACCATCAATGTTTTCGCAAGTCTGATACTCGAAACCAATAACTACTATGGCCTAGGGCAAAAATACACATACAGTTGTAATCGGGCGAGTTTCTACTTTCAGATTCAACAGGAATTTCTCGAGCTCGTCAATCCGTTCGCGAGATATGGGAGTTTGAAGTTAAGGAATGGTTGAGAAACCATCAAAATTTTCGCAATTCTGATACTCGAAACCAATAACTGGAATGGCCTAGGGGAAAAGTACACATACCATTGTAATCAAGCGAGTTTCTGCTTTGAAATGCAACAGGGATTTCTCGAGTTCGTCAATCCGTTCGCGAGATATGGGAGTCTGAAGTTAAGGAATGTTTGAGAAACCATCAAAATTTTCGCAAGTCTGATGCTCGAAACCAATAACTGGAATGACCTAGGGGAAAAGTACACACACCATTGTAATCGGTCGAGTTTCTACTTTCAGATGCAACAGGAAATAATCGAGTTCGTCAAGCCGTTCCCGAGATATGGGAGTTTGAAGTTAAGGAATGGTTGAGAAACCATCAAAGTTTTCGCAAGTCTGATACTCGAAACCAATAACTACTATGGCCTAGGGCAAAAATACACATACCGTTGTAATCGGGCGAGTTTCTACTTTCAGATTCAACAGGAATTTCTCGAGTTCGTCAATCCGTTCGCGAGATATGGAAGTTTGAAGTTAAGGAATGGTTGAGAAACCATCAAAATTTTGGCAATTCTGATGCTAGAAACGAATAACTGGAATGACCTAGGGGAAAAGTACACACACCATTGTAATCGGTCGAGTTTCTACTTTCAGATGCAACAGGAAATAATCGAGTTCGTCAAGCCGTTCCAGAGATATGGGAGTTTGAAGTTAAGGAATGCTTGAGAAACCATCAATGTTTTCGCAAGTCTGATACTCGAAACCAATAACTACTATGGCCTAGGGCAAAAATACACATACAGTTGTAATCGGGCGAGTTTCTACTTTCAGATTCAACAGGAATTTCTCGAGCTCGTCAATCCGTTCGCGAGATATGGGAGTTTGAAGTTAAGGAATGGTTGAGAAACAATCAAAATTTTCGCAAATCTGATACTCGAAACCAATAACTGGAACGGCCTAGGAGAAAAGTACACACACCATTGTAATCGGGCGAGTTTCTACTTTCAGATGCAACAGGAATTTCACTAGTTCGTCAATCCGGTCGCGAGATATGGGAGATAGAAGTTAAGGAACGGTTGAGAAACCATCAAAATTTTCGCAATTCTGATACTCGAAACCAATAACTGGAATGGCCTAGGAGAAAAGTACACACACCATTGTAATCGGGCGAGTTTCTACTTTCAGATGCAACAGGAATTTCTCGAGTTTGTCAATCCATTCGCGAGATATGGGAGTTTGGAGTTAAGAGACGGTTGAGAAACCATCAAAATTTTCGCAAGTCTGATACTCGAAACCAATACCTGGAATGGCCTAGGGGAAAAGTTCACACACCGTTGTAATCGGGCGAGTTTCTACTTTCAGATGCAGCAGGAATTTCTCGAGTTCGTCATTCCGTTCGCGAGATATGGGAGTTTGAAGTTACCGAATGGTTGAGAAAATATCAAAATTTGCGCAAGTCTGATTCTCGAAACCAATAACTACAAAGGCCTAGGAGAGAAATACACATAGCTTTGTAATCGGGCGAGTTTCCACTTCCAGATGCAACCGGAAGTTCTCGAGTTCGTCAATCCGTTCGCGAGATATGGGAGTTTGAAGTTAAGGAGTGGTTGAGGAACCCTCAGAATTTTCGCAAGTCTGATATTCGAGACCAATGACTACTATGGCCTAGGGCAAAAATAAACATACCGTTGTAATCGGGCGAGTTTCTGCTTTCAGATGCAACAGGAATTTCTCGAGTTCGTCAATCCGTTTGCGGGATATGGGAGTTTGAAGTTAAGGAATGGTTGAGAATCCATCAAAATTTTCGCAAGTCTGATACTCGAAACCAATAACTGGAATGGCCTAGGAGAAAAGTACACACACCATTGTAATCGGGCGAGTTTCTACTTTCAGATGCAACAGGAATATCTCGAGTTCGTCAATCCGTTCGCGAGATATGGTAGTTTGAAGTTAAGGAATGGTTGAGAATCCATCAAAATTTTCGCAAGTCTGATACTCGAAACCAATAACTGGAATGGCCTAGTTGAAAAATACACACACCATTGTAATCGGGCAAGTTTCTACTTTCAGATGCAACAGGAACTTCTCGAGATCGTCAATCCGTTCGCGAGATATGGAAGTGTGAAGTTAAGGAATGGTTGAGAAACCATCAAAATTTTCGCATGTCTGATACTTGAAACCAATAACTACTATGGCCTAGGGCAAAAATACACGTACCATTGTAATCGGGCGAGTATCTGCTTTCAGATGCAACAGGAACTTCTCGAGTTCGTCAATCCGTTCGCGAGATATGGGAGTTTGAA
Source organism: Ptiloglossa arizonensis (assembly GCF_051014685.1). Lineage (NCBI taxonomy): Eukaryota > Metazoa > Arthropoda > Insecta > Hymenoptera > Colletidae > Ptiloglossa > Ptiloglossa arizonensis. The sequence continues at coordinate 1,107,803 of NW_027478409.1, read as the reverse complement.
GTTAAGGAATGGTTGAGAAACCATCACAATTTTGGCAAGTTTCATAGTCGAAACCAATAACTGGAATGGCCTAGGAGAAAAGTACACACACCATTGTAATCGGGCGAGTTTCTACTTTCAGATGCAACAGGAATATCTCGAGTTCGTCAATCCGTTCGCGAGATATGGTAGTTTGAAGTTAAGGAATGGTTGAGAATCCATCAAAATTTTCGCAAGTCTGATACTCGAAACCAATAACTGGAATGGCCTAGTTGAAAAATACACACACCATTGTAATCGGGCAAGTTTCTACTTTCAGATGCAACAGGAACTTCTCGAGATCGTCAATCCGTTCGCGAGATATGGAAGTGTGAAGTGAAGGAATGGTTGAGAAACCATCAAAATTTTCGCATGTCTGATACTTGAAACCAATAACTACTATGGCCTAGGGCAAAAATACACATACCATTGTAATCGGGCGAGTATCTGCTTTCAGATGCAACAGGAACTTCTCGAGTTCGTCAATCCGTTCGCGAGATATGGGAGTTTGAAGTTAAGGAATGGTTGAGAAACCATCACAATTTTGGCAAGTTTCATTGTCGAAACCGATAACTGGAATGGCCTAGGAGAAAAGTACACACACCATTGTAATCGGGCGAGTTTCTACTTTCAGATGCAACAGGAATTTCTCTAGTTCGTCAATCCGTTCGCGAGATGTGGGAGTTTCAAGTTAAGAAATGGTTGAGAAACCATCAAAATTTTCGCAAGTCTGATACTCGAAACCAATGACTGGAATGGCCCAGGGGAAAAGTACACACACCATTGTAATCGGGCGAGTTTCTACTTTCAGATGCAACAGGAATTTCTCGAGTTCGTCAATCCGTTCGCGAGATATGGGAGTTACAAGTTAAGGAATGGATGAGAAACCATCAAAATTTTCGCAAGTCTGATACTCGAAACCAATGACTGGAATGGCCCAGGGGAAATGTACACACACCATTGTAATCGGGCGAGTTTCTACTTTCAGATGCAACAGGAATTTCTCGAGTTCGTCAATCCGTTCGCGAGATATGGGAGTTACAAGTTAAGGAATGGTTGTGAAACCATCAAAATTTTCGCAAGTTTGATACTCGAAACCAATAACTGGAATGGCCTAGGAGAAAAGTACACACACCATTGTAATCGGGCGAGTTTCTACTTTCAGATGCAACAGGACTATCTCGAGTTCGTCAATCCGTTCGCGAGATATGGGAGTTTGAAGTTAAGGAATGGTTGAGAATCCATCAAAATTTTCGCAAGTCTGATACTCGAAACCAATAACTGGAATGGCCTAGGAGAAAAGTACACACACCATTGTAATCGGGCGAGTTTCTACTTTCAGATGCAACAGGAATATCTCGAGTTCGTCAATCCGTTCGCGAGATATGGGAGTTTGAAGTTAAGGAATGGTTGAGAATCCATCAAAATTTTCGCAAGTCTGATACTCGAAACCAATAACTACAATGGCCTAGGGGAAAAGTACACACACCATTGTAATGGGGCGAGTTTCTACTTTCAGATGCAACAGGAATTTCTCGAGTTTGTCGATCCATTCGCGAGATATGGGAGTTTGGAGTTAAGAGACGGTTGAGAAACCATCAAAATTTTCGCAAGTCTGATACTCGAAACCAATACCTGGAATGGCCTAGGGGAAAAGTTCACACACCGTTGTAATCGGGCGAGTTTCTACTTTCAGATGCAGCAGGAATTTCTCGAGTTCGTCATTCCGTTCGCGAGATATGGGAGTTTGAAGATACGGAATGGTTGAGAAAACATCAAAATTTGCGCAAGTCTGATACTCGAAACCAATAAATACTATGGCCTAGGGCAAAAATACACATACCGTTGTAATCGGGAGAGTTTCTACTTTCAGATGCAACAGAAATTTTTCGCATTCGTCGATCCGTTCGCGAGATATGGGAGTTTGAAGTTAAGGAGTGGTTGAGAAACCATCAAAATTTTCGCATGTCTGATACTCGAAACCAATAACTACAAAGGCCTAGGAGAGAAATACACATAGCTTTGTAATCGAGCGAGTTTCCACTTCCAGATGCAACCGGAAGTTCTCGAGTTCGTCAATCCGTTCGAGAGATATGGGAGTTTGAAGTTAATGAATGGTTGAGAAACCATCAAAATTTTCGCAAGTCTGATACTCGAAACCAATAACAGGAATGGCCTAGGGGAAAAGTACACACACCATTGTAATCGGGCGAGTTTCCACTTTCAGATGCAACAGGAATTTCTCGAGTTCGCCGATCCGTTCGCGAGGTATGGGAGTTTGCAGTTAAGGAATCGTTGAGAAACCATCAAAATTTTCGCAAGTCTGATACTCGGAAGCAATAACTACAGGGGCCTAGGGGAAAAATACACATAGCTTTGTAATCGGGCGACTTTCTACTTTCAGATGCAACAGGAATTTCTCGAGTTCGTCAATCCGTTCGCGAGATATGGGAGTTTGAAGTTAAGGAATGGTTGAGTAACCATCAAAATTTTCGCTGGTCTGATACTCGAAACCAATAACTGGAATGGCCTAGGGGAAAAGTACACACTCCATTGTAATCGGGCGAGTTTCTACTTTCAGATGCAACAGGAATTTCTCGAGTTCGTCATTCCGTTCGCGAGATATGGGAGTTTGAAGTTACGGAAAGTTTGAGAAACCATCAAAATTTTCGCTGGTCTGATACTTGAAACCTATAACTGGAATGGCCTAGGGGAAAAGTACACACACCATTGTAATCGGGCGAGTTTCTACTTTCAGATGCAACAGGAATTTCTCGAGTTCATCAATCCGTTCGCTAGATATGGGAGTTTGAAGTTAAGGAATGGTTGAGAATCCATCAAAATTTTCGCAAGTCTGATACTCGAAACCAATAACTGGAATGGCCTAGTTGAAAAGTACACACACCATTGTAATCGGGCGAGTTTCTACTTTCAGATGCAACAGGAATATCTCGAGTTCGTCAATCCGTTCGCGAGATATGGGAGTTTGAAGTTAAGGAATGGTTTAGAAACCATCAAAATTTTCGCAAGTCTGGTACTCGAAACCAATAACTGGAATGGCCTAGGGGAAAAGTACACACACCGTTGTAATCGGGCGAGTTTCCACTTTCAGATGCAACAGGAATTTCTCGAGTTCGCCGATCCGTTCGCGAGGTATGGGAGTTTGCAGTTAAGGAATCGTTGAGAAACCATCAAAATTTTCGCAAGTCTGATACTCGGAAGCAATAACTACAGGGGCCTAGGGAAAAAATACACATAGCTTTGTAATCGGGCGACTTTCTACTTTCAGATGCAACAGGAATTTCTCGAGTTCGTCAATCCGTTCGCGAGATATGGGAGTTTGAAGTTAAGGAATGGTTGAGAAACCATCAAAATTTTCGCTGGTCTGATACTCGAAACCAATAACTGGAATGGCCTAGGGGAAAAGTACACACTCCATTGTAATCGGGCGAGTTTCTACTTTCGGATGCAACAGGAATTTCTCGAGTTCGTCATTCCGTTCGCGAGATATGGGAGTTTGAAGTTACGGAATGTTTGAGAAACCATCAAAATTTTCGCTGGTCTGATACTTGAAACCTATAACTGGAATGGCCTAGGGGAAAAGTACACACACCATTGTAACCGGGCGAGTTTCTACTTTCAGATGCAACAGGAATTTCTCGAGTTCATCAATCCGTTCGCTAGATATGGGAGTTTGAAGTTAAGGAATGGTTGAGAAACCATCAAAATTTTCGCTGGTCTGATACCCAAAACCAATAACTACAATGACCTAGGGGAAATATACACACACCATTGTAATCGGGCCAGTTTCTACTTTCAGATGCAACAGGAATTTCTCGAGTTCGTCAATCCGTTCGCGAGATATGGGAGTTTGTAGTTAAGGAATGGTTGAGAATCCATCAAAATTTCCGCAAGTCTGATACTCGAAACCAATGACTGGAATGGCCCAGGGGAAAAGTACACACACCATTGTAATCGGGCGAGTTTCTACTTTCAGATGCAACAGGAATTTCTCGAGATCGTCAATCCGTTCGCGAGATATGGGAGTGTGAAGTTAAGGAATGGATGAGAAACCATCAAAATTTTCGCAAGTCTGATACTCGAGACCAACAACTACAATGACCTAGCGGAAAAATACACAGACCGTTGTAATCGGGCGAGTACCTGCTTTCAGATGCAACAGGAACTTCTCGAGATCGTCAATCCGTTCGCGAGATGTGGGAGTTTCAAGTTAAGAAATGGTTGAGAAACCATCAAAATTTTCGCAAGTCTGATACTCGAAACCAATGACTGGAATGGCCCAGGGGAAAAGTACACACACCATTGTAATCGGGCGAGTTTCTACTTTCAGATGCAACAGGAATTTCTCGAGTTCGTCAATCCGTTCGCGAGATATGGGAGTTACAAGTTAAGGAATGGATGAGAAACCATCAAAATTTTCGCAAAACTGATACTCGATACCAATAACTGGAATGGCCTAGGAGAAAAGTACACACACCATTGTAATCGGGCGAGTTTCTACTTTCAGATGCAACAGGAATATCTCGAGTTCGTCAATCCGTTCGCGAGATATGGGAGTTTGAAGTTAAGGAATGGTTGAGAATCCATCAAAATTTTCGCAAGTCTGATAATCGAAACCAATAACTGGAATGGCCTAGGAGAAAAGTACACACACCATTGTAATCGGGCGAGTTTCTACTTTCAGATGCAACAGGAATTTCTCTAGTTCGTCAATCCGGTCGCGAGATATGGGAGTTTGGATTTAAGAGACGGTTGAGAAACCATCAAAATTTGCGCAAGTCTGATACTCGAAACCAATAAATACTATGGCCTAGGGCAAAAATACACATACCGTTGTAATCGGGAGAGTTTCTACTTTCAGATGCAACAGAAATTTTTCGCATTCGTCGATCCGTTCGCGAGATATGGGAGTTTGAAGTTAAGGAGTGGTTGAGAAACCATCAAAATTTTCGCATGTCTGATACTCGAAACCAATAACTACAAAGGCCTAGGAGAGAAATACACATAGCTTTGTAATCGGGCGAGTTTCCACTTCCAGATGCAACCGGAAGTTCTCGAGTTCGTCAATCCGTTCGAGAGATATGGGAGTTTGAAGTTAATGAATGGTTGAGAAACCATCAAAATTTTCGCAAGTCTGATACTCGAAACCAATAACTGGAATGGCCTAGGGGAAAAGTACACACACCATTGTAATCGGGCGAGTTTCCACTTTCAGATGCAACAGGTATTTCTCGAGTTCGTCAATACGTTCGAGAGATATGGGAGTTTGAAGTTAAGGAATGGTTGATAAACCATCAAAATTTTCGCAAGTCTGGTACTCGAAACCAATAACTGGAATGGCCTAGGGGAAAAGTACACACACCATTGTAATCGGGCGAGTTTCCACTTTCAGATGCAACAGGAATTTCTCGAGTTCGCCGATCCGTTCGCGAGGTATGGGAGTTTGCAGTTAAGGAATCGTTGAGAAACCATCAAAATTTTCGCAAGTCTGATACTCGGAAGCAATAACTACAGGGGCCTAGGGGAAAAATACACATAGCTTTGTAATCGGGCGACTTTCTACTTTCAGATGCAACAGGAATTTCTCGAGTTCGTCAATCCGTTCGCGAGATATGGGAGTTTGAAGTTAAGGAATGGTTGAGTAACCATCAAAATTTTCGCTGGTCTGATACTCGAAACCAATAACTGGAATGGCCTAGGGGAAAAGTACACACTCCATTGTAATCGGTCGAGTTTCTACTTTCAGATGCAACAGGAATTTCTCGAGTTCGTCATTCCGTTCGCGAGATATGGGAGTTTGAAGTTACGGAATGTTTGAGAAACCATCAAAATTTTCGCTGGTCTGAAACTTGAAACCTATAACTGGAATGGCCTAGGGGAAAAGTACACACACCATTGTAATCGGGCGAGTTTCTACTTTCAGATGCAACAGGAATTTCTCGAGTTCATCAATCCGTTCGCTAGATATGGGAGTTTGTAGTTAAGGAATGGTTGAGAATCCATCAAAATTTTCGCAAGTCTGATACTCGAAACCAATAACTGGAATGGCCTAGTTGAAAAGTACACACACCATTGTAATCGGGCGAGTTTCTACTTTCAGATGCAACAGGAATATCTTGAGTTCGTCAATCCGTTCGCGAGATATGGGAGTTTGAAGTTAAGGAATGGTTGAGAAACCATCAAAATTTTCGCAAGTCTGGTACTCGAAACCAATAACTGGAATGGCCTAGGGGAAAAGTACACACACCATTGTAATCGGGCGAGTTTCCACTTTCAGATGCAACTGGAATTTCTCGAGTTCGCCGATCCGTTCGCGAGGTATGGGAGTTTGCAGTTAAGGAATCGTTGAGAAACCATCAAAATTTTCGCAAGTCTGATACTCGGAAGCAATAACTACAGGGGCCTAGGGGAAAAATACACATAGCTTTGTAATCGGGCGACTTTCTACTTTCAGATGCAACAGGAATTTCTCGAGTTCGTCAATCCGTTCGCGAGATATGGGAGTTTGAAGTTAAGGAATGGTTGAGAAACCATCAAAATTTTCGCTGGTCTGATACTCGAAACCAATAACTGGAATGGCCTAGGGGAAAAGTACACACACCATTGTAATCGGGCGAGTTTCTACTTTCAGATGCAATAGGAAATTCTCGAGTTCGTCAATCCGTTCGAGAGATATGGGAGTTTGAAGTTAATGAATGGTTGAGAAACCATCAAAATTTTCGCAAGTCTGATACTCGAAACCAATAACTGGAATCGCCTAGGGGAAAAGTACACACACCATTGTAATCGGGCGAGTTTCCACTTTCAGATGCAACAGGTATTTCTCGAGTTCGTCAATACGTTCGAGAGATATGGGAGTTTGAAGTTAAGGAATGGTTGATAAACCATCAAAATTTTCGCAAGTCTGGTACTCGAAACCAATAACTGGAATGGCCTAGGGGAAAAGTACACACACCATTGTAATCGGGCGAGTTTCCACTTTCAGATGCAACAGGAATTTCTCGAGTTCGCCGATCCGTTCGCGAGGTATGGGAGTTTGCAGTTAAGGAATCGTTGAGAAACCATCAAAATTTTCGCAAGTCTGATACTCGGAAGCAATAACTACAGGGGCCTAGGGGAAAAATACACATAGCTTTGTAATCGGGCGACTTTCTACTTTCAGATGCAACAGGAATTTCTCGAGTTCGTCAATCCGTTCGCGAGATATGGGAGTTTGAAGTTAAGGAATGGTTGAGTAACCATCAAAATTTTCGCTGGTCTGATACTCGAAACCAATAACTGGAATGGCCTAGGGGAAAAGTACACACTCCATTGTAATCGGTCGAGTTTCTACTTTCTGATGCAACAGGAATTTCTCGAGTTCGTCATTCCGTTCGCTAGATATGGGAGTTTGTAGTTATGGAATGGTTGAGAATCCATCAAAATTTTCGCAAGTCTGATACTCGAAACCAATAACTGGAATGGCCTAGTTGAAAAGTACACACACCATTGTAATCGGACGAGTTTCTACTTTCAGATGCAACAGGAATATCTCGAGTTCGTCAATCCGTTCGAGAGATATGGGAGTTTGAAGTTAATGAATGGTTGAGAAACCATCAAAATTTTCGCAAGTCTGATATTCGAAACCAATAACTGGAATGGCCTAGGGGAAAAGTACACACACCATTGTAATCGGGCGAGTTTCCACTTTCAGATGCAACAGGTATTTCTCGAGTTCGTCAATACGTTCGAGAGATATGGGAGTTTGAAGTTAAGGAATGGTTGATAAACCATCAAAATTTTCGCAAGTCTGGTACTCGAAACCAATAACTGGAATGGCCTAGGGGAAAAGTACACACACCATTGTAATCGGGCGAGTTTCCACTTTCAGATGCAACAGGAATTTCTCGAGTTCGCCGATCCGTTCGCGAGGTATGGGAGTTTGCAGTTAAGGAATCGTTGAGAAACCATCAAAATTTTCGCAAGTCTGATACTCGGAAGCAATAACTACAGGGGCCTAGGGGAAAATACACATAGCGTTGTAATCGGGCGAGTTTCTACTTTCAGATGCAGCAGGAATTTCTCGAGTTCGTCATTCCGTTCGCGAGATATGGGAGTTTGAAGTTACGGAATGGTTGAGAAAACATCAAAATTTGCGCAAGTCTGATACTCGAAACCAATAAATACTATGGCCTAGGGCAAAAATACACATACCGTTGTAATCGGGAGAGTTTCTACTTTCAGATGCAACAGAAATTTTTCGCATTCGTCGATCCGTTCGCGAGATATGGGAGTTTGAAGTTAAGGAGTGGTTGAGAAACCATCAAAATTTTCGCATGTCTGATACTCGAAACCAATAACTACAAAGGCCTAGGAGAGAAATACACATAGCTTTGTAATCGGGCGAGTTTCCACTTCCAGATGCAACCGGAAGTTCTCGAGTTCGTCAATCCGTTCGAGAGATATGGGAGTTTGAAGTTAAGGAATGGTTGAGTAACCATCAAAATTTTCGCTGGTCTGATACTCGAAACCAATAACTGGAATGGCCTAGGGGAAAAGTACACACTCCATTGTAATCGGGCGAGTTTCTACTTTCAGATGCAACAGGAATTTCTCGAGTTCGTCATTCCGTTCGCGAGATATGGGAGTTTGAAGTTACGGAAAGTTTGAGAAACCATCAAAATTTTCGCTGGTCTGATACTTGAAACCTATAACTGGAATGGCCTAGGGGAAAAGTACACACACCATTGTAATCGGGCGAGTTTCTACTTTCAGATGCAACAGGAATTTCTCGAGTTCATCAATCCGTTCGCTAGATATGGGAGTTTGAAGTTAAGGAATGGTTGAGAATCCATCAAAATTTTCGCAAGTCTGATACTCGAAACCAATAACTGGAATGGCCTAGTTGAAAAGTACACACACCATTGTAATCGGGCGAGTTTCTACTTTCAGATGCAACAGGAATATCTCGAGTTCGTCAATCCGTTCGCGAGATATGGGAGTTTGAAGTTAAGGAATGGTTTAGAAACCATCAAAATTTTCGCAAGTCTGGTACTCGAAACCAATAACTGGAATGGCCTAGGGGAAAAGTACACACACCGTTGTAATCGGGCGAGTTTCCACTTTCAGATGCAACAGGAATTTCTCGAGTTCGCCGATCCGTTCGCGAGGTATGGGAGTTTGCAGTTAAGGAATCGTTGAGAAACCATCAAAATTTTCGCAAGTCTGATACTCGGAAGCAATAACTACAGGGGCCTAGGGGAAAAATACACATAGCTTTGTAATCGGGCGACTTTCTACTTTCAGATGCAACAGGAATTTCTCGAGTTCGTCAATCCGTTCGCGAGATATGGGAGTTTGAAGTTAAGGAATGGTTGAGAAACCATCAAAATTTTCGCTGGTCTGATACTCGAAACCAATAACTGGAATGGCCTAGGGGAAAAGTACACACTCCATTGTAATCGGGCGAGTTTCTACTTTCGGATGCAACAGGAATTTCTCGAGTTCGTCATTCCGTTCGCGAGATATGGGAGTTTGAAGTTACGGAATGTTTGAGAAACCATCAAAATTTTCGCTGGTCTGATACTTGAAACCTATAACTGGAATGGCCTAGGGGAAAAGTACACACACCATTGTAACCGGGCGAGTTTCTACTTTCAGATGCAACAGGAATTTCTCGAGTTCATCAATCCGTTCGCTAGATATGGGAGTTTGAAGTTAAGGAATGGTTGAGAAACCATCAAAATTTTCGCTGGTCTGATACCCAAAACCAATAACTACAATGACCTAGGGGAAATATACACACACCATTGTAATCGGGCCAGTTTCTACTTTCAGATGCAACAGGAATTTCTCGAGTTCGTCAATCCGTTCGCGAGATATGGGAGTTTGTAGTTAAGGAATGGTTGAGAATCCATCAAAATTTCCGCAAGTCTGATACTCGAAACCAATGACTGGAATGGCCCAGGGGAAAAGTACACACACCATTGTAATCGGGCGAGTTTCTACTTTCAGATGCAACAGGAATTTCTCGAGATCGTCAATCCGTTCGCGAGATATGGGAGTGTGAAGTTAAGGAATGGATGAGAAACCATCAAAATTTTCGCAAGTCTGATACTCGAGACCAACAACTACAATGACCTAGCGGAAAAATACACAGACCGTTGTAATCGGGCGAGTACCTGCTTTCAGATGCAACAGGAACTTCTCGAGATCGTCAATCCGTTCGCGAGATGTGGGAGTTTCAAGTTAAGAAATGGTTGAGAAACCATCAAAATTTTCGCAAGTCTGATACTCGAAACCAATGACTGGAATGGCCCAGGGGAAAAGTACACACACCATTGTAATCGGGCGAGTTTCTACTTTCAGATGCAACAGGAATTTCTCGAGTTCGTCAATCCGTTCGCGAGATATGGGAGTTACAAGTTAAGGAATGGATGAGAAACCATCAAAATTTTCGCAAAACTGATACTCGATACCAATAACTGGAATGGCCTAGGAGAAAAGTACACACACCATTGTAATCGGGCGAGTTTCTACTTTCAGATGCAACAGGAATATCTCGAGTTCGTCAATCCGTTCGCGAGATATGGGAGTTTGAAGTTAAGGAATGGTTGAGAATCCATCAAAATTTTCGCAAGTCTGCTAATCGAAACCAATAACTGGAATGGCCTAGGAGAAAAGTACACACACCATTGTAATCGGGCGAGTTTCTACTTTCAGATGCAACAGGAATTTCTCTAGTTCGTCAATCCGGTCGCGAGATATGGGAGTTTGGATTTAAGAGACGGTTGAGAAACCATCAAAATTTTCGCAAGTCTGATACTCGAAACCAATACCTGGAATGGCCTAGGGGAAAAGTTCACACACCGTTGTAATCGGGCGAGTTTCTACTTTCAGATGCAGCAGGAATTTCTCGAGTTCGTCATTCCGTTCGCGAGATATGGCAGTTTGAAGTTACGGAATGGTTGAGAAAACATCAAAATTTGCGCAAGTCTGATACTCGAAACCAATAAATACTATGGCCTAGGGCAAAAATACACATACCGTTGTAATCGGGAGAGTTTCTACTTTCAGATGCAACAGAAATTTTTCGCATTCGTCGATCCGTTCGCGAGATATGGGAGTTTGAAGTTAAGGAGTGGTTGAGAAACCATCAAAATTTTCGCATGTCTGATACTCGAAACCAATAACTACAAAGGCCTAGGAGAGAAGTACACATAGCTTTGTAATCGGGCGAGTTTCCACTTCCAGATGCAACCGGAAGTTCTCGAGTTCGTCAATCCGTTCGAGAGATATGGGAGTTTGAAGTTAATGAATGGTTGAGAAACCATCAAAATTTTCGCAAGTCTGATACTCGAAACCAATAACTGGAATGGCCTAGGGGAAAAGTACACACACCATTGTAATCGGGCGAGTTTCCACTTTCAGATGCAACAGGTATTTCTCGAGTTCGTCAATACGTTCGAGAGATATGGGAGTTTGAAGTTAAGGAATGGTTGATAAACCATCAAAATTTTCGCAAGTCTGGTACTCGAAACCAATAACTGGAATGGCCTAGGGGAAAAGTACACACACCATTGTAATCGGGCGAGTTTCCACTTTCAGATGCAACAGGAATTTCTCGAGTTCGCCGATCCGTTCGCGAGGTATGGGAGTTTGCAGTTAAGGAATCGTTGAGAAACCATCAAAATTTTCGCAAGTCTGATACTCGGAAGCAATAACTACAGGGGCCTAGGGGAAAAATACACATAGCTTTGTAATCGGGCGACTTTCTACTTTCAGATGCAACAGGAATTTCTCGAGTTCGTCAATCCGTTCGCGAGATATGGGAGTTTGAAGTTAAGGAATGGTTGAGTAACCATCAAAATTTTCGCTGGTCTGATACTCGAAACCAATAACTGGAATGGCCTAGGGGAAAAGTACACACACCATTGTAATCGGGCGAGTTTCCACTTTCAGATGCAACAGGAATTTCTCGAGTTCGTCAATCCGTTCGCGAGATATGGGAGTTACAAGTTAAGGAATGGATGAGAAACCATCAAAATTTTCGCAAAACTGATACTCGATACCAATAACTGGAATGGCCTAGGAGAAAAGTACACACACCATTGTAATCGGGCGAGTTTCTACTTTCAGATGCAACAGGAATATCTCGAGTTCGTCAATCCGTTCGCGAGATATGGGAGTTTGAAGTTAAGGAATGGTTGAGAATCCATCAAAATTTTCGCAAGTCTGATAATCGAAACCAATAACTGGAATGGCCTAGGAGAAAAGTACACACACCATTGTATCGGGCGAGTTTCTACTTTCAGATGCAACAGGAATTTCTCTAGTTCGTCAATCCGGTCGCGAGATATGGAGTTTGGATTTAAGAGACGTTGAGAAACCATCAAAATTTTCGCAAGTCTGATACTCGAAACCAATACCTGGAATGGCCTAGGGGAAAAGTTCACACACCGTTGTAATCGGGCGAGTTTCTACTTTCAGATGCAGCAGGAATTTCTCGAGTTCGTCATTCCGTTCGCGAGATATGGGAGTTTGAAGTTACGGAATGGTTGAGAAAACATCAAAATTTGCGCAAGTCTGATACTCGAAACCAATAAATACTATGGCCTAGGGCAAAAATACACATACCGTTGTAATCGGGAGAGTTTCTACTTTCAGATGCAACAGAAATTTTTCGCATTCGTCGATCCGTTCGCGAGATATGGGAGTTTGAAGTTAAGGAGTGGTTGAGAAACCATCAAAATTTTCGCATGTCTGATACTCGAAACCAATAACTACAAAGGCCTAGGAGAGAAATACACATAGCTTTGTAATCGGGCGAGTTTCCACTTCCAGATGCAACCGGAAGTTCTCGAGTTCGTCAATCCGTTCGAGAGATATGGGAGTTTGAAGTTAATGAATGGTTGAGAAACCATCAAAATTTTCGCAAGTCTGATACTCGAAACCAATAACTGGAATGGCCTAGGGGAAAAGTACACACACCATTGTAATCGGGCGAGTTTCCACTTTCAGATGCAACAGGTATTTCTCGAGTTCGTCAATACGTTCGAGAGATATGGGAGTTTGAAGTTAAGGAATGGTTGATAAACCATCAAAATTTTCGCAAGTCTGGTACTCGAAACCAATAACTGGAATGGCCTAGGGAAAAGTACACACACCATTGTAATCGGGCGAGTTTCCACTTTCAGATGCAACAGGAATTTCTCGAGTTCGCCGATCCGTTCGCGAGGTATGGGAGTTTGCAGTTAAGGAATCGTTGAGAAACCATCAAAATTTTCGCAAGTCTGATACTCGGAAGCAATAACTACAGGGGCCTAGGGGAAAAATACACATAGCTTTGTAATCGGGCGACTTTCTACTTTCAGATGCAACAGGAATTTCTCGAGTTCGTCAATCCGTTCGCGAGATATGGGAGTTTGAAGTTAAGGAATGGTTGAGTAACCATCAAAATTTTCGCTGGTCTGATACTCGAAACCAATAACTGGAATGGCCTAGGGAAAAGTACACACTCCATTGTAATCGGTCGAGTTTCTACTTTCAGATGCAACAGGAATTTCTCGAGTTCGTCATTCCGTTCGCGAGATATGGGAGTTTGAAGTTACGGAATGTTTGAGAAACCATCAAAATTTTCGCTGGTCTGAAACTTGAAACCTATAACTGGAATGGCCTAGGGGAAAAGTACACACAACCATTGTAATCGGGCGAGTTTCTACTTTCAGATGCAACAGGATTTCTCGAGTTCATCAATCCGTTCGCTAGATATGGGAGTTTGTAGTTAAGGAATGGTTGAGAATCCATCAAAATTTTCGCAAGTCTGATACTCGAAACCAATAACTGGAATGGCCTAGTTGAAAAGTACACACACCATTGTAATCGGGCGAGTTTCTACTTTCAGATGCAACAGGAATATCTTGAGTTCGTCAATCCGTTCGCGAGATATGGAGTTGAAGTTAAGGAATGGTTGAGAAACCATCAAAATTTTCGCAAGTCTGGTACTCGAAACCAATAACTGGAATGGCCTAGGGGAAAAGTACACACACCATTGTAATCCGGCGAGTTTCCACTTTCAGATGCAACTGGAATTTCTCGAGTTCGCCGATCCGTTCGCGAGGTATGGGAGTTTGCAGTTAAGGAATCGTTGAGAAACCATCCAAATTTTCGCAAGTCTGATACTCGGAAGCAATAACTACAGGGGCCTAGGGAAAAATACACATAGCTTTGTAATCGGGCGACTTTCTACTTTCAGATGCAACAGGAATTTCTCGAGTTCGTCAATCCGTTCGCGAGATATGGGAGTTTGAAGTTAAGGAATGGTTGAGAAACCATCAAATTTTCGCTGGTCTGATACTCGAAACCAATAACTGGAATGGCCTAGGGGAAAAGTACACACACCATTGTAATCGGGCGAGTTTCTACTTTCAGATGCAATAGGAAATTCTCGAGTTCGTCAATCCGTTCGAGAGATATGGGAGTTTGAAGTTAATGAATGGTTGAGAAACCATCAAATTTTCGCAAGTCTGATACTCGAAACCAATAACTGGAATCGCCTAGGGGAAAAGTACACACACCATTGTAATCGGGCGAGTTTCCACTTTCAGATGCAACAGGTATTTCTCGAGTTCGTCAATACGTTCGAGAGATATGGGAGTTTGAAGTTAAGGAATGGTTGATAAACCATCAAAATTTTCGCAAGTCTGGTACTCGAAACCAATAACTGGAATGGCCTAGGGAAAAGTACACACACCATTGTAATAGGGCGAGTTTCCACTTTCAGATGCAACTGGAATTTCTCGAGTTCGCCGATCCGTTCGCGAGGTATGGGAGTTTGCAGTTAAGGAATCGTTGAGAAACCATCAAAATTTTCGCAAGTCTGATACTCGGAAGCAATAACTACAGGGGCCTAGGGGAAAAATACACATAGCTTTGTAATCGGGCGACTTTCTACTTTCAGATGCAACAGGAATTTCTCGAGTTCGTCAATCCTTCGTCAATCCGTTCGCGAGATATGGGAGTTTGAAGTTAAGGAATGGTTGAGTAACCATCAAAATTTTCGCTGGTCTGATACTCGAAACCAATAACTGGAATGGCCTAGGGGAAAAGTACACACTCCATTGTAATCGGTCGAGTTTCTACTTTCTGATGCAACAGGAATTTCTCGAGTTCGTCATTCCGTTCGCGAGATATGGGAGTTTGAAGTTACGGAATGTTTGAGAAACCATCAAAATTTTCGCTGGTCTGAAACTTGAAACCTATAACTGGAATGGCCTAGGGGAAAAGTACACACACCATTGTAATCGGGCGAGTTTCTACTTTCAGATGCAACAGGAATTTCTCGAGTTCATCAATCCGTTCGCTAGATATGGGAGTTTGTAGTTAAGGAATGGTTGAGAATCCATCAAAATTTTCGCAAGTCTGATACTCGAAACCAATAACTGGAATGGCCTAGTTGAAAAGTACACACACCATTGTAATCGGGCGAGTTTCTACTTTCAGATGCAACAGGAATATCTTGAGTTCGTCAATCCGTTCGCGAGATATGGGAGTTTGAAGTTAAGGAATGGTTGAGAAACCATCAAAATTTTCGCAAGTCTGGTACTCGAAACCAATAACTGGAATGGCCTAGGGGAAAAGTACACACACCATTGTAATCGGGCGAGTTTCCACTTTCAGATGCAACTGGAATTTCTCGAGTTCGCCGATCCGTTCGCGAGGTATGGGAGTTTGCAGTTAAGGAATCGTTGAGAAACCATCAAAATTTTCGCAAGTCTGATACTCGGAAGCAATAACTACAGGGGCCTAGGGGAAAAATACACATAGCTTTGTAATCGGGCGACTTTCTACTTTCAGATGCAACAGGAATTTCTCGAGTTCGTCAATCCGTTCGCGAGATATGGGAGTTTGAAGTTAAGGAATGGTTGAGAAACCATCAAAATTTTCGCTGGTCTGATACTCGAAACCAATAACTGGAATGGCCTAGGGGAAAAGTACACACACCATTGTAATCGGGCGAGTTTCTACTTTCAGATGCAATAGGAAATTCTCGAGTTCGTCAATCCGTTCGAGAGATATGGGAGTTTGAAGTTAATGAATGGTTGAGAAACCATCAAAATTTTCGCAAGTCTGATACTCGAAACCAATAACTGGAATCGCCTAGGGGAAAAGTACACACACCATTGTAATCGGGCGAGTTTCCACTTTCAGATGCAACAGGTATTTCTCGAGTTCGTCAATACGTTCGAGAGATATGGGAGTTTGAAGTTAAGGAATGGTTGATAAACCATCAAAATTTTCGCAAGTCTGGTACTCGAAACCAATAACTGGAATGGCCTAGGGGAAAAGTACACACACCATTGTAATCGGGCGAGTTTCCACTTTCAGATGCAACAGGAATTTCTCGAGTTCGCCGATCCGTTCGCGAGGTATGGGAGTTTGCAGTTAAGGAATCGTTGAGAAACCATCAAAATTTTCGCAAGTCTGATACTCGGAAGCAATAACTACAGGGGCCTAGGGGAAAAATACACATAGCTTTGTAATCGGGCGACTTTCTACTTTCAGATGCAACAGGAATTTCTCGAGTTCGTCAATCCGTTCGCGAGATATGGGAGTTTGAAGTTAAGGAATGGTTGAGTAACCATCAAAATTTTCGCTGGTCTGATACTCGAAACCAATAACTGGAATGGCCTAGGGGAAAAGTACACACTCCATTGTAATCGGTCGAGTTTCTACTTTCTGATGCAACAGGAATTTCTCGAGTTCGTCATTCCGTTCGCGAGATATGGGAGTTTGAAGTTACGGAATGTTTGAGAAACCATCAAAATTTTCGCTGGTCTGAAACTTGAAACCTATAACTGGAATGGCCTAGGGGAAAGGTACACACACCATTGTAATCGGGCGAGTTTCTACTTTCAGATGCAACAGGAATTTCTCGAGTTCATCAATCCGTTCGCTAGATATGTGAGTTTGTAGTTATGGAATGGTTGAGAATCCATCAAAATTTTCGCAAGTCTGATACTCGAAACCAATAACTGGAATGGCCTAGTTGAAAAGTACACACACCATTGTAATCGGACGAGTTTCTACTTTCAGATGCAACAGGAATATCTCGAGTTCGTCAATCCGTTCGAGAGATATGGGAGTTTGAAGTTAATGAATGGTTGAGAAACCATCAAAATTTTCGCAAGTCTGATATTCGAAACCAATAACTGGAATGGCCTAGGGGAAAAGTACACACACCATTGTAATCGGGCGAGTTTCCACTTTCAGATGCAACAGGTATTTCTCGAGTTCGTCAATACGTTCGAGAGATATGGGAGTTTGAAGTTAAGGAATGGTTGATAAACCATCAAAATTTTCGCAGGTCTGGTACTCGAAACCAATAACTGGAATGGCCTAGGGGAAAAGTACACACACCATTGTAATCGGGCGAGTTTCCACTTTCAGATGCAACAGGAATTTCTCGAGTTCGCCGATCCGTTCGCGAGGTATGGGAGTTTGCAGTTAAGGAATCGTTGAGAAACCATCAAAATTTTCGCAAGTCTGATACTCGGAAGCAATAACTACAGGGGCCTAGGGGAAAAATACACATAGCGTTGTAATCGGGCGACTTTCTACTTTCAGATGCAACAGGAATTTATCGAGTTCGTCAATCCGTTCGCGAGATATGGGAGTTTGAAGTTAAGGAATGGTTGAGTAACCATCAAAATTTTCGCTGGTCTGATACTCGAAACCAATAACTGGAATGGCCTAGGGGAAAAGTACTCACTCCATTGTAATCGGGCGAGTTTCTACTTTCAGATGCAACAGGAATTTCTCGAGTTCGTCATTCCGTTCGCGAGATATGGGAGTTTGAAGTTACGGAATGGTTGAGAATCCATCAAAATTTTCGCAAGTCTGAGGCTCGAAACCAATAACTGGAATGGCCTAGTTGAAAAGTACACACACCATTGTAATCGGGCGAGTTTCTACTTTCAGATGCAACAGGAATATCTTGAGTTCGTCAATCCGTTCGCGAGATATGGGAGTTTGAAGTTAAGGAATGGTTGAGAAACCATCAAAATTTTCGCAAGTCTGGTACTCGAAACCAATAACTGGAATGGCCTAGGGGAAAAGTACACACACCATTGTAATCGGGCGAGTTTCCACTTTCAGATGCAACTGGAATTTCTCGAGTTCGCCGATCCGTTCGCGAGGTATGGGAGTTTGCAGTTGAGGAATCGTTGAGAAACCATCAAAATTTTCGCAAGTCTGATACTCGGAAGCAATAACTACAGGGGCCTAGGGGAAAAATACACATAGCTTTGTAATCGGGCGACTTTCTACTTTCAGATGCAACAGGAATTTCTCGAGTTCGTCAATCCGTTCGCGAGATATGGGAGTTTGAAGTTAAGGAATGGTTGAGAAACCATCAAAATTTTCGCTGGTCTGATACTCGAAACCAATAACTGGAATGGCCTAGGGGAAAAGTACACACACCATTGTAATCGGGCGAGTTTCTACTTTCAGATGCAACAGGAATTTCTCGAGTTCGTCATTCCGTTCGCGAGATATGGGAGTTTGAAGTTACGGAATGTTTGAGAAACCATCAAAATTTTCGCTGGTCTGAAACTTGAAACCTATAACTGGAATGGCCTAGGGGAAAAGTACACACACCATTGTAATCGGGCGAGTTTCTACTTTCAGATGCAACAGGAATTTCTCGAGTTCATCAATCCGTTCGCTAGATATGGGAGTTTGAAGTTAAGGAATGGTTGAGAATCCATCAAAATTTTCGCAAGTCTGAGGCGCGAAACCAATAACTGGAATGGCCTAGTTGAAAAGTACACACACCATTGTAATCGGGCGAGTTTCTACTTTCAGATGCAACAGGAATATCTTGAGTTCGTCAATCCGTTCGCGAGATATGGGAGTTTGAAGTTAAGGAATGGTTGAGAAACCATCAAAATTTTCGCAAGTCTGGTACTCGAAACCAATAACTGGAATGGCCTAGGGGAAAAGTACACACACCATTGTAATCGGGCGAGTTTCCACTTTCAGATGCAACTGGAATTTCTCGAGTTCGCCGATCCGTTCGCGAGGTATGGGAGTTTGCAGTTAAGGAATCGTTGAGAAACCATCAAAATTTTCGCAAGTCTGATACTCGGAAGCAATAACTACAGGGGCCTAGGGGAAAAATACACATAGCTTTGTAATCGGGCGACTTTCTACTTTCAGATGCAACAGGAATTTCTCGAGTTCGTCAATCCGTTCGCGAGATATGGGAGTTTGAAGTTAAGGAATGGTTGAGAAACCATCAAAATTTTCGCTGGTCTGATACTCGAAACCAATAACTGGAATGGCCTAGGGGAAAAGTACACACACCATTGTAATCGGGCGAGTTTCTACTTTCAGATGCAATAGGAAATTCTCGAGTTCGTCAATCCGTTCGAGAGATATGGGAGTTTGAAGTTAATGAATGGTTGAGAAACCATCAAAATTTTCGCAAGTCTGATACTCGAAACCAATAACTGGAATCGCCTAGGGGAAAAGTACACACACCATTGTAATCGGGCGAGTTTCCACTTTCAGATGCAACAGGTATTTCTCGAGTTCGTCAATACGTTCGAGAGATATGGGAGTTTGAAGTTAAGGCATGGTTGATAAACCATCAAAATTTTCGCAAGTCTGGTACTCGAAACCAATAACTGGAATGGCCTAGGGGAAAAGTACACACACCATTGTATTCGGGCGAGTTTCCACTTTCAGATGCAACAGGAATTTCTCGAGTTCGCCGATCCGTTCGCGAGGTATGGGAGTTTGCAGTTAAGGAATCGTTGAGAAACCATCAAAATTTTCGCAAGTCTGATACTCGAAACCAATAACTACTATGGCCTAGGGCAAAAATACACGTACCGTTGTAATCGGGAGAGTTTCTACTTTCAGATGCAACAGAAATTTTTCGGATTCGTCGATCCGTTCGCGAGATATGGGAGTTTGAAGTTAAGGAATGGTTGAGTAACCATCAAAATTTTCGCTGGTCTGAAACTTGAAACCTATAACTGGAATGGCCTAGGGGAAAAGTACACACACCATTGTAATCGGGCGAGTTTCTACTTTCAGATGCAACAGGAATTTCTCGAGTTCATCAATCCGTTCGCTAGATATGGGAGTTTGAAGTTAAGGAATGGTTGAGAATCCATCAAAATTTTCGCAAGTCTGATACTCGAAACCAATAACTGGAATGGCCTAGTTGAAAAGTACACACACCATTGTAATCGGGCGAGTTTCTACTTTCAGATGCAACAGGAATATCTCGAGTTCGTCAATCCGTTCGCGAGATATGGGAGTTTGAAGTTAAGGAATGGTTGAGAAACCATCAAAATTTTCGCAAGTCTGGTACTCGAAACCAATAACTGGAATGGCCTAGGGGAAAAGTACACACACCATTGTAATCGGGCGAGTTTCCACTTTCAGATGCAACAGGAATTTCTCGAGTTCGCCGATCCGTTCGCGAGGTATGGGAGTTTGCATTTAAGGAATCGTTGAGAAACCATCAAAATTTTCGCTGGTCTGATACTTGAAACCTATAACTGGAATGGCCTAGGGGAAAAGTACACACACCATTGTAACCGGGCGAGTTTCTACTTTCAGATGCAACAGGAATTTCTCGAGTTCATCAATCCGTTCGCTAGATATGGGAGTTTGAAGTTAAGGAATGGTTGGGAAACCATCAAAATTTTCGCTGGTCTGATACCCAAAACCAATAACTACAATGACCTAGGGGAAATATACACACACCATTGTAATCGGGCGAGTTTCTACTTTCAGATGCAACAGGAATTTCTCGAGTTCATCATTCCGTTCGCGAGATATGGGAGTTTGAAGTTACGGAATGTTTGAGAAACCATCAAAATTTTCGCTGGTCTGATACCCAAAACCAATAACAAGTATGGCCTAGTGGAAAAGTACACACACCATTGTAATCGGGCGAGTTTCTACTTTCAGACGCAACAGGAATATCTCGAGTTCGTCAATCCGTTCGCGAGATATGGGAGTTTGAAGTTAAGGAATGGTTGAGAATCCATCAAAATTTTCGCAAATCTGATACTCGAAACCAATAACTGGAATGGCCTAGTTGAAAAGTACACACACCATTGTAATCGGGCGAGATTCTACTTTCAGATGCAACAGGAATATCTCGAGTTCGTCTATCCGTTCGCGAGATATGGGAGTTTGAAGTTAAGGAATGGTTGAGAATCCATCAAAATTTTCGCAAGTCTGCTACTCGAAACCAATAACTACAATGGCCTAGGGGAAAAGTACACACACCATTGTAATGGGGAGAGTTTCCACTTTCAGATGCAACAGGAATTTCTCGAGTTTGTCAATCCGTTCGCGAGATCTGGGAGTTACAAGTTAAGGAATGCATGAGAAACCACCAAAATTTTCGCAAGTCTGATACTCGAAACCAATAACTACAATGACCTAGGGGAAAAATACACAGACCGTTGTAATCGGGCGAGTATCTGCTTTCAGATGCAACAGGAACTTCTCGAGATCGTCAATCCGTTCGCGAGATATGGAAGTGTGAAGTTAAGGAATGGTTGAGAAACCATCAAAATTTTCGCAAGTCTGATATTTGAAACCAATAACTACTATGGCCTAGGGCAAAAATACACATACCATTGTAATCGGGCGAGTATCTGCTTTCAGATGCAACAGGAACTTCTCGAGTTCGTCAATCCGTTCGCGAGATATGGGAGTTTGAAGTTAAGGAATGGTTGAGAAACCATCACAATTTTGGCAAGTTTCATAGTCGAAACCAATAACTGGAATGGCCTAGGTGAAAAGTACACACACCATTGTAATCGGGCGAGTTTCTACTTTCAGATGCAACAGGAATTTCTCTAGTTCGTCAATCCGGTCGCGAGATATGGGGGTTAGAAGTTAAGGAACGGTTGAAAAACCATCAAAATTTTCGCAATTCTGATACTCGAAACCAATAACTGGAATGGCCTAGGGGAAAAGAACGCACACCATTGTAATCGGGCGAGTTTCTACTTTCAGATGCAACAGGAATATCTCGAGTTCGTCAATACGTTCGCGAGGTATGGGAGTTTGAAGTTAAGGAATGGTTGAGAATCCATCAAAATTTTCGCAAGTCTGATACTCGAAACCATTAACTACAATGGCCTAGGGGAAAAGTACACACACCTTTGTAATGGGGCGAGTTTCTACTTTCAGATGCAATAGGAATTTCTCGAGATTGTCAATCCATTCGCGAGGTATGGGAGTTTGAAATTACGGAATGGTGGAGAAAACATCAAAATTTGCGCAAGTCTGATACTCGAAACCAATAACTACTATGGCCTAGGGCAAAAATACACGTACCGTTGTAATCGGGAGAGTTTCTACTTTCAGATGCAACAGAAATTTTTCGGATTCGTCGATCCGTTCGCGAGATATGGGAGTTTGAAGTTAAGGAGTGGTTGAGAAACCATCAAAATTTTCGCATGTCTGATACTCGAAACAAATAACTACAAAGGCCTAGGAGAGAAATACACATAGCTTTGTAATCGGACGAGTTTCCACTTCCAGATGCAACCGGAAGTTCTCGAGTTCGTCAATCCGTTCGCGAGATATGGGAGTTTGAAGTTAAGGAGTGGTTGAGGAACCATCAGAATTTTCGCAAGTCTGATGTTCGAGACCAATGACTACTATGGCCTAGGGCAAAAATACACATACCGTTGTAATCGGGCGAGTTTCTGCTTTCAGATGCAACAGGAATTTCTCGAGTTCGTCAATCCGTTTGCGGGATATGGGAGTTTGATATTAAGGAATGGTTGAGAAACCAACAAAATTTTCGCTGGTCTGATACTCGAAACCAATAACTGGAATGGCCTAGGGGAAAAGTACACACTCCATTGTAATCGGGCGAGTTTCAATTTTCAGATGCAACAGGTATTTCTCGAGTTCGTCAATACGTTCGAGAGATATGGGAGTTTGAAGTTAAGGAATGGTTGAGAAACCATCAAAATTTTCGCAAGTCTGGTACTCGAAACCAATAACTGGAATGGCCTAGGGGAAAAGTACACACACCATTGTAATCGGGCGAGTTTCCACTTTCAGATGCAACAGGAATTTCTCGAGTTCGCCAATCCGTTCGCGAGGTATGGGAGTTTGCAGTTAAGGAATCGTTGAGAAACCATCAAAATTTCCCAAGTCTGATACTCGGAAGCAATAACTACAGGGGCCTAGGGGAAAAATACACATAGCTTTGTAATCGGGCGACTTTCTACTTTCAGATGCAACAGGAATTTCTCGAGTTCGTCAATCCGTTCGCGAGATATGGGAGTTTGGAGTTAAGAGACGGATGAGAATCCATCAAAATTTTCGCAATTCTGTGCTAGAAACGAATAACTGGAATGGCCTAGGGTAAAAGAACACATACCCTTGCAATCGGGCGAGTTTCTACTTTCAGATGCAACAGGAATTTCTCGAGTTCGTCAATCCGTTCGCGAGATATGGGAGTTTGAAGTTAAGGAATGGTTGAGAAACCATCAAAATTTTCGCAAGTCTGATACTCGAAACCTGTGGGTAATCGGGAGAAAGGAAAGTACGCTAATTCTTTCGTTCACTGGCTTTATTGCGGATTCGGTCGTATCGCGTGGTCGTGTCGGTCGGGTCGAAGATCGGTCGAAGACTGGCTCCTCGGGGCTCGTCCCCGTCCCTTCTTTCTCCGACCATTCTTTAGGGCCCCGTTTATCGCCAGGCGACGATTGACAATTTTCGTGGCCAGCTTCGTTGCTGCGTTTTGTTTATCTCAAGAGGCGACGGTCTGGCGGCGTGCTCGAGCACGGGCCGCCACACCAGCCCCCTTGGTGAAAATAAGGGTACGCTTATTCATATCGGCTTGCCCGCAACGTAGCGGTCGGGAAAATGGACGCGTCTACCCGATTTCGTCGTGCGTTCGCTCTGCTCTTCCGTACGGGAATCCGCGGTGTCGTTGTCGGCCTTCCGCGGTGGGGGTTTGTTGGTTGCGCCCTGGCTGTCGTCCTGTAGCATGTAGGCTGGCTTGAGTCTGTCTAACGACACTGGAACCACCCGATCCTTGACACGTATGTTGAAATGCTTCGGGTGTCGCTCGACTACCTCGTAAGGGCCGTCGTACGCCGGTTGCAGGGCGCCTTTGAGGCCGCCGTGCCTCACGAACACGTGCGTCGTTGTGGCGAGGTCCTTGAAGACGAACACCTTTTGGTTTCCGTGGCGCGTTACAGGCGTCGGGCGCAGTCCGCGGAAATGCTCGCGTAGTTTCGCGACGTAGGCTTCCTCGTTGTCGTTCGCGGTTCGCCGCTCTATCAATAATTCGCCCGGCAGGCGAATCGGTTCGCCGTACAACATTTCGGCCGGAGTCGCTTTGATGTCGTCCTTCCAGGCGGCTCGGATGCCTAAAAGGACGACCGGTAACGCCGCGGCCCAGCTGTCCGCGTGGCACACGATTGCCGATTTCAACTGGCGGTGGAATCGTTCCACCATGCCGTTCGCTGCTGGATGGTACGCAGTTGTACGCAAATGTTTCGTCCCGATCAGGAGCGACAATTGTTGGAATAAAGCGGATTCGAATTGTCGGCCCTGATCGGTTGTGATTCGATGGGGTGCGCCGAACCGGGCGATCCAACCCGCGAGTAACGCGTGAGCTACCGTCTCGGCGGTAACATCTTCAACGGGGAACGCTTCCGGCCAGCGTGCGTAACGATCGACGCATGTTACGCAGTATCGATACCCCCTTGACATCGGCAACGGCCCGATGATGTCCACGTGGACATGCTCAAAACGCCCCGACGGCGTATCAAATCTACCCGCCGGTGTAGACACGTGCCTACTGGTCTTCGCTCGTTGGCACGGCACGCACGCCTGTGCCCAGGTTCTACAATCCTTCCGGATACCTGGCCACACAAAACGCTGCGCTACTAGCCGCGCGGTCGCTTTCGCCCCGGGATGCGCGAGATCGTGGATGGAATCGAAGGCGCGTTTTCGAAACTCCCTCGTCACGAATGGTCGCAATGAGGGGGTCGTCGTGTCGCAGTACACCGCCGAACTCCCGTCGGAAAACGCAACTCGCTTCAGCGCGAGTGACGTGCTCGATTGTAGCAACGCCTGTAATTCTTCGTCTCGCTGTTGGGAGTCGGCGAGTTTCGCATAGTCGAGGGCCCGGGAAATCTGCGCGACCCGTGACAAAGCGTCGGCCACGACGTTGTCTTTCCCGGACACGTGCCGGATGTCGGTTGTAAATTGTCCGATAAAGTCTAAATAGCGGAACTGTCGGGGGGTATGTTTCCCCGGTTTTTGCGCGAACGCGAAGGTGATCGGTTTATGGTCGGTAAAGATCGTGAATACGCGGCCTTCCACCATATGCCGAAAGTACCTGACGGCTTTATACACCGCCAGAAGTTCCCGGTCATACGGACTGTACTTCCGTTCGGCCTGCGTTAGCTTTTTCGTGAAGAAAGCTAATGGTTGCCATCCGTCGCCCGATCGCTGCTGCAACGCAGCTCCCACCGTGAAATCGGAAGCATCTGTAAAAAGTGCCAAAGGCAACGAGACGTCGGGGTGCGCGAGCAATGCCGCCCGCGCGAGGCTGTCCTTACACCGTTCGAACGCTTCGATTCTGTCCGGCGACCAGTCGACGGGGGTCCGGCCCTTGACGTTACCCTGAAGGGCTGCGTTTAGGGGGGCCTGAATCTCTGCGGCGGCCGGCACGAAACGCCGGTAGAAGTTTAGCATGCCCAGAAATTGTCGCAGTTCTTTAACTGTCTCTGGGCGTGGGAAAGTTCGAATTGCTTCGACTTTTTGCGGCAACGGTCGTGTGCCGCTCTCGTTCACCGCGTATCCCAGGAACGTCACTTCCGGCGCACCAAAAACGCACTTCGCGCAATTCACGAGCACTCCGTACTCGCTCAATCGTCTGAAAAGTTCGCGTAAATGATGTTCGTGCTCTTCGACCGAGCTCGATGCCACGAGAATGTCGTCGATGTAAACGTAGCACCAATCGAGTCCGCGTAACACCTCGTCCATAAAGCGCTGGAATGTCTGGGCCGCGTTTCGTAGACCGAACGACATCCAAGGGAACTCGAACAGCCCGAAAGGTGTAGTGATGGCGGTTTTAGGGATATCGTCCGGGTTCACTGGGATTTGGTTGTACGCCCGCACTAAATCTATCGTCGAGAACAACGTCTTGCCGGCCAGACATTGCGCAAAATCCTCGACGTGAGGCACCGGGTATTTATCCGGGATTGTTCTTGCGTTCAACGCCCGGTAGTCTCCGCACGGTCGCCATTCGTCGTTCTTCTTCGGGACCAGGTGCAGGGCCGACGACCAGCAACTTTCGGAACGGCGCGCCGTTCCGTCCCTCACCATGGCCTCGAACTCCGCTTTGGCGATTCGCAGTTTGTCGGGAGCGAGGCGTCGCGGTTTACAAGACACTGGTGGACCCGGTGTGGTCCTGATGTAGTGGCACGTCTCGTGTCTCGTCGTGCGGTGTCCTCCCGATGGTCGCGTGACGTCCGGGAACTCGGCAAGGATCGTATGGAATCTAGATTCCCCGGATATCGCTTTTACGCTTCCCGCTCGATTTTCGACCACGCGTCCCCCCGTCGATAACGTGGTTAACGCGTCCACCAGTTTTTTTTGCTCGCAGGTCGACGAGGAGGTTGAAAAAGTTTAAAAAATCGGCGCCTATGATCGGGGTTGTAACGTCGGCAATGACGAATCGCCACGTGAAATCCCGTCTCAGCCCCAGGTTTAGACGGAACGTGACGTAACCGTAGGTCCGGATCGTCGAACCGTTCGCCGCGTATAGCTCGTACGTCGTCTTTTCGTGCACCCCCTTCGCACGCGACCGCGGAAACACGCACAAATCCGATCCGGTGTCCACCATAAAAATTGTTCTGGTCACTCGATCCGTCACGAACAAGCGGCTTGTAGTCGGCACGCGATCGCTTGCCGCCATTAACGATCGGCCCGATTGTTTTCCGCCACATGATTGCACGGCTGGCGGCATCTTCTCGCTGCGGTACCGAACATCCAATGGTACCAGCACCGGCCGTCCTCGGGGGGAGGCGAGGCATTATAATCGCGCGACCTCGAAGGGCTCCGTCGGGCGTCACGCGACCTCGAAAAGCTCCGTCGGGCGTCACGCGACCTCGAAGGGCTCCGTCGGGCGTCCCGCGACGGCGGGCGCGAGTGGCGGTAATCGTCTCTGCTGACGCGGAGGGCCGCGATCTCCCGGCGTAGTTCGGCCAACTCCGCGTGGATCCCGTCGGGTGCGGTCGACGCGGCGGTGACCTGGGGACCCGGTGTCACCTCTGCCACGGCGTCGGCGAGAGAAGCGAGCTCGGACAAACTTTCCTTCTTTTGTGATACCAACACCGATTGGATGTTCCGGGGGAGGCGCCCCAGCCACAGTGTCCTCAAAAATTCGTTCGACACCGTGTCGCCCGCAAGGTTTTGTAACCGGCGCAGGAAAGTCGATGGCTTCCGGTCGCCGATTTCCTCGTGCTCCAGGAGCGTGCGGATCTTCTGCTCTCTGGTGTCCGAGAGGCGTCGGATCAGTTCCGCTTTTAACGTATCGTACATGTTCTGCGTTGGCGGGTCGCTGATGATGTCGTTCACCAGGTCGGCGTACTGGTTCTCCAGATGCGCGCTTACGTAATGGTACTTGGTGGAATCCTGGGTGATTCCAGCCAGCACGAATTGCGACTCCAGCTGCCGGAACCATGTTTCTGGGTTCTTTTCCCAAAACGGCGGGACGCGAATCGCGACGCGTGCTACCGTGACGTCCTGCGGAAGGTCCGTCATCGCTGCCGCTGGCCTTCTCCCAATTCCACACCAATTCTTTCACGATCACTCACGTCGGGGTCACCAATTATGTGGGTAATCGGGAGAAAGGAAAGTACGCTAATTCTTTCGTTCACTGGCTTTATTGCGGATTCGGTCGTATCGCGTGGTCGTGTCGGTCGGGTCGAAGATCGGTCGAAGACTGGCTCCTCGGGGCTCGTCCCCGTCCCTTCTTTCTCCGACCATTCTTTAGGGCCCCGTTTATCGCCAGGCGACGATTGACAATTTTCGTGGCCAGCTTCGTTGCTGCGTTTTGTTTATCTCAAGAGGCGACGGTCTGGCGGCGTGCTCGAGCACGGGCCGCCACAAAACCTATAACTGGAATGGCCTAGGGGAAAAGCACACACAGCATTGTAATCGGGCGAGTTTCTACTTACGGATGCAACAGGAATTTCTCGAGTACGTCAATCCGTTCGCGAGATATGGGAGTTTGAAGTTAAGGAATGGTTGAGAAACCATCAAAATTTTCGCAGGTCTGATACTCGAAACCTATAACTGGAATGGCCTAGGGAGAAGCACATACACCATTGTAATCGGGCGAGTTTCTACTTTCAGATGCAACAGGAATTTCTCGAGTTCGTCAATCCGTTCGCGAGATATGGGAGTTTGAAGTTAAGGAATGGTTGAGAAACCATCAAAATTTTCGCAAGTCTGATACTCGAAACCAGTAACTACAATGGCCTAGGTGAAAAAGACACATACCGTTGTAATCGGGCGACTTTCTGCTTTCAGATGCAGCAGGAATTTCTCGAGTTCGTTAATCCATTCGCGAGATATGGGAGTTTGAAGTTAAGGAGTGGTTAAGGAACCATTAAAATTTTCGCAAGTCTGATACTCGAAACCAATAACTGCTATTGCCTAGGGCAAAAATACACATACCGTTGTAATCGGGCGAGCTTCTGCTTTCAGATGCAACAGGAATTTCTCGAGTTCGTCAATCCGTTCGCGAGGTATGGGAGTTTGAAGTTAAGGAATGGTTGAGAAACCATCAAAATTTTCGCAAGTCTGATACTCGAAACCAATAACTACAAAGGCCTAGGGGAAAAATACACATACCTTGGTAATCGGGCGAGTTTCTAATTTCAGATGCAGCAGGAATTTCTCGAGTTCGTCAATCCGTTCGCGAGATATGGCAGTTTGAAGTTAAGGAATGGTTGAGAAACCATCAAAATTTTCGCAAGTCTGATACTCGAAACCTATAACTGGAATGGTCTAGGGAGAAGCACACACACCATTGTAACCGGCGAGTTTCTACTTTCAGATGCAACAGGAATTTCTCGAATTCGTCAATCCGTTCGCGAGATATGGGAGTTAGGAGTTAAGAGATGGTTGAGAAACCATCAAAATTTTCGCAATTCTGATACTAAAAGCGAATAACTGGAATGGCCTAGGGGAAAAGTACACTCACCATTGTAATCGGGCGAGTTTCTACTTTCAGATGCAACAGGAATTTCTCGAGTTCGTCAATCGGTTCGCGAGATATGGGAGTTAGGAGTTAAGAGATGGTTGAGAAACCATCAAAATTTTCGCAATTCTGATGCTAGAAACGAATAACTGGTATGGCCTAGGGGAAAGGTACACACACCGTTGTAATGGGGCGAGATTCTGCTTTCAGATGCAACAGGAATTTCTCGAGTTCGTCAATCGGATCGCGAGATATGGGAGTTTGGAGTTAAGGAATGTTTGAGAAACCATCCAGATTTTCGCAAGTCTGATACTCGAAACCAATAACTACCATAGCCCAGGGCAAAAATACACATACTGTTGTAATCGGGAGGGTTTCTACTTTCAGGTGCAACAGAAATTTCTCGGAGCCGTCGATCCGTTCGCGAAATATCGGGGTTTGGAGTTATGGAATGGTTAAGAAACCATAAAAATTTTCGTAAGTCTGATACTCGAAACCAATAACTACAATGGCCTAGGGGAAAAATACACACACCATTCTAATCGGGCGAGTTTCTACTTTCACATGCAGCAGGAGTTTCTCGAGTTCGTCAATCCGTTCGCGAGATATGGGAGTCTGAAGTTAAGGAATGGTTGAGAATCCATCAAAATTTTCGCACGTCTGATACTCGAAACCAATAACTACAATGGCCTAGGGGAAAAATACACATACCGTTGTAATCGGGGGAGTGTCTACTCTCAGATGCAACAGAAATTTTTCCGATTCGTCAATCCGTTCGCGAAATATCGGAGTTTGGTGTTAAGGAATGGTTGAGAAACTATCAAAATTTTCGCATGTCTGATACTGGAAACCAATAACTACAATGGTCTACGGGAAAAGTACAAATATCGTTGTAATCGGGCGAGTTTCTACTTTCAGATGCACGGAAATTTTTCGGATTCGTCAATCCGTTCGCGAAATATCGGAGTTTGGAGTTAAGGAATGGTTGAGAAACCATAAAAATTTCCGTATGTCTGATACTCGAAACCAATAACTAAAATGGCATAGGGTAAAAATACACATACCGTTGTAATCGGGAGAGTTTATACTTTCAGATGCAACAGTAATTTTTCGGATTCGTCAATCCGCTCGCGAAATATCGGAGTTTGGAGTAAAGGAATGGTTGAGAAACCATAAAAATTTCCGTAAGTCTGATACTCGAAACCAAAAACTACTATGTCCTAGGGGAGAAATACACATACCGTTGTAATCGGGAGAGTTTATACTTTCAGATGCAACAGTAATTTTTCGGATTCGTCGATCCGTTCTCGAAATATCGGAGTTAGGAGATAAGAGATGGTTGGGAAACCATCAAAATTTTCGCAATTCTGATGCTAGAAACGAATAACTCGAATGACCTAGGGGAAAAGTACACATAACATTGTAATGGGGCGAGTTTCTACTTTCAGATGCACCCGGAATTTCTCGAGTTCGTCAATCCGTTCGCGAGATATGGGAGTTTGAAGTTAAGGAATGGTTGAGAAACCATCAAAATTTTCGCAAGTCTGATACTCGAAACCAATAACTGGAGTGGCCTAGGGAAAAGTACACACACCATTGGAATCGGGCGAGATTCTACTTTCAGATGCAACAGGAATTTCTCGAGTTCGTCAATCGGTTCGCGAGATATGGGAGTTTGAATTTAAGAGATGGTTGAGAAACAATCAAAATTTTCGCAAGTCTGATACTCGAAACCAATAACTGCTGTGCCCTAGGACAAAAATACACGCACCGTTGTAATCGAGCGAGTTTCTGCTTTCAGATGCAACACGAATTTCTCGAGTTCGTCAATCCGTTCGCGAGATATGGGAGTCTGAAGTTAAGGAATGGTTGAAAATCCATCAAAATATTCGCACGTCCGATACCCGAAACCAATAACTGGAATGGCCTAGGGAAAAATACACATACCGTTGTAATCGGGAGAGTTTGTACTTTCAGATGCACGGCAATTTTTCGGATTCGTCAATCCGTTCGCGAGATATGGGAGTTTGAAGTTAAGGAATGGTTGAGAAACCATCAAAATTTTCCCAAGTCTGATACTCGAAACCAATAACTAGAATGGCCAATGGTAAAAATACACATACCCTTGTAATCGGGAGAGTTTCTACTTTCAGATGCAACAGAAATTTTTCGGATTCGTCAATCCGTTCGCGAAATATCGGAGTGTGGAGTTAAGGAATGGTTGAGAAACCATCAAAATTTTCGCAAGTCTCATACACGAAACCAATAACTACTATGGCCTAGGGCAAAAATACACATACCGTTGCCATCGGGCGACTTTCTGCTTTCAGATGCAGCAGGAATTCCTCTTGTTCGTCAATCCGTTCGCGAGATATGGGAGTTTGAAGTTAAGGAATGGTTAAGGAACCATCCAAATTTACACAATTCTGATGCTAGAAACGAATAACTGGAATGGCCTAGGGGAAGAGTACACACACCATTGTAATCGGGCGAGTTTCTACTTTCAGATGCAACAGGAATTTCTCGAGTTCGTCAATCCGTTCGCGAGATATGGGAGTTTGAAGTTAAGGAATGGTTGAGAAACCATCAAAATTTTCGCTGGTCTGATACTCGAAACCAATAACTGGAATGGCCTAGGGGAAATGTACACACACCATTGTAATCGGGCGAGTTTCTACTTTCACATGCAATAGGAGTTTCTCGAGTTCGTCAATCCGTTCGCGAGATATGGGAGTCTGAATTTAAGGAATGGTTGAGAAGCTATCAAAATTTTCGCTGGTCTGATATTCGAATCCAATAACAGGAATGGCCTAGGGGAAAAGTACACACACCATTGTAATCGGGCGAGTTTCAACTTTCGCATGGAACAGGAATTTCTCGAGTTCGTCAATCCGTTCGCGAGATATGGGAGTTTGAAGTTAGGTGATGGTTGAGAAACTATCAAAATATTCGCAAGTCTGATACTCGAAACCAGTAACTACAATGGTCTACGGGAAAAGTACAAATATCGTTGTAATCGGGCGAGTTTCTACTTTCAGATGCAACCGGAATTTCTCGAGTTCGTCAATCCGTTCGCGAGATATGGGAGTTTGAAGTTAAGGAATGGAAGAGAAACCATCAAAATTTTCGCAAGTCTGATACTCGAAACCAATAACTGAAATGGCCTAGGGGAAAAGTACACACACCATTGGAATCGGGCGAGTTTCTACTTTCAGATGCAACAGGAATTTCTCGAGTTCGTCAATCGGTTCGCGAGATATGGCAGTTTGAAGTTAAGGAATGGTTGAGAAACTATCAAAATTGTCGCAAGTCTGATACTCGAAACCAATAACTACAATGGTCTACGGGAAAAGTACAAATATCGTTGTAGTCGGGCGAGTTTCTACTTTTAGATGCAACAGGAATTTCTCGAGTTCGTCAATCGGTTCGCGAGATATGGGAGTTAGGAGTTAAGAGATGGTTGAGAAACCATCAAAATTTTCGCAATTCTGATGCTAGAAACGAATAACTGGAATGGCCTAGGGGAAAGGTACACACACCGTTGTAATGGGGCGAGAATCTGCTTTCATATGCAACAGGAATTTCTCGAGTTCGTCAATCCGTTTGCGAGATATGGGAGTTTGAAGTTAAGGAATGGTTGAGAAACCATCAAAATTTTCGCTGGTCTGATACTCGAAACCAATAACTAGAAAGGCCTAGGGGAAAAATACACATACCGTTGTAATCGGGCGAGTTTCTACTTTCAGATGCAGCAGGAATTTCTCGAGTTCGTCAATCGGTTCGCGAGATATGGGAGTTAGGAGTTAAGAGCTGGTTGAGAAACCATCAAAATTTTCGCAATTCTGATGATAGAAACGAATAACTGCAATGGCCTAGGGGAAAAGTACACACACCATTGGAATCGGGCGAGTTTCTACTTTCAGATGCAACAGGAATTTCTCGAGTTCGTCAATCGGTTCGCGAGATATGGGAGTTTGAAGTTAAGAGATGGTTGAGAAGCAATCAAAATTTTCGCAAGTCTGATACTCGAAACCAATAACTGCTATGCCCTAGGACAAAAAAACACTCACCGTTGTAATCGTGCGAGTTTCTGCTTTCAGATGCAACACGAATTTCTCGAGTTCGTCAATCCGTTCGCGAGATATGGGAGTCTGAAGTTAAGGAATGGTTGAGAAACCATCAAAATTTTCGCAAGTCTGCTACTCGAAACCAATAACTACTATTGCCTAGGGCAAAAATACACATACCGTTGTAATCGAGAGAGTTTCTACTCTCAGATGCAACAGAAATTTTTCCGATTCGTCAATCCGTTCGCAAAATATCGGAGTTTGGAGTTAAGGAATGGTTGAGAATCCATCAAAATTTTCGCAAGTCTGATACTCGAAACCAATAACAATTATTGCCTAGGGCAAAAATACACATACCGTTGTAAACGGTCGAGTTTCTACTTTCAGATGCAACAGGAATTTCTCGAGTTCGTCAATCTGTTCGCGAGATGTGGGAGATTGAAGATAAGGAATGCTTGAGAAACCATCAATATTTTCGCTGGTCTGATACTCGAAACCAATGACTACTATGGCCTAGGGGAAAAATACACACAACGTTGTAGTCGGGAGAGTTTCTACTCTCAGATACAACAGAAAATTTTCCGATTCGTCAATCCGTTCGCGAAATATCGGAGTTTGGAGTTAAGGAATGGTTGAGAAACCATCAAAATTTTCGCAAGTCTCATACTCGAAACCAATAACTACTATGGCCCAGGGCAAAATGCACATACCGTTGTAATCGGGCGAGTTTCTACTTTCGGATGCAACAGGAATTTCTAGAGTTCGTCAATCGGTTCGCGAGACATGGGAGTTAGGATTTAAGAGATGGTTGAGAAACCATCAAAATTTTCGCAATTCTGATGCTAGAAACGAATAACTGCAATGGCCTACGGGAAAAGTACACACACCGTTGTAATGGGGCGAGTTTCTGCTTTCAGATGCATCAGGAGTTTCTCGAGTTCGTCAATCCGTTCGCGAGATATGGGAGTTTGAAGTTAAGGAATGGTTGAGAAACCATCAAAACTTCGCAAGACTGATACTCGAAACCAATAACTAGAATGGGGGGAAAAGTACACACACCATTGGATTCGGGCGAGTATCTACTTTCAGATGCAACAGGAATTTCTCGAGTTTGTCAATCGGTTCGCGAGATGTGGGTGTGAGGATTTAAGAGATGGTTGAGAAACCATCAAAATTTTCGCAATTCTGATGCTAGAAACGAATAACTGCAATGGCATAGGGGAAAAGTACACACACCATTGTAATCGGGCGAGTTTCTACTTTCAGATGCAACAGGAACTTCTCGAGTTCGTCAATCGGTTCGCGAGATATGGGAGTTAGGAGTTAAGAGATGGTTGTGAAACCATCAAAATTTTCGCAATTCTGATGCTAGAAACGAATAACTGCAATGGCCTAGGGAAAAGTACACACACTATTGTAATCGGGCGAGTTTCTACTTTCAGATGCAACAGGAATTTCTCGAGTTCGTCAATCCGTTCGCGAGATATGGGAGTCTCAAGTTAAGGAATGGTTGAGAAACCATCAAAATTTCCGAAAGTCTGATACTCGAAACAAATAATTACAAAGGCCTAGGGGAAAAATACACATACCGTTGTAATCGGGCGTGATTCTGCTTTCAAATGCAACAGGAATTTCTCGAGTTCGTCAATCCGTTCGCGAGATATGGGAGTCTCAAATTAAGGAATGGTTGAGAAACCATCAAAATTTTCGGAAGTCTGATACTCGAAACCGATAACTACTATGGCCCAGGGCAAAATGCACATACCGTTGTAATCGGGCGAGTTTCGGCTTTTAGATGCAACAGGAATTTCTCGGGTTCGTCATTCCGTTCGCGAGATATGGGCGTTTGAAGATAAGGAATGGTTGAGAAACCATCAAAATTTTCGCAAGTCTGTTACTCGAAACCAATAACTGGAATGGGGGGAAAAGTACACACACCATTGGAATCGGGCGAGTTTCTACTTTCAGATGCAACAGGAATTTCTCGAGTTCGTCAATCGGTTCGCGAGATATGGGAGTTAGGAGTTAAGAGATGGTTGAGAAACCATCAAAATTTTCGCAATTCTGATGCTAGAAACGAATAACTGCAATTGCCTAGGGGAAAAGTACACACAACATTGTAATCTGGCGAGTTTCTACTTTCAGATGCAGCAGGAATTTCTCGAGTTCGTCAATCGGTTCGCGAGATATGGGAGTTAGGAGTTAAGAGATGGTTGAGAAACCATCAAAATTTTCGCAATTCTGATGCTAGAAACGAATAACTGCAATTGCCTAGGGGAAAAGTACACACAACATTGTAATCGGGCGAGTTTCTACTTTCAGATGCAGCAGGAATTTCTCGAGTTCGTCAATCCGTTCGCGTGATATGGGAGTTTGAAGTTAAGGAATGGTTGAGAAACCATCAAAATTTTCGCTGGTCTGATACTCGACACCAATAACTGGAATGGCCTAGGGGAAAAGTACACACACCATTGGAATCGGGCGAGTTTCTGCTTTCAGATGCAACAGGAATTTCTCGAGTTCGTCAGTCCGTTCGCGAGATATGGGAGTTTGAAGTTAAGGAATGCTTGAGAAACCATCAAAATTTTCGCAAGTCTGATACTCGAAACCAATAACTGGAATGGCCTAGGGGAAAAGTACACACACCATTGGAATCGGGCGAGTTTCTACTTTCAGATGCAACAGGAATTTCTCGAGTTCGTCAATCGGTTCGCGAGATATGGGAGTTAGGAGTTAAGAGATGATTGAGAAACCATCAAAATTTTCGCAATTCTGATGCAAGAAACGAATAACTGCAATTGCCTAGGGGAAAAGTACACACAACATTGTTATCGGGCGAGTTTCTACTTTCAGATGCAGCAGGAATTTCTCGAGTTCGCCAATCTGTTCGCGTGATATGGGAGTTTGAAGTTAAGGAATGGTTGAGAAACCATCAAAATTTTCGCAATTCTGATGCTAGAAACGAATAACTGCAATTGCCTAGGGGAAAAGTACACACAACATTGTAATCGGGCGAGTTTCTACTTTCAGATGCAGCAGGAATTTCTCGAGTTCGTCAATCCGTTCGCGTGATATGGGAGTTTGAAGTTAAGGAATGGTTGAGAAACCATCAAAATTTTCGCTGGTCTGATACTCGACACCAATAACTGGAATGGCCTAGGGGAAAAGTACACACACCATAGTAATCGGGCGAGTTTCTACTTTCAGATGCAACAGGAATTTCTCGAGTTCGTCAATCGGTTCGCGAGATATGGGAGTTAGGAGTTAAGAGATGGTTGAGAAACCATCAAAATTTTCGCAATTCTGATGCTAGAAACGAATAACTGCAATTGCCTAGGGGAAAAGTACACACAACATTGTAATCTGGCGAGTTTCTACTTTCAGATGCAGCAGGAATTTCTCGAGTTCGCCAATCTGTTCGCGTGATATGGGAGTTTGAAGTTAAGGAATGGTTGAGAAACCATCAAAATTTTCGCTGGTCTGATACTCGAAACCAGTAACTGGAATGGCCTAGGGGAAATGTACACACACCAATGTAATCGGGCGAGTTTCTACTTTCAGATGCAGCAGGAATTTTTCGAGTTCGTCAATCGGTTCGCGAGATGTATGAGTTTGAAGTTAAGAGATGGTTGAGAAACAATCAAAATTTTCGCAAGTCTGATACTCGACACCAATAACTGGAATGGCCTAGGGGAAAAGTACACACACCATTGGAATCGGGCGAGTTTCTGCTTTCAGATGCAACAGGAATTTCTCGAGTTCGTCAGTCCGTTCGCGAGATATGGGAGTTTGAAGTTAAGGAATGCTTGAGAAACCATCAATATTTTCGCAAGTCTGATACTCGAAACCAATAACTGGAATGGCCTAGGGGAAAAGTACACGCACCATTGGAATCGGGCGAGTTTCTACTTTCAGATGCAACAGGAATTTCTCGAGTTCGTCAATCGGTTCGCAAGATATGGGAGTTTGAAGTTAAGAGATGGTTGAGAAACAATCAAAATTTTCGCAAGCCTGATACTCGAAACCAATAACTGCTATGGCCTAGGACAAAAATACACATACCGTTGTAATCGGTCGACTTTCTGGTTTCAGATGCAACAGAAATTTCTCGAGTTCGTCAATCTGTTCGCGAGATATGGGAGTTTGAAGATAAGGAATGATTGAGAAACCATCAAAATTTTCGCTGGTCTGATACTCGAAACCAACAACTACTATGGCCTAGGGGAAAAATACACACACCATTCTAATCGGGCGAGTTTCTACTTTCACATGCAATAGGAGTTTCTCGAGTTCGTCAATCCGTTCGCGAGATATGGGAGTCTGAAGTTAAGGAATGGTTGAGAAACCATCAAAATTTTCGCAAGTCTGATACTCGAAACCAATATCTGGAATGGGGGGAAATGTACACACACCATTGGAATCGGGCGAGTATATACTTTCAGATGCAACAGGAATTTGTCGAGTTCGTCAATCCGTTCGCGAGATATGGGAGTCTCAAATTAAGGAATGGTTGAGAAACCATCAAAATTTCCGGAAGTCTGATACTCGAAACGGATAACTACTATGGCCCAGGGCAAAATGCACATACTGTTGTAATCGGGCGAGTTTCGGCTTTCAGATACAACAGGAATTTCTCGGGTTCGTCATTCCGTTCGCGAGATATGGGCGTTTGAAGATAAGGAATGGTTGAGAAACCATCAAAATTTTCGCAAGTCTGATACTCGAAACCAATAACTGGAATGGCCTAGGGGAAAAGTACACACACCATTGGAATCGGGCGAGTTTCTACTTTCAGATGCAACAGGAATTTCTCGAGTTCGTCAATCGGTTCGCGAGATATGGGAGTTAGGAGTTAAGAGATGATTGAGAAACCATCAAAATTTTCGCAATTCTGATGCTAGAAACGAATAACTGCAATTGCCTAGGGGAAAAGTACACACAACATTGTTATCGGGCGAGTTTCTACTTTCAGATGCAGCAGGAATTTCTCGAGTTCGCCAATCTGTTCGCGTGATATGGGAGTTTGAAGTTAAGGAATGGTTGAGAAACCATCAAAATTTTCGCTGGTCTGATACTCGAAACCAGTAACTGGAATGGCCTAGGGGAAATGTACACACACCAATGTAATCGGGCGAGTTTCTACTTTCAGATGCAGCAGGAATTTTTCGAGTTCGTCAATCGGTTCGCGAGATATATGAGTTTGAAGTTAAGAGATGGTTGAGAAACAATCAAAATTTTCGCAAGTCTGATACTCGACACCAATAACTGGAATGGCCTAGGGGAAAAGTACACACACCATTGGAATCGGGCGAGTTTCTGCTTTCAGATGCAACAGGAATTTCTCGAGTTCGTCAGTCCGTTCGCGAGATATGGGAGTTTGAAGTTAAGGAATGCTTGAGAAACCATCAATATTTTCGCAAGTCTGATACTCGAAACCAATAACTGGAATGGCCTAGGGGAAAAGTACACGCACCATTGGAATCGGGCGAGTTTCTACTTTCAGATGCAACAGGAATTTCTCGAGTTCGTCAATCGGTTCGCGAGATATGGGAGTTTGAAGTTAAGAGATGGTTGAGAAACAATCAAAATTTTCGCAAGCCTGAAACTCGAAACCAATA
This sequence comes from Ptiloglossa arizonensis, assembly GCF_051014685.1. Classification (NCBI taxonomy): domain Eukaryota; kingdom Metazoa; phylum Arthropoda; class Insecta; order Hymenoptera; family Colletidae; genus Ptiloglossa; species Ptiloglossa arizonensis. Next base: position 1,068,816 of record NW_027478409.1, on the reverse strand, counting down.
ACTGCTATGGCCTAGGGGAAAAATACACATTCCATTGTAATCGGGAGAGTTTCTACTCTCAGATGCAACAGAAATTTTTCCGATTCGTCAATCCGTTGGCGAAATATCGGAGTTTGGAGTTAAGGAATGGTTGAGAAACTATCAAAATTTTCGCAAGTCTGCTACTCGAAACCAATAACTGGAATGGCCTAGGGAAAAAGTACACACACCATTGGAATCGGGCGAGTTTCTACTTTCAGATGCAACAGGAATTTCTCGAGTTCGTCAATCGGTTCGCGAGATATGGGAGTCTGAAGTTAAGGAATGGTTGAGAAACCATCAAAATTTTCGCAAGTCTGATACTCGAAACCAATAACAACTATTGCCTAGGGCAAAAATACACATACCGTTGTAGTCGGTCAGGATTCTGCTTTCAGATGCAACAGGAATTTCTCGAGTTTGTCAATCTGTTCGCGCGATATGGGAGTTTAAAGATAAGGAATGCTTGAGAAACCATCAAAATTTTCGCTGGTCTGATACTCGAAACCAATCACTACTATGGCCTAGGGGAAAAATACACATACCGTTGTGATCGGGAGAGTTTCTACACTCAGATGCAACAGAAATTTTTCCGATACGTCAATCCGTTCGCGAAATATCGGAGTTTGGAGTTAAGGAATGGTTGAGAATCCATCAAAATTTTCGCAACTTTGATAATCGAAACCAATAACTACTATTGCCTAGTGCAAAAATACACATACCGCTGTAATCGGTCGAGTTTCTGCTTTCTGATGCAACAGGAATTTCTCGAGTTCGTCAATCTGTTCGCGAGATATGGGAGTTTGAAGATAAGGAATGCTTGAGAAACCATCAAAATTTTCGCTGTTCTGATACTCGAAACGAATAACTGGAATGGCCTAGGGGAAAAGTACACACACCGTTGTAATGGGGCGAGTTTCTGCTTTCAGATGCATCAGGAATTTCTCGAGTTCGTCAATCCGTTCGCGAGATATGGGAGTTTGAAGTTAAGGAATGGTTGAGAAACCATCAAAATTTTTCGCTGGTCTGATACTCGAAACAAATAACTACAAAGGCCTAGGGGGAAAATACACATACCCTTTTAATCGGGCGAGGATCTGCTTTCAAATGCAACAGGAATTTCTCGAGTTCGTCAATCCGTTCGCGAGATATGGGAGTTTGAAGTTAAGGAATGGTTGAGAAACCATCAAAATTTTCGCAAGACTGATACTCGAAACCAATAACTGGAATGGGGGGAAAAGTACACACACCATTGGATTCGGGCGAGTATCTACTTTCAGATGCAACAGGAATTTCTCGAATTTGTCAATCGGTTCGGGAGATATGGGAGTTAGGATTTAAGAGATGGTTGAGAAACCATCAAAATTTTCGCAATTCTGATGCTAGAAACGAATAACTGCAATGGCCTAGGGGAAAAGTACACACACAATTGTAATCGGGCGAGTTTCTACTTTCAGATGCAACAGGAATTTCTCGAGTTCGTCAATCGGTTCGCGAGATATGGGAGTTAGGAGTTAAGGAATGGTTGAGAAACCATCAAAATTTTCGCTGGTCTGATACTCGAAACCAGTAACTGGAATGGCCTAGGGGAAATGTACACACACCAATGTAATCGGGCGAGTTTCTACTTTCAGATGCAGGAGGAATTTCTCGAGTTCGTCAATCGGTTCGCGAGATATATGAGTTTGAAGTTAAGAGATGGTTGAGAAACAATCAAAATTTTTGCAAGTCTGATACTCGACACCAATAACTGGAATGGCCTAGGGGAAAAGTACACACACCATTGGAATCGGGCGAGTTTCTGCTTTCAGATGCAACAGGAATTTCTCGAGTTCGTCAGTCCGTTCGCGAGATATGGGAGTTTGAAGTTAAGGAATGCTTGAGAAACCATCAAAATTTTCGCAAGTCTGATACTCGAAACCAATAACTGGAATGGCCTAGGAGAAAAGTACACACACCATTGGAATCGGGCGAGTTTCTGCTTTCAGATGCAACAGGAATTTCTCGAGTTCGTCAATCGGTTCGCGAGATATGGGAGTTTGAAGTTAAGGAATGGTTGAGAAACCATCAAAATTTTCGCTGGTCTGATACTCGAAACCAATAACTGGAATGGCCTAGGGGAAATGTACACACACCATCGTAATCGGGCGAGTTTCTACTTTCAGATGCAACTGAAATTTTTCGAGTTCGTCAATCGGAACGCGAGATATGGGAGTCTGAAGTTAAGGAATGGTTGAGAAACCATCAAAATTTTCGCAAGTCTGATACTCGAGACCAATAACTACTATTGCCTAGGGCAAAAATACACATACCGTTGTAGTCGGTCGAGATTCTGCTTTCAGATGCAACAGGAATTTCTCGAGTTTGTCAATTTGTTCGCGCGATATGGGAGTTTAAAGATAAGGAATGGTTGAGAAACCATCAAAATTTTCGCAAGACTGATACTCGAAACCAATAACTGGAATGGGGGGAAAAGTACACACACCATTGGATTCGGGCGAGTATCTACTTTCAGATGCAACAGGAATTTTTCCGATACGTCAATCCGTTCGCCAAATATCGGAGTTTGGAGTTAAGGAATGGTTGAGAATCCATCAAAATTTTCGCAAGTTTGATAATCGAAACCAATAACTACTATTGCCTAGGGCAAAAATACACATACCGTTGTAATCGGTCGAGTTTCTGCTTTCTGATGCAACAGGAATTTCTCGAGTTCGTCAATCTGTTCGCGAGATATGGGAGTTTGAAGATAAGGAATGCTTGAGAAACCATCAAAATTTTCGCTGGTCTGATACTCGAAACCAATAACTACTATGGCCTAGGGGAAAAATACACATACCGTTGTAATCGGGAGAGTTTCTTCTCTCAGATACAAAAGAAATTTTTCCGATTCGTCAATCCGTTCGCGGAATATCGGAGTTTGGAGTTAAGGAATGGTTGAGAATCCATCAAAATTTTCGCAAGTCTGATACTCGAAACAAATAACTACTATTGCCTAGGGCAAAAATACACATACCGTTGTAATCGGTCGAGTTTCTGCTTTCTGATGCAACAGGAATTTCTCGAGTTCGTCAATCTGTTCGCGAGATATGGGAGTTTGAAGATAAGGAATGCTTGAGAAACCATCAAAATTTTCGCTGGTCTGATACTCGAACCCAATAACTACTATGGCCTAGGGGAAAAATACACATACCGTTGTAATCGGGAGAGTTATTACTCTCGGATGCAACAGAAATTTTTCCGATTTTTCAATCCGTTCGCGAAATATCGGAGTTTGGAGTTAAGGAATGGTTGAGAATCCATCAAAATTTCGCAAGTCTGATACTCGAAACAAATAACTACTATGGCCTAGGGAAAAAAACACATACCGTTGTAATCGGGCGAGTTTCTGCTTTCAGATGCAACAGAAATTTCTCGGATTCGTCAATCCGTTCGCGAAATATCGGAGTTTGGATTTAAGAGATGGTTGGGAAACCATCAAAATTTTCGCAATTCTGATGCTAGAACCGAATAACTGGAATGGCCTAGAGCAAAAATACACGTACCGTTGTAATCGGACGAGTTTCTGCTTTCAGATGCAACAGGAATTTCTTGAGTTCGTCAATCCGTTCGCGAGATATGGGAGTTTGAACGTTAAGGAATGGTTGAGAAACCATCAAAATTTGCGCAAGTCTGATACTCGAAACCAATAACTACAATGGCCTAGGGCAAAAATACACATACCGTTGTAATCGGGCGAGTTTCTGCTTTCAGACGCAAGAGGAACTTCTCGAGTTCGTCAATCAATTCGCGAGATATGGGAGTTTGAATTTAAGGAACGGTTGAGAAACCATCACAATTTTAGCAATTCTGATGCTAGAAACGAATAACTGGAATGGCATAGGGGAAAAATACACATACCGTTGTAACCGAGCGACTTTCTACTCTCAGATGCAACAGGAATTTCTCCAATTCGTCAAACCGTTCGCGAAATATCGGAGTTTGGATTTAAGAGAAGGTTGAGGAACCGTCAAAATTTTCGCAAGTCTGATACTGGAAACCAATAACTACAATGGCCTAGGGCAAAATACTCATACCGATGTAATCGGGCGAGTTTCTGCTTTCAGACGCAAGAGGAACTTCTCGAGTTCGTCAATCCATTCGCGAGATATTGGAGTTTGAATTTAAGGAATGGTTGAGAAACCATCAAAATTTGCGCAAGACTGAGACTCGAAACCAATAACTACAATGGCCTAGGGCAAAAATACACATACCGTTGTAATCGGGCAAGTTTCTGCTTTCAGACTCAAGAGGAACTTCTCGAGTTCGTCAATCCATTCGCGAGATATGGGAGTTTGAATTTAAGGAACGGTTGAGAAACCATCACAATTTTAGCAATTCTGATGCTAGAAACGAATAACTGGAATGGCATAGGGGAAAAATACACATACCGTTGTAATCGAGCGACTTTCTACTCTCAGATGCAACAGGAATTTCTCCGATTCGTCAAACCGTTCGTGAAATATCGGAGTTTGGATTTAAGAGATGGTTGAGGAACCGTCAAAATTTTCGCAATTCTGATGCTAGAAACGAATAACTGGAACGGCCTAGGGCAAAAATACACATACCGTTGTAATCGGGTGAGTTTCTGCTTTCAGATGCAACAGGAATTTCTCGAGTTCGTCAATCCGTTTGCGAGATATGGGAGTTTGAAGTTAAGGAATGGTTGAGAAACCATCAAAATTTTCGCAAGTCTGATACCGGAAACCAATAACTACAATGGCCTAAGGCAAAAATACACATACCGATGTAATCGGGCGAGTTTCTGCTTTCAGACGCAAGAGGAACTTCTCGAGTTCGTCAATCCATTCGCGAGATATGGGAGTTTGAATTTAAGGAATGTTTGAGAAACCGTCAAAATTTTCGCAAATCTGATGCTAGAAACGAATAACTGGAATGGCATAGGGGAAAATACACATACCGTTGTACTCGGGCGACTTTCTACTCTCAGATGCAACAGGAATTTCCCCGATTCGTCAATCCGTTCGCGAAATATCGGAGTTTGGATTTAAGAAATGGTTGAGAAACCATCAAAATTTTCGCAAGTCTGACACTCGAAACCAGTAACTAGAATGGCCTAGGGCAAAAATACACATACCGTTGTAATCGGGCGAGTTTCTGCTTTCAGACGCAAGAGGAACTTCTCGAGTTTGTCAATCCGATCGCGAGATATGGGACTTTGAACGTTAAAGAATGGTTGAGAAACCATCAAAATTTTCGCAAGTCTGATACTCGAAACAAATAACTACTATGGCCTAGGGCAAAAAAACACATACCGTTGTAATCGGGCGAGTTTCTGCTTTTAGATGCAACAGAAATTTCTCGGATTCGTCAATCCGTTCGGGAAATATCGGAGTTTGGATTTAAGAGATGGTTGGGAAACCATCAAATTTTTCGCAATTCTGATGCTAGAACCGAATAACTGGTATGGCCTAGGGCAAAAATACACATACCGTTGTAATCGGACGAGTTTCTGCTTTTAGATGCAACAGGAATTTCTCGAGTTCGTCAATCCGTTCGCGAGATATGGGAGTTTGAAGTTAAGGAATGGTTGAGAAACCATCAAAATTTTTCGCTGGTCTGATACTCGAAACAAATAACTACAAAGGCCTAGGGGGAAAATACACATACCCTTTTAATCGGGCGAGGATCTGCTTTCAAATGCAACAGGAATTTCTCGAGTTCGTCAATCCGTTCGCGAGATATGGGAGTTTGAAGTTAAGGAATGGTTGAGAAACCATCAAAATTTTCGCAAGACTGATACTCGAAACCAATAACTGGAATGGGGGGAAAAGTACACACACCATTGGATTCGGGCGAGTATCTACTTTCAGATGCAACAGGAATTTCTCGAATTTGTCAATCGGTTCGGGAGATATGGGAGTTAGGATTTAAGAGATGGTTGAGAAACCATCAAAATTTTCGCAATTCTGATGCTAGAAACGAATAACTGCAATGGCCTAGGGGAAAAGTACACACACAATTGTAATCGGGCGAGTTTCTACTTTCAGATGCAACAGGAATTTCTCGAGTTCGTCAATCGGTTCGCGAGATATGGGAGTTAGGAGTTAAGGAATGGTTGAGAAACCATCAAAATTTTCGCTGGTCTGATACTCGAAACCAGTAACTGGAATGGCCTAGGGGAAATGTACACACACCAATGTAATCGGGCGAGTTTCTACTTTCAGATGCAGGAGGAATTTCTCGAGTTCGTCAATCGGTTCGCGAGATATATGAGTTTGAAGTTAAGAGATGGTTGAGAAACAATCAAAATTTTTGCAAGTCTGATACTCGACACCAATAACTGGAATGGCCTAGGGGAAAAGTACACACACCATTGGAATCGGGCGAGTTTCTGCTTTCAGATGCAACAGGAATTTCTCGAGTTCGTCAGTCCGTTCGCGAGATATGGGAGTTTGAAGTTAAGGAATGCTTGAGAAACCATCAAAATTTTCGCAAGTCTGATACTCGAAACCAATAACTGGAATGGCCTAGGAGAAAAGTACACACACCATTGGAATCGGGCGAGTTTCTGCTTTCAGATGCAACAGGAATTTCTCGAGTTCGTCAATCGGTTCGCGAGATATGGGAGTTTGAAGTTAAGGAATGGTTGAGAAACCATCAAAATTTTCGCTGGTCTGATACTCGAAACCAATAACTGGAATGGCCTAGGGGAAATGTACACACACCATCGTAATCGGGCGAGTTTCTACTTTCAGATGCAACTGAAATTTTTCGAGTTCGTCAATCGGAACGCGAGATATGGGAGTCTGAAGTTAAGGAATGGTTGAGAAACCATCAAAATTTTCGCAAGTCTGATACTCGAGACCAATAACTACTATTGCCTAGGGCAAAAATACACATACCGTTGTAGTCGGTCGAGATTCTGCTTTCAGATGCAACAGGAATTTCTCGAGTTTGTCAATTTGTTCGCGCGATATGGGAGTTTAAAGATAAGGAATGGTTGAGAAACCATCAAAATTTTCGCAAGACTGATACTCGAAACCAATAACTGGAATGGGGGGAAAAGTACACACACCATTGGATTCGGGCGAGTATCTACTTTCAGATGCAACAGGAATTTTTCCGATACGTCAATCCGTTCGCCAAATATCGGAGTTTGGAGTTAAGGAATGGTTGAGAATCCATCAAAATTTTCGCAAGTTTGATAATCGAAACCAATAACTACTATTGCCTAGGGCAAAAATACACATACCGTTGTAATCGGTCGAGTTTCTGCTTTCTGATGCAACAGGAATTTCTCGAGTTCGTCAATCTGTTCGCGAGATATGGGAGTTTGAAGATAAGGAATGCTTGAGAAACCATCAAAATTTTCGCTGGTCTGATACTCGAAACCAATAACTACTATGGCCTAGGGGAAAAATACACATACCGTTGTAATCGGGAGAGTTTCTTCTCTCAGATACAAAAGAAATTTTTCCGATTCGTCAATCCGTTCGCGGAATATCGGAGTTTGGAGTTAAGGAATGGTTGAGAATCCATCAAAATTTTCGCAAGTCTGATACTCGAAACAAATAACTACTATTGCCTAGGGCAAAAATACACATACCGTTGTAATCGGTCGAGTTTCTGCTTTCTGATGCAACAGGAATTTCTCGAGTTCGTCAATCTGTTCGCGAGATATGGGAGTTTGAAGATAAGGAATGCTTGAGAAACCATCAAAATTTTCGCTGGTCTGATACTCGAACCCAATAACTACTATGGCCTAGGGGAAAAATACACATACCGTTGTAATCGGGAGAGTTATTACTCTCGGATGCAACAGAAATTTTTCCGATTTTTCAATCCGTTCGCGAAATATCGGAGTTTGGAGTTAAGGAATGGTTGAGAATCCATCAAAATTTCGCAAGTCTGATACTCGAAACAAATAACTACTATGGCCTAGGGAAAAAAACACATACCGTTGTAATCGGGCGAGTTTCTGCTTTCAGATGCAACAGAAATTTCTCGGATTCGTCAATCCGTTCGCGAAATATCGGAGTTTGGATTTAAGAGATGGTTGGGAAACCATCAAAATTTTCGCAATTCTGATGCTAGAACCGAATAACTGGAATGGCCTAGAGCAAAAATACACGTACCGTTGTAATCGGACGAGTTTCTGCTTTCAGATGCAACAGGAATTTCTTGAGTTCGTCAATCCGTTCGCGAGATATGGGAGTTTGAACGTTAAGGAATGGTTGAGAAACCATCAAAATTTGCGCAAGTCTGATACTCGAAACCAATAACTACAATGGCCTAGGGCAAAAATACACATACCGTTGTAATCGGGCGAGTTTCTGCTTTCAGACGCAAGAGGAACTTCTCGAGTTCGTCAATCAATTCGCGAGATATGGGAGTTTGAATTTAAGGAACGGTTGAGAAACCATCACAATTTTAGCAATTCTGATGCTAGAAACGAATAACTGGAATGGCATAGGGGAAAAATACACATACCGTTGTAACCGAGCGACTTTCTACTCTCAGATGCAACAGGAATTTCTCCAATTCGTCAAACCGTTCGCGAAATATCGGAGTTTGGATTTAAGAGAAGGTTGAGGAACCGTCAAAATTTTCGCAAGTCTGATACTGGAAACCAATAACTACAATGGCCTAGGGCAAAATACTCATACCGATGTAATCGGGCGAGTTTCTGCTTTCAGACGCAAGAGGAACTTCTCGAGTTCGTCAATCCATTCGCGAGATATTGGAGTTTGAATTTAAGGAATGGTTGAGAAACCATCAAAATTTGCGCAAGACTGAGACTCGAAACCAATAACTACAATGGCCTAGGGCAAAAATACACATACCGTTGTAATCGGGCAAGTTTCTGCTTTCAGACTCAAGAGGAACTTCTCGAGTTCGTCAATCCATTCGCGAGATATGGGAGTTTGAATTTAAGGAACGGTTGAGAAACCATCACAATTTTAGCAATTCTGATGCTAGAAACGAATAACTGGAATGGCATAGGGGAAAAATACACATACCGTTGTAATCGAGCGACTTTCTACTCTCAGATGCAACAGGAATTTCTCCGATTCGTCAAACCGTTCGTGAAATATCGGAGTTTGGATTTAAGAGATGGTTGAGGAACCGTCAAAATTTTCGCAATTCTGATGCTAGAAACGAATAACTGGAACGGCCTAGGGCAAAAATACACATACCGTTGTAATCGGGTGAGTTTCTGCTTTCAGATGCAACAGGAATTTCTCGAGTTCGTCAATCCGTTTGCGAGATATGGGAGTTTGAAGTTAAGGAATGGTTGAGAAACCATCAAAATTTTCGCAAGTCTGATACCGGAAACCAATAACTACAATGGCCTAAGGCAAAAATACACATACCGATGTAATCGGGCGAGTTTCTGCTTTCAGACGCAAGAGGAACTTCTCGAGTTCGTCAATCCATTCGCGAGATATGGGAGTTTGAATTTAAGGAATGTTTGAGAAACCGTCAAAATTTTCGCAAATCTGATGCTAGAAACGAATAACTGGAATGGCATAGGGGAAAATACACATACCGTTGTACTCGGGCGACTTTCTACTCTCAGATGCAACAGGAATTTCCCCGATTCGTCAATCCGTTCGCGAAATATCGGAGTTTGGATTTAAGAAATGGTTGAGAAACCATCAAAATTTTCGCAAGTCTGACACTCGAAACCAGTAACTAGAATGGCCTAGGGCAAAAATACACATACCGTTGTAATCGGGCGAGTTTCTGCTTTCAGACGCAAGAGGAACTTCTCGAGTTTGTCAATCCGATCGCGAGATATGGGACTTTGAACGTTAAAGAATGGTTGAGAAACCATCAAAATTTTCGCAAGTCTGATACTCGAAACAAATAACTACTATGGCCTAGGGCAAAAAAACACATACCGTTGTAATCGGGCGAGTTTCTGCTTTTAGATGCAACAGAAATTTCTCGGATTCGTCAATCCGTTCGGGAAATATCGGAGTTTGGATTTAAGAGATGGTTGGGAAACCATCAAATTTTTCGCAATTCTGATGCTAGAACCGAATAACTGGTATGGCCTAGGGCAAAAATACACATACCGTTGTAATCGGACGAGTTTCTGCTTTTAGATGCAACAGGAATTTCTCGAGTTCGTCAATCCGTTCGCGAGATATGGGAGTTTGAACGTTAAGGAATGGTTGAGAAACCATCAAAATTTGCGCAAGTCTGAGACTCGAAACCAATAACTACAATGGCCTAGGGCAAAAATACACATACCGGTGTAATCGGGCGAGTTTCTGCTTTCAGACTCAAGAGGAACTTCTCGAGTTCGTCAATCCATTCGCGAGATATGGGAGTTTGAATTTAAGGAACGGTTGAGAAACCATCAAAATTTTAGCAATTCTGATGCTAGAAACGAATAACTGGAATGGCATAGGGGAAAAATACACATACCGTTGTAATCGGGCGACTTTCTACTCTCAGATGCAACAGGAATTTCTCCGATTCGTCAAACCGTTCGCGAAATATCGGAGTTTGGATTTAAGAGATGGTTGAGAAACCGTCAAAATTTTCGCAATTCTGATGCTAGAAACGAATAACTGGAATGGCATAGGGGAAAAATACACATACCGTTGTAATCGGGCGACTTTCTACTCTCAGATGCGACAGGAATTTCCCCGATTCGTCAATCCGTCCGCGAAATATCGTTGTTTGGATTTAAGAAATGGTTGAGAAACCATCACAATTTTCGCAAGTCTGATACTCGAAACCAATAACTAGAATGGCCTATGGCAAAAATACACATACCGTTGTAATCGGGCGAGTTTCTGCTTTCAGACGCAAGAGGAAATTCTCGAGTTCGTCAATCCATTCGCGAGATATGGGAGTTTCAATTTAAGGAATGGTTGAGAAACCATCAAAATTTTCGCAAGTCTGATACTCGAAACCAATAACTACTATGGCCTAGGGCAAAAGAACATATACCGTTGTAATCGGGCGACTTTCTACTCTCAGATGCAACAGGAATTTCTCCGATTCATCAATCCGATCGCGAGATATGGGAGTTTGAACGTTAAAGAATGGTTGAGAAACCATTCAAATTTTCGCAAGTCTGATACTCCAAACCAATAACTGCTGTGGCCTAGGGCAAAAAAACACATACCGTTGTAATCAGGCGAGTTTCTGCTTTCAGATGCAACAGCAATTTCTCGGATTCGTCAATCCGTTCGCGAAATATCGTAGTCTGGATTTAAGGGAGGGTTGGGAAACCATCAAAATTTTCGCAATTCTGATGCTAGAAACGAATAACTGGAATGGCATAGGGGAAAAATACACATACCGTTGTAATCGGGCGACTTTCTACTCTCAGATGCAACAGGAATTTCCCCGATTCGTCAATCCGTTCGCGAAATATCGGAGTTTGGATTCAAGAAATGGTTTAGAAACCATCAAAATTTTCGCAAGTCTGACACTCGAAACCAATAACTACTATGGCCTAGGGCAAAAATACACATACCATTGTAATCGGGCGAGATTATGCTTTTAGATGCAACTGGAATTTCTCGAGTTGGTAATCCGTTCGCGAGATATGGGAGTTTGAAGTTAAGGAATGGTTGAGAAATCATCAAAATTTTCGCAAGTCTGATACTCGAAACCAATAACTACTATTGCCTAGGGCAAAAATACACATACCGTTGTAATCGGGCGAGTTTCTGCTTTCAGATGAAGCAGGAATTTCTCGAGTTCGTCAATCCGTTCGCGAGATATGGGAGTCTGAAGTTAAGGAATGGTTGAGAAACTATCAAAATTTTAGTAAGTCTGATACTCGAAACCAATAACTACTATTGCCTAGGGCAAAAATACACATACCGTTGTAATCGGGCGAGTTTCTGCTTTCAGATGCAGCAGGAATTTATCGAGTTCGTCAATCCGTTCGCGAGATATGGGAGTTTGAAGTTAAGGAATGGTTGAGAAACCATCAAAATTTTCGCAAGTCTGATACTCGAAAACAATAACTACTATGGCCTAGGGCAAAAATACACATACCATTGTAATCGGGCGAGATTATGCTTTTAGATGCAACTGGAATTTCTCGAGTTGGTAATCCGTTCGCGAGATATGGGAGTTTGAAGTTAAGGAATGGTTGAGAAATCATCAAAATTTTCGCAAGTCTGATACTCGAAACCAATAACTACTATGGCCTAGGGCAAAAATACACATACCATTGTAATCGGGCGAGATTATGCTTTTAGATGCAACTGGAATTTCTCGAGTTGGTAATCCGTTCGCGAGATATGGGAGATTGAAGTTAAGGAATGGTTGAGAAATCATCAAAATTTTCGCAAGTCTGATACTCGAAACCAATAACTACTATGGCCTAGGGCAAAAATAAACATACCATTGTAATCGGGCGAGATTATGCTTTTAGATGCAACTGGAATTTCTCGAGTTGGTAATCCGTTCGCGAGATATGGGAGTTTGAAGTTAAGGAATGGTTGAGAAATCATCAAAATTTTCGCAAGTCTGATACTCGAAACCAATAACTACTATTGCCTAGGGCAAAAATACACATACCGTTGTAATCGGGCGAGTTTCTGCTTTCAGATGCAACAGGAATTTCCCCGATTCGTCAATCCGTTCGCGAAATATCGGAGTTTGGATTCAAGAAATGGTTTAGAAACCATCAAAATTTTCGCAAGTCTGACACTCGAAACCAATAACTACTATGGCCTAGGGCAAAAATACACATACCATTGTAATCGGGCGAGATTATGCTTTTAGATGCAACTGCAATTTCGCGAGTTGGTAATCCGTTCGCGAGATATGGGAGTTTGAAGTTAAGGAATGGTTGAGAAATCATCAAAATTTTCGCAAGTCTGATACTCGAAACCAATAACTACTATGGCCTAGGGCAAAAATACACATACCATTGTAATCGGGCGAGATTATGCTTTTAGATGCAACTGGAATTTCTCGAGTTGGTAATCCGTTCGCGAGATATGGGAGTTTGAAGTTAAGGAATGGTTGAGAAATCATCAAAATTTTCGCAAGTCTGATACTCGAAACCAATAACTACTATTGCCTAGGGCAAAAATACACATACCGTTGTAATCGGGCGAGTTTCTGCTTTCAGATGAAGCAGGAATTTCTCGAGTTCGTCAATCCGTTCGCGAGATATGGGAGTCTGAAGTTAAGGAATGGTTGAGAAACTATCAAAATTTTAGTAAGTCTGATACTCGAAACCAATAACTACTATTGCCTAGGGCAAAAATACACATACCGTTGTAATCGGGCGAGTTTCTGCTTTCAGATGCAGCAGGAATTTATCGAGTTCGTCAATCCGTTCGCGAGATATGGGAGTTTGAAGTTAAGGAATGGTTGAGAAACCATCAAAATTTTCGCAAGTCTGATACTCGAAAACAATAACTACTATGGCCTAGGGCAAAAATACACATACCATTGTAATCGGGCGAGATTATGCTTTTAGATGCAACTGGAATTTCTCGAGTTGGTAATCCGTTCGCGAGATATGGGAGTTTGAAGTTAAGGAATGGTTGAGAAATCATCAAAATTTTCGCAAGTCTGATACTCGAAACCAATAACTACTATGGCCTAGGGCAAAAATACACATACCATTGTAATCGGGCGAGATTATGCTTTTAGATGCAACTGGAATTTCTCGAGTTGGTAATCCGTTCGCGAGATATGGGAGATTGAAGTTAAGGAATGGTTGAGAAATCATCAAAATTTTCGCAAGTCTGATACTCGAAACCAATAACTACTATGGCCTAGGGCAAAAATAAACATACCATTGTAATCGGGCGAGATTATGCTTTTAGATGCAACTGGAATTTCTCGAGTTGGTAATCCGTTCGCGAGATATGGGAGTTTGAAGTTAAGGAATGGTTGAGAAATCATCAAAATTTTCGCAAGTCTGATACTCGAAACCAATAACTACTATTGCCTAGGGCAAAAATACACATACCGTTGTAATCGGGCGAGTTTCTGCTTTCAGATGCAGCAGGAATTTATCGAGTTCGTCAATCCGTTCGCGAGATATGGGAGTTTGAAGTTAAGGAATGGTTGAGAAACCATCAAAATTTTCGCAGGTCTGATACTCGAAAACAATAACTACTATGGCCTAGGGCAAAAATACACATACCATTGTAATCGGGCGAGATTATGCTTTTAGATGCAACTGGAATTTCTCGAGTTGGTAATCCGTTCGCGAGATATGGGAGTTTGAAGTTAAGGAATGGTTGAGAAATCATCAAAATTTTCGCAAGTCTGATACTCGAAACCAAGAACTACTATGGCCTAGGGCAAAAATACACATACCATTGTAATCGGGCGAGATTATGCTTTTAGATGCAACTGGAATTTCTCGAGTTGGTAATCCGTTCGCGAGATATGGGAGTTTGAAGTTAAGGAATGGTTGAGAAATCATCAAAATTTTCGCAAGTCTGATACTCGAAACCAATAACTACTATTGCCTAGGGCAAAAATACGCATACCGTTGTAATCGGGCGAGTTTCTGCTTTCAGATGCAGCTGGAATTTATCGAGTTCGTCAATCCGTTCGCGAGATATGGGAGTTTGAAGTTAAGGAATGGTTGAGAAACCATCAAAATTTTCGCAAGTCTGATACTCGAAACCAATAACTGCTATGGCCTAGGGCAAAAATACAAATACCATTGTAATCGGGCGAGGTTATGCTTTCAGATGCAACTGGAATTTCTCGAGTTGATAATCCGTTCGCGAGATATGGGAGTTTGAAGTTAAGGAATGGTTGAGAAGTCATCAAAATTTTCGCAAGTCTGATACTTGAAACCAATGACTACTATTGCCTAGGGCAAAGATACACATACCGTTGTAATAGGGCGATCTTCTACCTTCAGATGCAACAGGAGTTTCTCGAGTTCGTCAATTCGTTCGCGAGATATGGGAGTTTGAAGTTAAGGAATGGTTGAGAAATCATCAAAATTTTCGCAAGTCTGATACTCGAAACCAATAACTACTATGGCCTAGGGCAAAAATACACATACCGTTGTAATCGGCCGAGTTTCTGCTTTCAGATGCAGCAGGATTTTCTCGAGTTCGTCAATCCGTTCGCGAGATATGGGAGTCTGAAGTTAAAGAATGGTTGAGAAACTATCAAAATTTTAGTAAGTCTGATACTCGAAACCAATAACTACTATTGCCTAGGGCAAAAATACACATACCGTTAAAATCGGGCGAGTCTCTGCTTTCAGATGCAGCAGGAATTTATCGAGTTCGTCAATCTGTTCGCGAGATATGGGAGTTTGAAGTTAAGGAATGGTTGAGAAACCATCAAAATTTTCGCAAGTCTGATACTCGAAACCAATAACTGCTATGGCCTAGGGCAAAAATACAAATACCACTGTAATCGGGCGAGATTATGCTTTCAGATGCAACTGGAATTTCTCGAGTTGATAATCCGTTCGCGAGATATGGCAGTTTGAAGTTAAGGAATGGTTGAGAAATGGTCAAAATTTTCGCAAGTCTGATATTCGAAACCAATAACTACTATTGCCTAGGGCAAAGATACACATACCGTTGTAATCGGGCGATCTTCTACCTTCAGATGCAACAGGAAGTTCTCGAGTTCGTCAATCCGTTCGCGAGATATGGGAGTTTGAAGTAAGGAATGGTTGAGAAACCATCAAAATTTTCGCAAGTCTGATACTCGAAACCAATAACTGCTATGGCCTAGGGCAAAAATACACATACCGTTGTAATCGATCGAGCTTCTGCTTTCAGATGCAACAGGAATTTCTCGAGTTCGTCAATCCGTTCGCGAGATATGGGAGTCTGAAGTTAAGGAATGGTTGAGAAACTATCAAAAGTTTAGTAAGTCTGATACTCGAAACCAACAACTACTATTGCCTAGGGCAAAAATACACATACGGTTGTAATCGGGCGAGTCTCTGCTTTCAGATGCAGCAGGAATTTATCGAGTTCGTCAATCCGTTCGCGAGATATGGGAGTTTGAAGTTAAGGAATGGTTGAGAAACCATCAAAATTTTCGCAAGTCTGATACTCGAAACCAATAACTGCTATGGCCTAGGGCAAAAATACAAGTACCATTGTAATTGGGCGAGATTATGCTTTCAGATGCAACTGGAATTTCTCGAGGTGGTAATCCGTTGGCGAGATATGGGAGTTTGAAGTTAAGGAATGGTTGAGGAACCATCAAAATTTTCGCAAGTCTGATACTCGAAACCAATAACTACTATTGCCTAGGGCAAAAATACACATACGGTTGTAATCGGGCGAGTCTCTGCTTTCAGATGCAGCAGGAATTTATCGAGTTCGTCAATCCGTTCGCGAGATATGGGAGTTTGAAGTTAAGGAATGGTTGAGAAACCATCAAAATTTTCGCAAGTCTGATACTCGAAACCAATAACTGCTATGGCCTAGGGCAAAAATACAAGTACCATTGTAATCGGGCGAGATTATGCTTTCAGATGCAACTGGAATTTCTCGAGGTGGTAATCCGTTCGCGAGATATGGGAGTTTGAAGTTAAGGAATGGTTGAGAAGTCATCAAAATTTTTGCAAGTCTGATATTCGAAACCAATAACTACTATTGCCTAGGGCAAAAATACACATACCGTTGTATTCGGGCGATCTTCTACCTTCAGATGCAACAGGAATTTCTCGAGTTCGACAATCCGTTCGCGAGATATGGGAGTTTGAAGTTAAGGAATGGTTGAGAAACTATCAGAATTTTCGCTGATCTGATACTCGAAACCAATAACTGGAATGGCCTAGGGGAAAAGTACAAATACCACTGTAATCGGGCGAGTTTCTGCTTTCAGATGCAACTGGAATTTCTCTAGTTCGTCAATCCGTTCGCGAGATATGGGAGTTTGAAGTTAAGGAATGGTTGAGGAACCATCAAAATTTTCGCAAGTCTGATACTCGAAACCAAAAACTACTATTGCCTAGGGCAAAAATACACATACGGTTGTAATCGGGCGAGTTTCTACTTTCAGATGCAACAGGAATTTCTCGAGTTCGTCAATCCGTTCGCGAGATATGGGAGTTTGAAGTTATGGAATGGTTGAGAAGCCATAAAAATTTTCGCAAGTCTGATACTCGAAACCAATAACTACTATGGCCTAAGGCAAAAAAACACATACCATTGTAATCGGGCGAGATTATGCTTTTAGATGCAACTGGAATTTATCGATTTGGTAATCCGTTCGCGAGATATGGGAGTTTGAAGTAAAGGAATGGTTGAGAAATCATCAAAAGTTTCGCAAGTCTGATACTCGAAACCAATAACTACTATTGCCTAGGGCAAAAGTACACATACCGTTGTAATCGGGCGAGCTTCTATTTTCAGATGCAGCAGGAATTTCTCGAGTTCGTCAATCCGTTCGCGAGATATGGGAGTTTGAAGTTAAGGAATGGTTGAGAAACCATCAAAATTTTCGCAAGTCTGATACTCGAAACCAATAACTACAATTGTCTAGGGCAAAAATACACATACCGTTGTAATCGGGCGACCTTCAACCTTCAGATGCAACAGGAGTTTCTCGAGTTCGTCAATCCGTTCGCGAGATATGGGAGTTGGAAAGTAAGGAATGGTTGAGAAACTATCAAAATTTTAGTAAGTCTGATACTCGAAACCAATAACTACTATTGCCTAGGTCAAAAATACACATACCGTTGTAATCGGGCGAGTTTCTGCTTTCAGATGCAGCAGGAATTTCTCGAGTTCGTCAATCCGTTCGCGAGATATGGCAGTTTGAAGTTAAGGAATGGTTGAGAAACCATCAAAATTTTCGCAAGTCTGATGCTCGAAACCAATAACTGCTATGGCCTAGGGCAAAAATACACATACCATTGTAATCGGGCGAGAATATGCTTTTAGATGCAACTGGAATTTCTCGAGTTGGTAATCCGTTAGCGAGATATGGGAGTTTGAAGTTAAGGAATGGTTGAGAAATCATCAAAATTTTCGCAAGTCTGATACTCGAAACCAGTAACTACAATCGCCTAGGGCAAAAATACACATACCGTTGTAATCGGGCGAGTTTCTGCTTTCAGATGCAGCAGGAATTTCTCGAGTTCGTCAATCCGTTCGCGAAATATGGGAGTTTGAAGTTAAGGAATGGTTGAGAAACCATCAAAATTTTCGCAGTCTGATACTCGAAACCAGTAACTACTAATGCCTAGGGCAAAAATACACATACCGTGGTAATCGGGCGAGTTTCTACTTTCAGATGCAACAGGAATTTCTCAAGTTCGTCAATCCGTTCGCGAGATATGGGAGTTTGAAGTTAAGGAATGGTTGAGAAGCCACCAAAATTTTCGCAAGTCTGATACTCGAAACCAATAACTACTATGGCCTAAGGCAAAAAAACACATACCATTGTAATCGGGCGAGATTATGCTTTTAGATACAACTGGAATTTCTCGAGTTGGTAATCCGTTCGCGAGATATGGGAGTTTGAAGTTGAGGAATGGTTGAGAAATCATCAAAAGTTTTGCAAGTCTGATACTCGAAACCAATAACTACTATTGCCTAGGGCAAAAATACACATACCGTTGTAATCGGGCGAGCTTCTATTTTCAGATGCAGCAGGAATTTCTCGAGTTCGTCAATCCGTTTGCGGGATATGGGAGTTTGAAATTAAGCAATGGTTGAGAAACCATCAAAATTTTCGCAAGTGTGATACTCGAAACCAATAACTACAATTGCCTAGGGCAAAAATACACATACCGTTGTAATCGGGCGAGTTTCTGCTTTCAGATGCAGCAGGAATTTCTCGAGTTCGTCAATCTGTTCGCGAGATATGGGAGTTTGAAGTTAAGGAATGGTTGAGAAACCATCAAAATTTTCGCAAGTCTGATACTCGAAACCAATAACTACAATTGCCTAGGGCAAAAATACACATACCGTTTTAATCGGGCGATCTTCTACCTTCAGATGCAACAGGAATTTCTCGAGTTCGTCAATCCGTTCGCGAGATATGGGAGTTTGATGTTAAGGAATGGTTGAGAAACCATCAAAATTTTCGCAAGTCTGATACTCGAAACCAATAACTTCTATGGCCTAGGGCAAAAATACAAATACCGTTGTAATCGGGCGAAATTATGCTTTCAGATGCAACTGGAATTTGTCGAGTTGGTAATCCGTTCGCGAGATATGGTAGTTTGAAGTTAAGGAATGGTTGAGAAACCATCAAAATTTTCGCTGGTCTGATACTCGAAACCAATAACTGGAATGGCCTAGGGGAAAAGTACACATACCACTGTAATCGGGCGAGTATCTGCTTTCAGATGCAACTGGAATTTCTATAGTTCGTCAATCCGCTCGCGAGATATGGGAGTTTGAAGTTAAGGAATGGTTGAGGAACCATCAAAATTTTCGCAAGTCTGATACTCGAAACCAAAAACTACTACTGCCTAGGGCAAAAATACACATACCGTTGTAATCGATCGAGCTTCTGCTTTAAGATGCAACAGGAATTTCTCGAGTTCGTCAATCCGTTCGCGAAATATGGGAGTTTGAAGTTTAGGAATGGTTGAGAAACTATCAAAATTTTAGTAAGTCTGATACTCGAAACCAATAACTACTAATGCCTAGGGCAAAAATACACATACCGTTGTAATCGGGCGATCTTCTACCTTCAGATGCAACAGGAATTTTTCGAGTTCGTCAATCCGTTCGCGAGATATGGGAGTTTGAAGTTAAGGAATGGTTGAGAAACCATCAAAATTTTCGCTGGTCTGATACTCGAAACCAATAACTGGAATGGCCTCGGGGAAAAGTACACATAACGCTGTAATCGGGCGAGTTTCTGCTTTCAGATGCAACTGGAATTTCTCTAGTTCGTCAATCCGTTCGCGAGATATGGGAGTTTGAAGTTAAGGAATGGTTGAGAAACCATCAAAATTTTCGCAAGTCTGATACTCGAAACCAATAACTTCTATGGCCTAGGGCAAAAATACAAATACCGTTGTAATCGGGCGAAATTATGCTTTCAGATGCAACTGGAATTTCTCGAGTTGATAATCCTTTCGCGAGATATGGTAGTTTGAAGTTAAGGAATGGTTGAGAAATCATCAAAATTTTCGCATGTCTGATACTCGAAACCAATAACTACTATTGCCTAGCGCAAAAATACACATACCGTTGTAATCGGGCGAGATTCTGCTTTCAGATGCAGCAGGAATTTCTCGAGTTCGTCAATCCGTTCGCGAGATATGGGAGTTTGAAGTTAAGGAATGGATGAGAAACCATCAAAATTTTCGCTCGTCTGATACTCGAAACCAATAACTGGAATGGCCTAGGGGAAAAGAACACATACCACTGTAATCGGGCGAGTTTCTGCTTTCAGATGCAACTGGAATTTCTCTAGTTCGTCAATCCGTTCGCGAGATATGGGAGTTTGAAGTTAAGGAATGGATGAGGAACCATCAAAATTTTCGCAAGTCTGATACTCGAAACCAAAAACTACAATTGCCTAGGGCAAAAATACACATACCGTTGTAATCGGGCGATCTTCTACCTTCAGATGCAACAGGAATTTCTCGAGTTCGTCAATCCGTTCGCGAGATATGGGAGTTCGAAGTTAAGGAATGGTTGAGATACCATCAAAATTTTCGCAAGTCTGATACTTGAAACCAATAACAACTATGGCCTAAGGCAAAAAAACACATACCATTGTAATCGGGCGAGATTATGCTTTTAGATGCAACTGGAATTTCTCGAGTTGGTAATCCGTTCGCGAGATATGGGGGTTTGAAGTTAAGGAATGGTTGAGAAATCATCAAAAGTTTCGCAAGTCTGATAATCGAAACCAATAACTACAATTGCCTAGGGCAAAAATACACATACCGTTGTAATCGGGCGAGCTTCTATTTTCAGATGCAGCAGGAATTTCTCGAGTTCGTCAATCCGTTCGCGAGATTTGGGGGTTTGAAGTTAAGGAATGGTTGAGAAACCTTCAAAATTTTCGCTGGTCTGATACTCGATACCAATAACTGGAATGGCCTAGGGGAAAAGTACACATACCATTGTAATCGGACGAGTTTCTGCTTTCAGATGCAACTGGAATTTCTCTAGTTCGTCAATCCGTTCGCGAGATATGGGAGTTTGAAGTTAAAGAATGGTTGAGAAACCATCAAAATTTTCGCAAGTCTGATACTCGAAACCAATAACTGCTATGGCCTAGGACAAAAATACAAATACCGTTGTAATCGGGCGAAATTATGCTTTCAGATGCAACTGGAGTTTCTCGAGTTGGTAATCCGTTAGCGAGATATGGGAGTTTGAAGTTAAGGAATGGTTGAGAAAACATCAAAATTTTCGCAAGTCTGATACTCGAAACCAATAACTACTATTGCCTAGGGCAAAAATACACATACCGTTGTAATCGGGCGATCTTCTACGTTCAGATGCAACAGGAATTTCTCGAGTTCGTCAATCCGTTCGCGAGATATGGGAGTTTGAAGTTAAGGAATGGTTGAGAAACCATCAAAATTTTCGCAAGTCTGATACTCGAAACCAATAACTACTATTGCCTAAGGCAAAAATACACGTACCGTTGTAATCGGGCGAAATTATGCTTTCAGATGCAACAGGAATTTCTCGAGTTCGTCAATCCGTTCGCGAGATATGGGAGTTTGAAGTTAAGGAATGGTTGAGAAACTATCAAAATTTTAGTAAGTCTGATACTCGAAACCAATAACTACTATTACCTAGGGCAAAAATACACATACCGTTGTAATCGGGCGAGTTTCTACTTTCAGATGCAACAGGAATTTCTCGAGTTCGTCAATCCGTTCGCGAGATATGGGAGTTTGAAGTTAAGGAATGGTTGAGAAACTATCAAAATTTTCGCTGGTCTGATACTCGAAACCAATAACTGGAATGGCCTAGGGGAAAAGTACACATACCACTGTAATCGGCCGAGTTTCTGCTTCCAGAAGCAACTGGAATATCTCTAGCTCGTCAATCCGTTCGCGAGATATGGGAGTTTGAAGTTAAGGAATGGTGGAGAAACCATCAAAATTTTCGCAAGTCTGATACTCGAAACCAATAACTACAATTGCCTAGGGCAAAAATACACATACCGTTCTAATCGGGCGATCTTCTACCTTCAGATGCAACAGGAATTTCTCGAGTTCGACAATCCGTTCGCGAGATATGGGAGTTTGAAGTTAAGGAATGGTTGAGAAACCATCAAAATTTTCGCAAGTCTGATACTCGAAACCAATAACTACTATGGCCTAAGGCAAAAATACACATACCATTGCAATCGGGCGATCTTCTACCTTCAGATGCAACAGGAATATCTCGAGTTCGTCAATCCGTTCGCGAAATATGGGAGTTTGAAGTTAAGGAATGGTTGAGAAACCATCAAAATTTTCGCTGGTCTGATACTCGAAACCAATAACTGGAATGGCCTAGGGGAAAAGTACACATACCAATGTAATCGGACGAGTTTCTGCTTTGAGATGCAACTGGAATTTCTCTAGTTCGTCAATCCGTTCGCGAGATATGGGAGTTTGAAGTTAAGGAATGGTTGAGAAACCATCAAAATTTTCGCATGTCTGATACTCGAAACCAATAACTACTATTGCCTAGCGCAAAAATACACATACCGTTGTAATCGGGCGAGATTCTGCTTTCAGATGCAGCAGGAATTTCTCGAGTTCGTCAATCCGTTCGCGAGATATGGGAGTTTGAAGTTAAGGAATGGATGAGAAACCATCAAAATTTTCGCTCGTCTGATACTCGAAACCAATAACTGGAATGGCCTAGGGGAAAAGAACACATACCACTGTAATCGGGCGAGTTTCTGCTTTCAGATGCAACTGGAATTTCTCTAGTTCGTCAATCCGTTCGCGAGATATGGGAGTTTGAAGTTAAGGAATGGTTGAGGAACCATCCAAATTTTCGGAAGTCTGATACTCGAAACCAAAAACTACAATTGCCTAGGGCAAAAATACACATACCGTTGTAATCGGGCGATCTTCTACCTTCAGATGCAACAGGAATTTCTCGAGTTCGTCAATCCGTTCGCGAGATATGGGAGTTTGAAGTTAAGGAATGGTTGAGATACCATCAAAATTTTCGCAAGTCTGATACTTGAAACCAATAACAACTATGGCCTAAGGCAAAAAAACACATACCATTGTAATCGGGCGAGATTATGCTTTTAGATGCAACTGGAATTTCTCGAGTTGGTAATCCGTTCGCGAGATATGGGGGTTTGAAGTTAAGGAATGGTTGAGAAATCATCAAAAGTTTCGCAAGTCTGATAATCGAAACCAATAACTACTATTGCCTAGCGCAAAAATACACATACCGTTGTAATCGGGCGAGATTCTGCTTTCAGATGCAGCAGGAATTTCTCGAGTTCGTCAATCCGTTCGCGAGATATGGGAGTTTGAAGTTAAGGAATGGATGAGAAACCATCAAAATTTTCGCTCGTCTGATACTCGAAACCAATAACTGGAATGGCCTAGGGGAAAAGAACACATACCACTGTAATCGGGCGAGTTTCTGCTTTCAGATGCAACTGGAATTTCTCTAGTTCGTCAATCCGTTCGCGAGATATGGGAGTTTGAAGTTAAGGAATGGTTGAGGAACCATCCAAATTTTCGGAAGTCTGATACTCGAAACCAAAAACTACAATTGCCTAGGGCAAAAATACACATACCGTTGTAATCGGGCGATCTTCTACCTTCAGATGCAACAGGAATTTCTCGAGTTCGTCAATCCGTTCGCGAGATATGGGAGTTTGAAGTTAAGGAATGGATGAGAAACCATCAAAATTTTCGCTCGTCTGATACTCGAAACCAATAACAGGAATGGCCTAGGGGAAAAGAACACATACCACTGTAATCGGGCGAGTTTCTGCTTTCAGATGCAACTGGAATTTCTCTAGTTCGTCAATCCGTTCGCGAGATATGGGAGTTTGAAGTTAAAGAATGGTTGAGAAACCATCAAAATTTTCGCAAGTCTGATACTCGAAACCAATAACTGCTATGGCCTAGGACAAAAATACAAATACCGTTGTAATCGGGCGAAATTATGCTTTCAGATGCAACTGGAGTTTCTCGAGTTGGTAATCCGTTCGCGAGATATGGGAGTTTGAAGTTAAGGAATGGTTGAGAAATCATCAAAATTTTCGCAAGTCTGATACTCGAAACCAATAACTACTATTGCCTAGGGCAAAAATACACATACCGTTGTAATCGGGCGATCTTCTACGTTCAGATGCAACAGGAATTTCTCGAGTTCGTCAATCCGTTCGCGAGATATGGGAGTTTGAAGTTAAGGAATGGTTGAGAAACCATCAAAATTTTCGCAAGTCTGATACTCGAAACCAATAACTACTATTGCCTAAGGCAAAAATACACGTACCGTTGTAATCGGGCGAAATTATGCTTTCAGATGCAACAGGAATTTCTCGAGTTCGTCAATCCGTTCGCGAGATATGGGAGTTTGAAGTTAAGGAATGGTTGAGAAACTATCAAAATTTTAGTAAGTCTGATACTCGAAACCAATAACTACTATTACCTAGGGCAAAAATACACATACCGTTGTAATCGGGCGAAATTATGCTTTCAGATGCAACAGGAATTTCTCGAGTTCGTCAATCCGTTCGCGAGATATTGGGGTTTGAAGTTAAGGAATGGTTGAGAAATCATCAAAAGTTTCGCAAGTCTGATACTCGATACCAATAACTGGAATGGCCTAGGGGAAAAGTACACATACCATTGTAATCGGACGAGTTTCTGCTTTCAAATGCAACTGGAATTTCTCTAGTTCGTCAATCCGTTCGCGAGATATGGGAGTTTGAAGTTAAAGAATGGTTGAGAAACTATCAAAATTTTCGCTGGTCTGATACTCGAAACCAATAACTGGAATGGCCTAGGGGAAAAGTACACATACCACTGTAATCGGCCGAGTTTCTGCTTCCAGAAGCAACTGGAATATCTCTAGCTCGTCAATCCGTTCGCGAGATATGGGAGTTTGAAGTTAAGGAATGGTGGAGAAACCATCAAAATTTTCGCAAGTCTGATACTCGAAACCAATAACTACAATTGCCTAGGGCAAAAATACACATACCGTTCTAATCGGGCGATCTTCTACCTTCAGATGCAACAGGAATTTCTCGAGTTCGACAATCCGTTCGCGAGATATGGGAGTTTGAAGTTAAGGAATGGTTGAGAAACCATCAAAATTTTCGCAAGTCTGATACTCGAAACCAATAACTACTATGGCCTAAGGCAAAAATACACATACCATTGCAATAGGGCGAGATTATGCTTTTAGAGGCAACTGGAATTTCTCGAGTTGGTAATCCGTTCGCGAGATATGGGAGTTTGAAGTTAAGGAATTGTTGAGAAATCATCAAAAGTTTCGCAAGTCTGATGCTAGAAACGAATAACTGGAATGGCCTAGGGCAAAAATACACATACCGTTGTAATCGGGCGAGTTTCTGCTTTCAGATGCAACAGGAATTTCTCGAGTTCGTCAATCCGTTCGCGAAATATCGGTGTTTGGATTTAAGAGATGGTTGAGAAACCATCAAAATTTTCGCAAGTCTGATATTCGAAACCAATGACTACTATGGCCTAGGGCAAAAATACACATACCGTTGTAATCGGGCGAGTTTCTGCTTTCAGACGCAAGAGGAACTTCTCGAGTTCGTCAATCCATTCGCGAGATATGGGAGTTTGAATTTATGGAATGGTTGAGAAACCATCAACATTTTCGCAAGTCTGATACTGGAAACCAATAACTACTATGGCCTAGGACAAAAAAAACACATACCGTTGTAATCGGGCGAGTTTCTGCTTTCAGATGCAACAGAAATTTCTCGGATTCGTCAATCCGTTCGCGGAATATCGGAGTTTGGATTTAAGAGATGGTTGAGAAACCGTCAAAATTTTCGCAATTCTGATGCTAGAAACGAATAACTGGAATGGCCTAGGGCAAAAATACACATACCGTTGTAATCGGGCGAGTTTCTGCTTTCAGATGCAACAGGAATTTCTCGAGTTCGTCAATCCGTTCGCGAGATATGGGAGTTTGAACGTTAAGGAATGGTTGAGAAACCATCAAAATTTGCGCAAGTCTGATACTCGAAACCAATAACTACTATGGCCTATGGCAAAAATACACATACCGTTGTAATCGGGCGAGTTTCTGTTTTCAGATGCAACAGCAATTTCTCGAGTTCGTCAATCCGTTCGCGAGATATGAGAGTTTGAAGTTAAGGAATGGTTGAGAAAACATCACAATTTTCGCAATTCTGATACTCGAAACCAATAACTACTGTTGCCTAGGGGTAAAATACACATAGCGTTGTAATCGGGAGAGTTTCTACTTTGAGATGCAACAGAAATTTTTCGGATTCGGCAATCCGTTCGCGAAATATGGCAGTTTGAAGTTAAGGAATGGTTGAGAAACCATCAAAATTTTCGCAATTCTGATGCTAGAAACGAAAAAGTTGAATGGCATAGGGGAAAAGTACACACACCATAGTAATCGGGCGAGTTTCTACTTTCAGACGCAACAGGAATTTCTCGAGTTCGTCATTCCGTTCGCGAGATATGGGAGTTTGAAGTTAAGGAATGGTTGAGAAACCATCAAAATGTTCGCAATTGTGATACTCGAAACCAATAACTGGAACGGCCTAGGGGAAAAGTACACACACCATTGTAATGGGCTGTGTTCCTACTTTTAGATGCAATAGGAAATTCTCGAGTTCGTCAATCCGTTCGAGAGATATGGGTGTTTGAAGTTAAGGAATGCTTGAGAAACCATCAAAATTTTCGCAATTCTGATACTCGAAACCAATAACTACAAAGGCCTAGGGGAAAAGTACACACACCATTGTAATGGGTCGAGTTTCTACTTTCAGATGCAACACGAATTTCTCGAGTTCGACAATCCGTTCGCGAGATATGGGAGTTTGAAGTTAAGGAATGGTTGAGAATCCATCAAAATTTTCGCAAGTCTGATACTCGAAACCAATAACTACAATGGATTAGGGGAAAAATACATATACCGTTGTAATCGGGAGTGTTTCCACTTTCAGATGCAACAGAAATTTTTCGGATTCGTGAATCCGTTCGCGAAATATCGGAGTTTGGATTTAAGAGATGGTTGTGAAACCATCAAAATTTTCCCAAGTCTGATACTCGAAACAAATAACTATAAGGGCCTAGGCGAAAAATACACATACCGTTGTAATCGGGTGAATTTCTGCTTTCAGACGCAACAGGAATTTCTCGAGTTCGTCTATCCGTTCGCGAGATATGGGAGTTTGAAGTTAAGGAATGTTTGAGAAACCATCAACATTTTCGCAAGTCTGATGCTAGAAACGAATAACTGGAATGGCCTAGGAGAAAAGTACAGACACCATTGTAATCGGGCGAGTTTCTACTTTCAGATGTAACAGAAATTTTTCGGATTCGTCAATCCGTTCGCGAGATATGGGAGTTTGAAGTTAAGGAATGGTTGAGAAACCATCAAAATTTTCGCAAGTCTGATGCTAGAAACGAATAACTGGAATGGCCTAGGGGAAAGTAGAGACACATTTGTAATCGGGCGAATTTCTACTTTCAGATGCAACCGGAATGTCTCCAGTTCCTCAACCCGTTCGCGAGATATGGGAGTTTGAGGTAAAGGAATGGTTGAGAAACCATCAGAATTTCGCAAGTCTGATACTCGAAACCAATAACTACAATGGCCTAGGGGAAAAGTACACACACCAATGTAATCGGGCGAGTTTCTACTTTCAGATGCAACAGAAATTTTTCGGATGCGTCAATGCGTTCGCGAGATATGGGAGTTTGAAGTTATGGAATGGTTGACAAACAATCAAAATTTTCGCAAGTCTGATACTAGAAACCAATAACTGGAATGGCCTCGGGGAAAAGTAGACACACCATTGTAATCGGGCTAGTTTCTAGTTTCAGATGCAACAGGAATTCCTTGATTTCCTCAGTCCGTTCGCGAGATATAGGAGTTTGAAGTGAAGGAACGGTTAAGAAACCATCACAGTTTCGCAAGTTTGATACTCGAAACCAATAACTACAATGGCCTAGGGGAAAAATACATATACCGTTGTAATCGGGAGTATTTCTACTTTCAGATGCAACAGAAATTTGTCGGATTCGTCAATCCGTCCGCGAAGTATCGGAGTTTGGAATTAAGAGATGGTTCAGAAACCATTAAAATTTTCGCAAGTCTGATACTAGAAACCTATAACTGGAATTGCCTCGGGGAAAAGTACACACACCATTGTTATCGGGCGAGTCTCTACTTTCAGATGCGTCAGGAATTTCTCAAGTTCGTCAAACCGTTCGCGAAATATCGGAGTTTGGACTTAAGAGATGGTTGAGAAACCATCAAAATTTTCGGAAGTCTGATACTCGGAACCAATAACTGGAGTGGCCTAGGGGAAAAGGACACACACCATTGTAATCGGGCGAGTTTCTACTTTCAGATGCAACCGGAATTTCTCGAGTTCGCCAATCCGTTCGCGAGATATGGGAGTTTGAAGATAAGGAATGGTTGAGAAACCATCAAAATTCTTGCAAGTCTGATACTCGAAACCAATAACTACAATGGCCTAGGGGAAAAATACACATACCTTTGTAATCTGGCGAGTTTCAACTTTCAGATGCAACACGAATTTCTCGAGTTCTTCAACCGGTTCGCGAGATATGGGAGTTTGAAGTTAAGGAATGGTTGAGAAACAATCAAATATTTCGCAAGTCTGATACACGAAACCAATAACTGGAATGGCCTAGGGGAAAAGTACACACACCATTGTAATCGGGCGAGTTTCTACTTTCAGACGCAACAGGAATTTCTCGAGTTCGTCAATCCGTTCGGGAGACATGGGAGTTTGAAGTTAAGAAATGGTTGAGAAACCATCAAAATTTTCGCAAGTCTGATACTCGAAACCAATAACAGGAATGGCCTAGGGGAAAAGTACACACACCATTGTAATCGGGCGAGTTTCTAGTTTCAGACGCAACAGGAATTTCTCGATTTCCTCAGTCGTTCGCGAGATATAGGAGTTTGAAGTGAAGGAATGGTTTGGAAACCATCATAGTTTCGCAAGTCTGATACTCGAAACCAATAACTACAAAGACCTAGGTGAAAAATACACCTACCTTTGTAATCTGGCGAGTTTCAAGTTTCAGATGCAACACGAATTTCTGGAGTTCTTCAACCGGTTCGCGAGATATGGGAGTTTGAAGTTAAGGATTGGTTGAGAAACAATCAAAAATTTCGCAAGTCTGATACACGAAACCAATAACTCCAATGGTCTAGGGGAAAAGTACACACACCATTGT
The DNA here is from genome assembly GCF_051014685.1 of Ptiloglossa arizonensis. Lineage (NCBI taxonomy): Eukaryota > Metazoa > Arthropoda > Insecta > Hymenoptera > Colletidae > Ptiloglossa > Ptiloglossa arizonensis. Next base: position 1,039,442 of record NW_027478409.1, on the reverse strand, counting down.
AATCGGTCGAGTTTGTGCCTTCAGATGCAATAGGAATTTCTCGAGTTCGTCAATCCGTTCGCGAGATATGGGCGTTTGAAGTTAAGGAATGGTTGAGAAACAATCAAATATTTCGCAAGTCTGATACACGAAACCAATAACTGCAATGGCCTAGGGGAAAAGTACACACACCATTGTAATCGGTCGAGTTTGTGCCTTCAGATGCAATAGGAATTTCTCGAGTTCGTCAATCCGTTCGCGAGATATGGGCGTTTGAAGTTAAGGAATGGTTGAGAAACAATCAAATATTTCGCAAGTCTGATACACGAAACCAATAACTGCAATGGCCTAGGGGAAAAGTACACACACCATTGTAATCGGTCGAGTTTGTGCCTTCAGATGCAATAGGAATTTCTCGAGTTCGTCAATCCGTTCGCGAGATATGGGCGTTTGAAGTTAAGGAATGGTTGAGAAACAATCAAATATTTCGCAAGTCTGATACACGAAACCAATAACTGCAATGGCCTAGGGGAAAAGTACACACACCATTGTAATCGGGCGAGTTTCTACTTTCAGACGCAACAGGAATTTCTCGAGTTCGTCAATCCGTTCGCGAGATACGGGAGTTTGAAGTTAAGGAATGGTTGAGAAACCATCAATGTTTTCGCAAGTCTGATACTCGAAACCAATAACTACTATGGTCTAGAGCAAAAGTAAACATACCGTTGTAATCGGGCGAGTTTCAACTTTCAGATGCAACAGGAATATCTCGAGTTCTTCAACCGGTTCGCGAGACATGGGAGTTTGAAGTTAAGGAATGGTTGAGAAACATTCAAAAATTTCGCAAGTCTGATACACGAAACCAATAACTGGAATGGCCTCGGGGGAAAGTAGACACACCACTGTAATCGGGCGAGTTTCTAGTTTCAGATGCAACAGGAATTTCTCGTTTTCCTCAGTCCGTGCGCGAGGTATAGGAGTTTGAAGTGAAGGAATGGTTGAGAAACCATCATAGTTTCGCAAGTCTGATACTCGAAACCAATAACTACAATGGCCTAGGGGAAAAATACATATACCGTTGTAATCGGGAGTGTTCTACATTCAGATGCAACAGAAACTTTTCGGATTCGTCAATCCGTCCGCGAAGTATCGGAGTTTGGAATTAAGAGATGGTTCAGAAACCATCAAAATTTTCGCAATTATGATGCTAGAGACGAATAACTGGAATGGCCTAGGGTAAAGTACAGATACCATTGTAATCTGGCGAGTTTCAACTTTCAGATGCAACACGAATTTCTCGAATTCTTCAACCGGTTCGCGAGATATGGGAGTTTGAAGTTAAGGAATGGTTGAGAAACAATCAAATATTTCGCAAGTCTGATACACGAAACCAATAACTGCAATGGCCTAGGGGAAAAGTACACACACCATTGTAATCGGTCGAGTTTGTGCCTTCAGATGCAATAGGAATTTCTCGAGTTCGTCAATCCGTTCGCGAGATATGGGCGTTTGAAGTTAAGGAATGGTTGAGAAACAATCAAATATTTCGCAAGTCTGATACACGAAACCAATAACTGCAATGGCCTAGGGGAAAAGTACACACACCATTGTAATCGGTCGAGTTTGTGCCTTCAGATGCAATAGGAATTTCTCGAGTTCGTCAATCCGTTCGCGAGATATGGGCGTTTGAAGTTAAGGAATGGTTGAGAAACAATCAAATATTTCGCAAGTCTGATACACGAAACCAATAACTGCAATGGCCTAGGGGAAAAGTACACACACCATTGTAATCGGGCGAGTTTCTACTTTCAGACGCAACAGGAATTTCTCGAGTTCGTCAATCCGTTCGCGAGATACGGGAGTTTGAAGTTAAGGAATGGTTGAGAAACCATCAATGTTTTCGCAAGTCTGATACTCGAAACCAATAACTACTATGGTCTAGAGCAAAAGTAAACATACCGTTGTAATCGGGCGAGTTTCAACTTTCAGATGCAACAGGAATATCTCGAGTTCTTCAACCGGTTCGCGAGACATGGGAGTTTGAAGTTAAGGAATGGTTGAGAAACATTCAAAAATTTCGCAAGTCTGATACACGAAACCAATAACTGGAATGGCCTCGGGGGAAAGTAGACACACCACTGTAATCGGGCGAGTTTCTAGTTTCAGATGCAACAGGAATTTCTCGTTTTCCTCAGTCCGTGCGCGAGGTATAGGAGTTTGAAGTGAAGGAATGGTTGAGAAACCATCATAGTTTCGCAAGTCTGATACTCGAAACCAATAACTACAATGGCCTAGGGGAAAAATACATATACCGTTGTAATCGGGAGTGTTCTACATTCAGATGCAACAGAAACTTTTCGGATTCGTCAATCCGTCCGCGAAGTATCGGAGTTTGGAATTAAGAGATGGTTCAGAAACCATCAAAATTTTCGCAATTATGATGCTAGAGACGAATAACTGGAATGGCCTAGGGTAAAGTACAGATACCATTGTAATCTGGCGAGTTTCAACTTTCAGATGCAACACGAATTTCTCGAATTCTTCAACCGGTTCGCGAGATATGGGAGTTTGAAGTTAAGGAATGGTTGAGAAGCCATCAAAATTTTCGCAAGTCTGATACTCGAAACCAATAACTACTATGGCCTAGGGCAAAAATACACATACCATTGTAATCGATTGAGCTCCTGATTTCAGATGCAACAGGAATTTCTCGAGTGCGTCAATCCGTTCGCGAGATATGGGAGTTTGAAGTTAAGGAACGGTTGAGAAACTATCAAAATTTCAGTAAGTCTGATACTCGAAACCAATAACTACTAATGCCTAGGGCAAAAATACTCATACTGTTGTAATCGGGCGAGATTATGCTTTTAGATGCAACTGGAATTTCTCGAGTTGGTAATCCGTTCGCGAGATATGGGAGTTTGAAGTTAAGGAATGGTTGAGAAACTATCAAAATTTTAGTAAGTCTGATACTCGAAAACAATAACTACTAATGCCTAGGGCAAAAATACACATACTGTTGTAATCGGGCGAGATTATGCTTTTAGATGCAACTGGAATTTCTCGAGTTGGTAATCCGTTCGCGAGATATGGGAATTTGAAGTTAAGGAATGGTTGAGAAACCATCAAAATTTTCGCAAGTCTGATACTCGAAACCAATAACTACTATTGCCTAGGGCAAAAATACACATACCGTTATAATCGATCGAGCTTCTGCTTTCAGATGCAACAGGAATTTCTCGAGTTCGTCAATCCGTTCGCGAGATATGGGAGTTTAAAGTTAAGGAATGGTTGAGAAACTATCAAAATTTTAGTAAGTCTGATACTCGAAAACAATAACTACTAATGCCTAGGGCAAAAATACACATACTGTTGTAATCGGGCGAGATTATGCTTTTAGATGCAACTGGAATTTCTCGAGTTGGTAATCCGTTCGCGAGATATGGGAGTTTGAAGTTAAGGAATGGTTGAGAAACCATCAAAATTTTCGCAAGTCTGATACTCGAAACCAATAACTACATTTGCCTAGGGCAAAAATACACATTACGTTGTAATCGGGCGATCTTCTACCTTCAGATGCAACAGGAATTTCTCGAGTTCGTAAATCCGTTCGCGAGGTATGGGAGTTTGAAGTTAAGGAATGGTTGAGAAACCACCAAAATTTTCGCAAGTCTGATACTCGAAACCAATAACTGCTATGGCCTAGGACAAAAATACACATACCATTGTAATCGGGCGAGATTATGCTTTTAGATGCAACTGGAATTTCTCGAGTTGGTAATCCGTTCGCGAGATATGGGAATTTGAAGTTAAGGAATGGTTGAGAAACCATCAAAATTTTCGTTGGTCTGATACTCGAAACCAATAACTGGAATGGCCTAGGGGAAAAGTACACATACCACTGTAATCGGGCGATCTTCTACTTTCAGATGCAACAGGAATTTCTCGAGTTTGTCAATCCGTTCGCGAGATATGGGAGTTTGAAGTTAAGGAATGGTTGAGAAGCCATCAAAATTTTCGCAAGTCTGATACTCGAAACCAATAACTACTATGGCCTAGGGCAAAAATACACATACCATTGTAATCGGGCGAGATTATGCTTTTAGATGCAACTGGAATTTCTCGAGTTGGTAATCCGTTCGCGAGATATGGGAGTTTGAAGTTAAGGAATGGTTGAGAAACCATTAAAATTTTCGCAAGTCTGATACTCGAAACCAATAACTACAAATGCCTAGGGCAAAAATACACATACCATTGTAATCGGGCGAGATTATGCTTTTAGATGCAACTGGAATTTCTCGAGTTGGTAGTCCGTTCGCGAGATATGGGAGTTTGTAGTTAAGGAATGGTTGAGAAACCATCAAAATCTTCGCTGGTCTGATACTCGAAACCAATAACTGGAATGGCCTAGGGGAAAAGTACACATACCACTGTAATCGGGCGATCTTCTACCTTCAGATGCAACAGGAATTTCTCGAGTTCGTCAATCCGTTCGCGAGATATGGGAGTTTGAAGTTAAGGAATGGTTGAGGAACCATCAAAATTTTCGCAAATCTGATACTCGAAACCACTAACTGGAATGGCCTAGGGGAAAAGTACACATACCACTGTAATCGGGCGAGATTCTGCTTTCAGATGCAGTAGGAATTTCTCGAGTTCGTCAATCCGTTCGCGAGATATGGGAGTTTGAAGTTAAGGAATGGTTGAGAAGCCATCAAAATTTTCGCAAGTCTGATTCTCGAAACCAATAACTACTATGGCCTAGGGCAAAAATACACATACCATTGTAATCGGGCGAGAATATGCTTTTAGATGCAACTGGAATTTCTCGAGTTGGTAATCCGTTCGCGAGATATGGGAGTTTGAAGTTAAGGAATGGTTGAGAAATCATCAAAATTTTCGCAAGTCTGATACTCGAAACCAATAACTACTATTGCCTAGGGCAAAAATACACATACCGTTGTAATAGGGCGAGTTTCTACTTTCAGATGCAACAGGAATTTCTCGAGTTCGTCAATCCGTTCGCGAGATATGGGAGTTTGAAGTTAAGGAACGGTTGAGAAACTATCAAAATTTTAGTAAGTCTGATACTCGAAACCAATAACTACTAATGCCTAGGGCAAAAATACACATACCGTTGTAATCGGGCGGGTTTCTGCTTTCAGATGCAGTAGGAATTTCTCGAGTTCGACAATCCGTTCGCGAGATATGGGAGTTTGAAGTTAAGGAATGGTTGAGAAACCATTAAAATTTTCGCAAGTCTGATACTCGAAACCAATAACTACAAATGCCTAGGGCAAAAATACACATACCATTGTAATCGGGCGAGATTATGCTTTTAGATGCAACTGGAATTTCTCGAGTTGGTAATCCGTTCGCGAGATATGGGAGTTTGTAGTTAAGGAATGGTTGAGAAACCATCAAAATCTTCGCTGGTCTGATACTCGAAACCAATAACTGGAATGGCCTAGGGGAAAAGTACACATACCACTGTAATCGGGCGATCTTCTACCTTCAGATGCAACAGGAATTTCTCGAGTTCGTCAATCCGTTCGCGAGATATGGGAGTTTGAAGTTAAGGAATGGTTGAGAAGCCATCAAAATTTTCGCAAGTCTGATACTCGAAACCAATAACTGCTATGGCCTAGGGCAAAATTGCAAATACTATTGTAATCGGGCGAGATTATGCTTTTAGATGCAACTGGAATTTCTCGAGTTGGTAATCCGTTCGCGAGATATGGGAGTTTGTAGTTAAGGAATGGTTGAGAAACCATCAAAATTTTCGCAAGTCTGATACTCGAAACCAATAACTACTATTGCCTAGGGAAAAAATACACATACCGTTGTAATCGATCGAGCTTCTAATTTCAGATGCAACAGGTATTTCTCGAGTGCGTCAATCCGTTCGCGAGATATGGGAGTTTGAAGTTAAGGAACGGTTGAGAAACTATCAAAATTTTAGTAAGTGTGATACTCGAAACCAATAACTACTAATGCCTAGGGCAAAAATACACACACCGTTGTAATCGGGCGAGTTTCTACTTTCAGATGCAACAGGAATTTCTCGAGTTCGTCAATCCGTTCGCGAGATATGGGAGTTTGAAGTTAAGGAATGGTTGAGAAGCCATCAAAATTTTCGCAAGTCTGATACTCGAAACCAATAACTGCTATGGCCTAGGGCAAAATTGCACATACTATTGTAATCGGGCGAGATTATGCTTTTAGATGCAACTGGAATTTCTCAAGTTGGTAATCCGTTCGCGAGATATCGGAGTTTGTAGTTAAGGAATGGTTGAGAAACCATCAAAATTTTCGCACGTCTGATACTCGAAACCAATAACTACTATTGCCTAGGGCAAAAATACACATACCGTTGTAATCGGGCGAGTTTCTACTTTCAGATGCAACAGGAATTTCTCGAGTTCGTCAATCCGTTCGCGAGACATGGGCGTTTGAAGTTAAAGAACGGTTGAGAAACTATCAAAATTTTAGTAAGTCTGATACTCGAAACCAATAACTACTAATGCCTAGGGCAAAAATACACATACCGTTGTAATCGGGCGAGTTTCTGCTTTCAGATGCAGTAGGAATTTCTCGAGTTCGACAATCCGTTCGCGAGATATGGGAGTTTGATGTTAAGGAATGGTTGAGAAACCATCAAAATTTTCGCTGGTCTGATACTCGAAACCAATAACTGGAATGGCCTAGGGGAAAAGAACACATACCACTGTAATCGGGCGATCTTCTACCTTCAGATGCAAGAGGAATTTCTCGAGTTCGTCAATCCGTTCGCGAGATATGGGACTTTGAAGTTAAGGAATGGTTGAGAAACCATCAAAATTTTCGCAAATCTGATACTCGAAACCAATAACTACTATTGCCTAGGGCAAAAATACACATACCGTTGTAAATGTGCGAGTTTCTGCTTTCAGATGCAGCAGGAATTTCTCGAGTTCGTCATTCCGTTCGTGAGATATGGTAGTTTGAAGTTAAGGAATGGTTGAGAAACCATCAAAATTTTCGCAAGTCTGATACTCGAAACCAATAACTACTATTGCCTAGGGCAAAAATGCACATACCGTTGTAATCGGGCGAGTTTCTACTTTCAGATGCAACAGGAATTTCTCGAGTTCATCAATCCGTTCGCGAGATATGGGAGTTTGAAGTTAAGGAATGGTTGAGAAGCCATCAAAATTTTCGCAAGTCTGATACTCGAAACCAATAACTACTATGGCCTAGGGCAAAAATACACATACCATTGTAATCGATTGAGCTCCTGATTTCAGATGCAACAGGAATTTCTCGAGTGCGTCAATCCGTTCGCGAGATATGGGAGTTTGAAGTTAAGGAACGGTTGAGAAACTATCAAAATTTCAGTAAGTCTGATACTCGAAACCAATAACTACTAATGCCTAGGGCAAAAATACTCATACTGTTGTAATCGGGCGAGATTATGCTTTTAGATGCAACTGGAATTTCTCGAGTTGGTAATCCGTTCGCGAGATATGGGAGTTTGAAGTTAAGGAATGGTTGAGAAACTATCAAAATTTTAGTAAGTCTGATACTCGAAAACAATAACTACTAATGCCTAGGGCAAAAATACACATACTGTTGTAATCGGGCGAGATTATGCTTTTAGATGCAACTGGAATTTCTCGAGTTGGTAATCCGTTCGCGAGATATGGGAATTTGAAGTTAAGGAATGGTTGAGAAACCATCAAAATTTTCGCAAGTCTGATACTCGAAACCAATAACTACTATTGCCTAGGGCAAAAATACACATACCGTTATAATCGATCGAGCTTCTGCTTTCAGATGCAACAGGAATTTCTCGAGTTCGTCAATCCGTTCGCGAGATATGGGAGTTTAAAGTTAAGGAATGGTTGAGAAACTATCAAAATTTTAGTAAGTCTGATACTCGAAAACAATAACTACTAATGCCTAGGGCAAAAATACACATACTGTTGTAATCGGGCGAGATTATGCTTTTAGATGCAACTGGAATTTCTCGAGTTGGTAATCCGTTCGCGAGATATGGGAGTTTGAAGTTAAGGAATGGTTGAGAAACCATCAAAATTTTCGCAAGTCTGATACTCGAAACCAATAACTACATTTGCCTAGGGCAAAAATACACATTACGTTGTAATCGGGCGATCTTCTACCTTCAGATGCAACAGGAATTTCTCGAGTTCGTAAATCCGTTCGCGAGGTATGGGAGTTTGAAGTTAAGGAATGGTTGAGAAACCACCAAAATTTTCGCAAGTCTGATACTCGAAACCAATAACTGCTATGGCCTAGGACAAAAATACACATACCATTGTAATCGGGCGAGATTATGCTTTTAGATGCAACTGGAATTTCTCGAGTTGGTAATCCGTTCGCGAGATATGGGAATTTGAAGTTAAGAAATGGTTGAGAAACCATCAAAATTTTCGTTGGTCTGATACTCGAAACCAATAACTGGAATGGCCTAGGGGAAAAGTACACATACCACTGTAATCGGGCGATCTTCTACTTTCAGATGCAACAGGAATTTCTCGAGTTTGTCAATCCGTTCGCGAGATATGGGAGTTTGAAGTTAAGGAATGGTTGAGAAGCCATCAAAATTTTCGCAAGTCTGATACTCGAAACCAATAACTACTATGGCCTAGGGCAAAAATACACATACCATTGTAATCGGGCGAGATTATGCTTTTAGATGCAACTGGAATTTCTCGAGTTGGTAATCCGTTCGCGAGATATGGGAGTTTGAAGTTAAGGAATGGTTGAGAAACCATTAAAATTTTCGCAAGTCTGATACTCGAAACCAATAACTACAAATGCCTAGGGCAAAAATACACATACCATTGTAATCGGGCGAGATTATGCTTTTAGATGCAACTGGAATTTCTCGAGTTGGTAATCCGTTCGCGAGATATGGGAGTTTGTAGTTAAGGAATGGTTGAGAAACCATCAAAATCTTCGCTGGTCTGATACTCGAAACCAATAACTGGAATGGCCTAGGGGAAAAGTACACATACCACTGTAATCGGGCGATCTTCCACCTTCAGATGCAACAGGAATTTCTCGAGTTCGTCAATCCGTTCGCGAGATATGGGAGTTTGAAGTTAAGGAATGGTTGAGGAACCATCAAAATTTTCGCAAATCTGATACTCGAAACCACTAACTGGAATGGCCTAGGGGAAAAGTACACATACCACTGTAATCGGGCGAGATTCTGCTTTCAGATGCAGTAGGAATTTCTCGAGTTCGTCAATCCGTTCGCGAGATATGGGAGTTTGAAGTTAAGGAATGGTTGAGAAGCCATCAAAATTTTCGCAAGTCTGATTCTCGAAACCAATAACTACTATGGCCTAGGGCAAAAATACACATACCATTGTAATCGGGCGAGAATATGCTTTTAGATGCAACTGGAATTTCTCGAGTTGGTAATCCGTTCGCGAGATATGGGAGTTTGAAGTTAAGGAATGGTTGAGAAATCATCAAAATTTTCGCAAGTCTGATACTCGAAACCAATAACTACTATTGCCTAGGGCAAAAATACACATACCGTTGTAATAGGGCGAGTTTCTACTTTCAGATGCAACAGGAATTTCTCGAGTTCGTCAATCCGTTCGCGAGATATGGGAGTTTGAAGTTAAGGAACGGTTGAGAAACTATCAAAATTTTAGTAAGTCTGATACTCGAAACCAATAACTACTAATGCCTAGGGCAAAAATACACATACCGTTGTAATCGGGCGGGTTTCTGCTTTCAGATGCAGTAGGAATTTCTCGAGTTCGACAATCCGTTCGCGAGATATGGGAGTTTGAAGTTAAGGAATGGTTGAGAAACCATCAAAATTTTCGCTGGTCTGATACTCGAAACCAATAACTGGAATGGCCTAGGGGAAAAGTACACATACCACAGTAATCGGGCGATCTTCTACCTTCAGATGCAACATGAATTTCTCGAGTTTGTCAATCCGTTCGCGAGATATGGGATTTTGAAGTTAAGGAATGGTTGAGAAACCATCAAAATTTTCGCAGGTCTGATACTCGAAACCAATAACTGGAATGGCCTAGGGGAAAAGTACACATACCACTGTAATCGGGCGAGTTTCTGCTTTCAGATGCAGTAGGAATTTCTCGAGTTTGTCAATCCGTTCGCGAGATATGGGAGTTTGAAGTTAAGGAACGGTTGAGAAACTATCAAAATTTTAGTAAGTCTGATACTCGAAACCAATAACTACTAATGCCTAGGGCAAAAATACACATACCGTTGTAATCGGGCGAGTTTCTGCTTTCAGATGCAGTAGGAATTTCTCGAGTTCAACAATCCGTTCGCGAGATATGGGAGTTTGAAATTAAGGAATGGTTGAGAAACCATCAAAATTTTCGCTGGTCTGATACTCGAAACCAATAACTACTATTGCCTAGGGCAAAAATACACACACCGTTGTAATCGGGCGAGTTTCTGCTTTCAGATGCAGTAGGAATTTCTCGAGTTCAACAATCCGTTCGCGAGATATGGGAGTTTGAAATTAAGGAATGGTTGAGAAGCCATTAAAATTTTCGCAAGTCTGATACTCGAAACCAATAACTGCTATGGCCTAGGGCAAAATTACACATACTATTGTAATCGGGCGAGATTATGCTTTTAGATGCAACTGGAATTTCACGAGCTGCTAATCCTTTCGCGAGATATGGGAGTTTGAAGTTAAGGAATGGTTGAGAAACCATCAAAATTTTCGCAAGTCTGATACTCGAAACCAATAACTACTATCGCCTAGGGCAAAAATACACATACCATTGTAATCGGGCGAGATTATGCTTTTAGATGCAACTGAAATTTCTCGAGTTGGTAATCCGTTCGCGAGATATGGGAGTGTGTAGTTAAGGAATGGTTGAGAAACCATCAAAATTTTCGCAAGTCTGATACTCGAAACCAATAACTACTATTGCCTAGGGCAAAAATACACACACCGTTGTAATCGGGCGAGTTTCTGCTTTCAGATGCAGTAGGAATTTCTCGAGTTCAACAATCCGTTCGCGAGATATGGGAGTTTGAAATTAAGGAATGGTTGAGAAACCATCAAAATTTTCGCTGGTCTGATACTCGAAACCAATAACTGGTATGGCCTAGGGGAAAAGTACACATACCACTGTAATCGGGCGATCTTCTACCTTCAGATGCAACAGGAATTTCTCGAGTTCGTCATTCCGTTCGCGAGATATGGGAGTTTGAAGTTAAGGAATGGTTGAGAAACCATGAAAATTTTCGCAAATCTGATACTCGCAACCAATAACTACTATTGCCTACGGCAAAAATACACATGCCGTTGTAAATGGGCGAGTTTCTGCTTTCAGATGCAGCAGGAATTTCACGAGTGCGTCAATCCGTTCGCGAGATATGGGAGTTTGAAGTTAAGGAACGGTTGAGAAACTATCAAAATTTTAGTAAGTCTGATACTTGAAACCAATAACTACTAATGCCTAGGGCAAAAATACACACACCGTTGTAATCGGTCGAGTTTCTACTTTCAGATGCAACAGGAGTTTCTCGAGATCGTCAATCCGTTCGCGAGATATGGGAGTTTGAAGTTAAGGAATGCTTGAGAAGCCATTAAAATTTTCGCAAGTCTGATACTCGAAACCAATAACTGCTATGGCCTAGGGCAAAATTACACATACTATTGTAATCGGGCGAGATTATGCTTTTAGATGCAACTGGAATTTCACGAGCTGCTAATCGTTTCGCGAGATATGGGAGTTTGAAGTTAAGGAATGGTTGAGAAACCATCAAAATTTTCGCAAGTCTGATACTCGAAACCAATAACTACTATCGCCTAGGGCAAAAATACACATACCGTTGTAATCGGGCGAGTTTCTACTTTCAGATGCAACAGGAATTTCTCGAGTTCGTCAATCCGTTCGCGAGATATGGGAGTTTGAAGTTAAGGAATGGTTGAGAAGCCATCAAAATTTTCGCAAGTCTGATACTCGAAACCGATAACTACTATGGCCTAGGGCAAAAATACACATACCATTGTAATCGGGCGAGATTATGCTTTTAGATGCAACTGGAATTTCTCGAGTTGGTAATCCGTTCGCGAGATATGGGAGTTTGAAGTTAAGGAATGGTTGAGAAACCATCAAAATTTTCGCTGGTCTGATACTCGAAACCAATAACTGGAATGGCCTAGGGGAAAAGTACACATACCACAGTAATCGGGCGATATTCTACCTTCAGATGCAACAGGAATTTCTCGAGTTCGTCAATCCGTTCGCGAGATATGGGAGTTTGAAGTTAAGGAATGGTTGAGAAACCATGAAAATTTTCGCTGGTCTGATACTCGAAACCAATAACTGGTATGGCCTAGGGGAAAAGTACACACACCACTGTAATCGGGCGATCTTCTACCTTCAGATGCAACAGGAATTTCTCGAGTTCGTCAATCCGTTCGCGAGATATGGGAGTTTGAAGTTAAGGAATGGTTGAGAAACCATCAAAATTTTCGCAAATCTGATACTCGAAACCAATAACTGGAATGGCCTAGGGGAAAAGTACACATACCACTGTAATCGGGCGAGTTTCTGCCTTCAGATGCAGTAGGAATTTCTCGAGTTCGTCAATCCGTTCGCGAGATATGCGAGTTTGAAGTTAAGGAATGGTTGAGAAACCATAAAAATTTTCGCAAGTCTGATACTCGAAACCAATAACTACTGTCGCCTAGGGCAAAAATACACATACCGTTGTAATCGGGCGAGTTTCTACTTTCAGATGCAACAGGAATTTCTCGAGTTCGTCAATCCGTTCGCGAGATATGGGAGTTTGAAGTTAAGGAATGGTTGAGAAGCCATCAAAATTTTCGCAAGTCTGATTCTCGAAACCAATAACTACTATGGCCTAGGGCAAAAATACACATACCATTGTAATCGGGCGAGATTATGCTTTTAGATGCAACTGGAATTTCTCGAGTTGGTACTCCGTTTGCGAGATATGGGAGTTTGAAGTTAAGGAATGGTTGAGAAACCATCAAAATTTTCGCAAGTCTGATACTCGAAACCAATAACTACTATCGCCTAGCGCAAAAATACACATACCGTTGTAATCGGGCGAGTTTCTACTTTCAGATGCAACAGGAATTTCTCGAGTTCGTCAATCCGTTCGCGAGATATGGGAGTTTGAAGTTAAGCAATGGTTGAGAAGCCATCAAAATTTTCGCAAGTCTGATTCTCGAAACCAATAACTACTATGGCCTAGGGCAAAAATACACATACCATTGTAATCGGGCGAGATTATGCTTTTAGATGCAACTGGAATTTCTCGAGTTGGTAATCCGTTCGCGAGATATGGGAGTTTGAAGTTAAGGAATGGTTGAGAAATCATCAAAATTTTCGCAAGTCTGATACTCGAAACCAATAACTACTATTGCCTTGGGCAAAAATACACATACCGTTGTAATCGGGCGAGCTTCTACTTTCAGATGCAGCAGGAATTTCTCGAGTTCGTCAATGCGTTCGCGAGATATGGGAGTTTGAAGTTAAGGAATGGTTGAGAAACCATCAAAATTTTCGCAAGTCTGATACTCGAAACCAATAACTACTATTGCCTAGGGCAAAAATACACACACCGTTGTAATCGGGCGAGTTTCTGCTTTCAGATGCAGTAGGAATTTCTCGAGCTCGACAATCCGTTCGCGAGATATGGGAGTTTGAAGTTAAGGAATGGTTGAGAAACCATCAAAATTTTCGCTGGTCTGATACTCGAAACCAATAACTGGAATGGCCTAGGGGAAAAGTACACATACCACAGTAATCGGGCGATCTTCTACCTTCAGATGCAACAGGAATTTCTCGAGTTCGTCAATCCGTTCGCGAGATATGGCAGTTTGAAGTTAAGGAATGGTTGAGAAACCATCAAAATTTTCGCTGGTCTGATACTCGAAACCAATAACTGGTATGGCCTAGGGGAAAAGTACACATACCACTGTAATCGGGCGATCTTCTACCTTCAGATGCAACAGGAATTTCTCGAGTTCGTCAATCCGTTCGCGAGATATGGGAGTTTGAAGTTAAGGAATGGTTGAGAAACCATCAAAATTTTCGCACGTCTGATACGCGAAACCAATAACTACTATGGCCTAGGGCAAAAATACACATACCATTGTAATCGGGCGAGATTATGCTTTTAGATGCAACTGGAATTTCTCGAGTTGGTAATCCGTTCGCGAGATATGGGAGTTTGAAGTTAAGGAGTGGTTGAGAAATCATCAAAATTTTCGCAAGTCTGATACTCGAAACCAATAACTACTATTGCCTTGGGCAAAGATACACATACCGATGTAATCGGGCGAGCTTCTACTTTCAGATGCAGCAGGAATTTCTCGAGTTCGTCAATGCGTTCGCGAGATATGGGAGTTTGAAGTTAAGGAATGGTTGAGAAGCCATCAAAATTTTCGCAAGTCTGATACTCGAAACCAATAACTACTATGGCCTAGGGCAAAAATACACATACCATTGTAATCGGGCGAGATTATGCTTTTAGATGCAACTGGAATTTCTCGAGTTGGTAATCCGTTCGCGAGATATGGGAGTTTATAGTTAAGGAATGGTTGAGAAACCATCAAAATTTTCGCAAGTCTGAAACTCGAAACCAATAACTACTATTGCCTAGGGTAAAAATACACACACCGTTGTAATCGGGCGAGTTTCTGCTTTCAGATGCAGTAGGAATTTCTCGAGTTCGACAATCCGTTCGCGAGATATGGGAGTTTGAAGTTAAGGAATGGTTGAGAAACCATCAAAATTTTCGCTGGTCTGATACTCGAAACCAATAACTGGAATGGCCTAGGGGAGAAGTACACATACCACAGTAATCGGGCGATCTTCTACCTTCAGATGCAACAGGAATTTCTCGAGTTCGTCAATCCGTTCGCGAGATATGGGAGTTTGAAGTTAAGGAATGGTTGAGAAACCATCAAAATTTTCGCTGGTCTGATACTCGAAACCAATAACTGGTATGGCCTAGGGGAAAAGTACACATACCACTGTAATCGGGCGATCTTCTACCTTCAGATGCAACAGGAATTTCTCGAGTTCGTCATTCCGTTCGCGAGATATGGGGTTTGAAGTTAAGGAATGGTTGAGAAACCATCAAAATTTTCATAAATCTGATACTCGCAACCAATAACTACTATTGCCTAGGGCAAAAATACACATACCGTTGTAAATGGGCGAGTTTCTGCTTTCAGATGCAGCAGGAATTTCTCGAGTTCGTCATTCCGTTCGCGAGATATGGGAGTTTGAAGTTAAGGAATGGTTGAGAAACCATCAAAATTTTCGCAAGTCTGATACGCGAAACCAATAACTACTATTGCCTAGGGCAAAAATACACATACCGTTGTAATCGATCGAGCTTCTGATTTCAGATGCAACAGGAATTTCACGAGTGCGTCAATCCGTTCGCGAGATATGGGAGTTTGAAGTTAAGGAACGGTTGAGAAACTATCAAAATTTTAGTAAGTCTGATACTCGAAACCAATAACTACTAATGCCTAGGGCAAAAATACACACACCGTTGTAATCGGTCGAGTTTCTACTTTCAGATGCAACAGGAGTTTCTCGAGTTCGTCAATCCGTTCGCGAGATATGGGAGTTTGAAGTTAAGGAATGGTTGAGAAGCCATCAAAATTTTCGCAAGTCTGATACTCGAAACCAATAACTACTATGGCCTAGGGCAAAAATACACATACCATTGTAATCGGGCGAGATTATGCTTTTAGATGCAACTGGAATTTCTCGAGTTGGTAATCCGTTCGCGAGATATGGGAGTTTATAGTTAAGGAATGGTTGAGAAACCATCAAAATTTTCGCAAGTCTGAAACTCGAAACCAATAACTACTATTGCCTAGGGTAAAAATACACACACCGTTGTAATCGGGCGAGTTTCTGCTTTCAGATGCAGTAGGAATTTCTCGAGTTCGACAATCCGTTCGCGAGATATGGGAGTTTGAAGTTAAGGAATGGTTGAGAAACCATCAAAATTTTCGCTGGTCTGATACTCGAAACCAATAACTGGAATGGCCTAGGGGAGAAGTACACATACCACAGTAATCGGGCGATCTTCTACCTTCAGATGCAACAGGAATTTCTCGAGTTCGTCAATCCGTTCGCGAGATATGGGAGTTTGAAGTTAAGGAATGGTTGAGAAACCATCAAAATTTTCGCTGGTCTGATACTCGAAACCAATAACTGGTATGGCCTAGGGGAAAAGTACACATACCACTGTAATCGGGCGATCTTCTACCTTCAGATGCAACAGGAATTTCTCGAGTTCGTCATTCCGTTCGCGAGATATGGGGTTTGAAGTTAAGGAATGGTTGAGAAACCATCAAAATTTTCATAAATCTGATACTCGCAACCAATAACTACTATTGCCTAGGGCAAAAATACACATACCGTTGTAAATGGGCGAGTTTCTGCTTTCAGATGCAGCAGGAATTTCTCGAGTTCGTCATTCCGTTCGCGAGATATGGGAGTTTGAAGTTAAGGAATGGTTGAGAAACCATCAAAATTTTCGCAAGTCTGATACGCGAAACCAATAACTACTATTGCCTAGGGCAAAAATACACATACCGTTGTAATCGATCGAGCTTCTGATTTCAGATGCAACAGGAATTTCACGAGTGCGTCAATCCGTTCGCGAGATATGGGAGTTTGAAGTTAAGGAACGGTTGAGAAACTATCAAAATTTTAGTAAGTCTGATACTCGAAACCAATAACTACTAATGCCTAGGGCAAAAATACACACACCGTTGTAATCGGTCGAGTTTCTACTTTCAGATGCAACAGGAGTTTCTCGAGTTCGTCAATCCGTTCGCGAGATATGGGAGTTTGAAGTTAAGGAATGGTTGAGAAGCCATCAAAATTTTCGCAAGTCTGATACTCGAAACCAATAACTGCTATGGCCTAGGGCAAAATTACACATACTATTGTAATCGGGCGAGACTATGCTTTTAGATGCAACTGGAATTTCACGAGCTGGTAATCCGTTCGCGAGATATGGGAGTTTGAAGTTAAGGAATGGTTGAGAAACCATCAAAATTTTCGCAAGTCTGATACTCGAAACCAATAACTACTATCGCCTAGGGCAAAAATACACATAGCGTTGTAAATGGGCGAGTTTCTGCTTTCAGATGCAGCAGGAATTTCTCGAGTTCGTCATTCCGTTCGCGAGATATGGGAGTTTGAAGTTAAGGAATGGTTGAGAAATCATCAAAATCTTCGCAAGTCTGATACTCGAAACCAATAACTACTATTGCCTTGGGCAAAAATACACATACCGTTGTAATCGGGCGAGCTTCTACTTTCAGATGCAGCAGGAATTTCTCGAGTTCGTCAATGCGTTCGCGAGATATGGGAGTTTGAAGTTAATGAATGGTTGAGAAGCCATCAAAATTTTCGCAAGTCTGATACTCGAAACCAATAACTACTATGGCCTAGGGCAAAAATACACATACCATTGTAATCGGGCGAGATTATGCTTTTAGATGCAACTGGAATTTCTCGAGTTGGTAATCCGTTCGCGAGATATGGGAGTTTGATGTTAAGGAATGGTTGAGAAACCATCAAAATTTTCGCAAATCTGATACTCGAAACCAATAACTACTATTGCCTAGGGCAAAAATACACATACCGTTGTAAATGGGTGAGTTTCTGCTTTCAGATGCAGCAGGAATTTCTCGAGTTCGTCATTCCGTTCGCGAGATATGGGAGTTTGAAGTTAAGGAATGGTTGAGAAACCATCAAAATTTTCGCAAGTCTGATACTCGAAACCAATAACTACTATTGCCTAGGGCAAAAATACGCATACCGTTGTAATCGGGCGAGTTTCTACTTTCAGATGCAACAGGAATTTCTCGAGTTCGTCAATCGGTTCGCGAGATATGGGAGTTTGAAGTTAAGGAATGGTTGAGAAGCCATCAAAATTTTCGCAAGTCTGATACTCGAAACCAATAACTACTATGGCCTAGGGCAATAATACACATACCATTGTAATCGGGCGAGATTATGCTTTTAGATGCAACTGAATTTCCCGAGTTGGTAATCCGTTCGCGAGATATGGGAGTTTGAAGTTTAGGAATGGTTGAGAAACCATCAAAATTTTCGCAAGTCTGATACTCGAAACCAATAACTGGAATGGCCTAGGGGAAAAGTACACATACCACAGTAATCGGGCGATCTTCTACCTTCAGATGCAACAGGAATTTCTCGAGTTCGTCATTCCGTTCGCGAGATATGGGAGTTTGAAGTTAAGGAATGGTTGAGAAACCATCAGAATTTTCGCAAGTCTGATACTCGAAACCAATAACTACTATTGCCTGGGGCAAAAATACGCATACCGTTGTAATCGGGCGAGTTTCTACTTTCAGATGCAACAGGAATTTCTCGAGTTCGTCAATCGGTTCGCGAGATATGGGAGTTTGAAGTTAAGGAATGGTTGAGAAGCCATCAAAATTTTCGCAAGTCTGATACTCGAAACCAATAACTACTATGGCCTAGGGCAATAATACACATACCATTGTAATCGGGCGAGATTATGCTTTTAGATGCAACTGAATTTCCCGAGTTGGTAATCCGTTCGCGAGATATGGGAGTTTGAAGTTTAGGAATGGTTGAGAAACCATCAAAATTTTCGCAAATCTGATACTCGAAACCAATAACTACTATTGCCTTGGGCAAAAATACACATACCGTTGTAATCGGGCGAGCTTCTACTTTCAGATGCAGCAGGAATTTCTCGAGTTCGTCAATGCGTTCGCGAGATATGGGAGTTTGAAGTTAATGAATGGTTGAGAAGCCATCAAAATTTTCGCAAGTCTGATACTCGAAACCAATAACTACTATGGCCTAGGGCAAAAATACACATACCATTGTAATCGGGCGAGATTATGCTTTTAGATGCAACTGGAATTTCTCGAGTTGGTAATCCGTTCGCGAGATATGGGAGTTTGATGTTAAGGAATGGTTGAGAAACCATCAAAATTTTCGCAAATCTGATACTCGAAACCAATAACTACTATTGCCTAGGGCAAAAATACACATACCGTTGTAAATGGGTGAGTTTCTGCTCTCAGATGCAGCAGGAATTTCTCGAGTTCGTCATTCCGTTCGCGAGATATGGGAGTTTGAAGTTAAGGAATGGTTGAGAAACCATCAAAATTTTCGCAAGTCTGATACTCGAAACCAATAACTACTATTGCCTAGGGCAAAAATACGCATACCGTTGTAATCGGGCGAGTTTCTACTTTCAGATGCAACAGGAATTTCTCGAGTTCGTCAATCGGTTCGCGAGATATGGGAGTTTGAAGTTAAGGAATGGTTGAGAAGCCATCAAAATTTTCGCAAGTCTGATACTCGAAACCAATAACTACTATGGCCTAGGGCAATAATACACATACCATTGTAATCGGGCGAGATTATGCTTTTAGATGCAACTGAATTTCCCGAGTTGGTAATCCGTTCGCGAGATATGGGAGTTTGAAGTTTAGGAATGGTTGAGAAACCATCAAAATTTTCGCAAGTCTGATACTCGAAACCAATAACTGGAATGGCCTAGGGGAAAAGTACACATACCACAGTAATCGGGCGATCTTCTACCTTCAGATGCAACAGGAATTTCTCGAGTTCGTCATTCCGTTCGCGAGATATGGGAGTTTGAAGTTAAGGAATGGTTGAGAAACCATCAGAATTTTCGCAAGTCTGATACTCGAAACCAATAACTACTATTGCCTAGGGCAAAAATACGCATACCGTTGTAATCGGGCGAGTTTCTACTTTCAGATGCAACAGGAATTTCTCGAGTTCGTCAATCAGTTCGCGAGATATGGGAGTTTGAAGTTAAGGAATGGTTGAGAAGCCATCAAAATTTTCGCAAGTCTGATACTCGAAACCAATAACTACTATGGCCTAGGGCAATAATACACATACCATTGTAATCGGGCGAGATTATGCTTTTAGATGCAACTGAATTTCCCGAGTTGGTAATCCGTTCGCGAGATATGGGAGTTTGAAGTTTAGGAATGGTTGAGAAACCATCAAAATTTTCGCAAATCTGATACTCGAAACCAATAACTACTATTGCCTAGGGCAAAAATACACATACCGTTGTAAATGGGTGAGTTTCTGCTTTCAGATGCAGCAGGAATTTCTCGAGTTCGTCATTCCGTTCGCGAGATATGGGAGTTTGAAGTTAAGGAATGGTTGAGAAACCATCAAAATTTTCGCAAGTCTGATACTCGAAACCAATAACTACTATTGCCTAGGGCAAAAATACGCATACCGTTGTAATCGGGCGAGTTTCTACTTTCAGATGCAACAGGAATTTCTCGAGTTCGTCAATCGGTTCGCGAGATATGGGAGTTTGAAGTTAAGGAATGGTTGAGAAGCCATCAAAATTTTCGCAAGTCTGATACTCGAAACCAATAACTACTATGGCCTAGGGCAATAATACACATACCATTGTAATCGGGCGAGATTATGCTTTTAGATGCAACTGAATTTCCCGAGTTGGTAATCCGTTCGCGAGATATGGGAGTTTGAAGTTTAGGAATGGTTGAGAAACCATCAAAATTTTCGCAAGTCTGATACTCGAAACCAATAACTGGAATGGCCTAGGGGAAAAGTACACATACCACAGTAATCGGGCGATCTTCTACCTTCAGATGCAACAGGAATTTCTCGAGTTCGTCATTCCGTTCGCGAGATATGGGAGTTTGAAGTTAAGGAATGGTTGAGAAACCATCAGAATTTTCGCAAGTCTGATACTCGAAACCAATAACTACTATTGCCTAGGGCAAAAATACGCATACCGTTGTAATCGGGCGAGTTTCTACTTTCAGATGCAACAGGAATTTCTCGAGTTCGTCAATCGGTTCGCGAGATATGGGAGTTTGAAGTTAAGGAATGGTTGAGAAGCCATCAAAATTTTCGCAAGTCTGATACTCGAAACCAATAACTACTATGGCCTAGGGCAATAATACACATACCATTGTAATCGGGCGAGATTATGCTTTTAGATGCAACTGAATTTCCCGAGTTGGTAATCCGTTCGCGAGATATGGGAGTTTGAAGTTTAGGAATGGTTGAGAAACCATCAAAATTTTCGCAAGTCTGATACTCGAAACCAATAACTGGAATGGCCTAGGGGAAAAGTACACATACCACAGTAATCGGGCGATCTTCTACCTTCAGATGCAACAGGAATTTCTCGAGTTCGTGTATCCGTTCGCGAGATATGGGAGTTTGAAGTTAAGGAATGGTTGAGAAACCATCAGAATTTTCGCAAGTCTGATACTCGAAACCAATAACTGCTATGGCCTAGGGCAAAAATACACATACCATTGTAATCGGGCGAGATTATGCTTTTAGATGCAACTGGAATTTCTCGAGTTGGTAATCCGTTCGCGAGATACGGGAGTTTAAAGTTAAGGAATGGTTGAGAAACCATCAAAATTTTCGCAAGTCTGATACTCGAAACCAATAACTACTAATGCCTAGGGCAAAAATACACATAGCGTTGTAAATGGGCGAGTTTCTGCTTTCAGATGCAGCAGGAATTTCTCGAGTTCGTCATTCCGTTCGCGAGATATGGGAGTTTGAAGTTAAGGAATGGTTGAGAAATCATCAAAATCTTCGCAAGTCTGATACTCGAAACCAATAACTACTATTGCCTTGGGCAAAAATACACATACCGTTGTAATCGGGCGAGCTTCTACTTTCAGATGCAGCAGGAATTTCTCGAGTTCGTCAATGCGTTCGCGAGATATGGGAGTTTGAAGTTAATGAATGGTTGAGAAGCCATCAAAATTTTCGCAAGTCTGATACTCGAAACCAATAACTACTATGGCCTAGGGCAAAAATACACATACCATTGTAATCGGGCGAGATTATGCTTTTAGATGCAACTGGAAATTCTCGAGTTGGTAATCCGTTCGCGAGATATGGGAGTTTGATGTTAAGGAATGGTTGAGAAACCATCAAAATTTTCGCAAATCTGATACTCGAAACCAATAACTACTATTGCCTAGGGCAAAAATACACATACCGTTGTAAATGGGTGAGTTTCTGCTTTCAGATGCAGCAGGAATTTCTCGAGTTCGTCATTCCGTTCGCGAGATATGGGAGTTTGAAGTTAAGGAATGGTTGAGAAACCATCAAAATTTTCGCAAGTCTGATACTCGAAACCAATAACTACTATTGCCTAGGGCAAAAATACGCATACCGTTGTAATCGGGCGAGTTTCTACTTTCAGATGCAACAGGAATTTCTCGAGTTCGTCAATCGGTTGGCGAGATATGGGAGTTTGAAGTTAAGGAATGGTTGAGAAGCCATCAAAATTTTCGCAAGTCTGATACTCGAAACCAATAACTACTATGGCCTAGGGCAATAATACACATACCATTGTAATCGGGCGAGATTATGCTTTTAGATGCAACTGAATTTCCCGAGTTGGTAATCCGTTCGCGAGATATGGGAGTTTGAAGTTTAGGAATGGTTGAGAAACCATCAAAATTTTCGCAAGTCTGATACTCGAAACCAATAACTGGAATGGCCTAGGGGAAAAGTACACATACCACAGTAATCGGGCGATCTTCTACCTTCAGATGCAACAGGAATTTCTCGAGTTCGTGTATCCGTTCGCGAGATATGGGAGTTTGAAGTTAAGGAATGGTTGAGAAACCATCAGAATTTTCGCAAGTCTGATACTCGAAACCAATAACTGCTATGGCCTAGGGCAAAAATACACATACCATTGTAATCGGGCGAGATTATGCTTTTAGATGCAACTGGAATTTCTCGAGTTGGTAATCCGTTCGCGAGATACGGGAGTTTAAAGTTAAGGAATGGTTGAGAAACCATCAAAATTTTCGCAAGTCTGATACTCGAAACCAATAACTACTAATGCCTAGGGCAAAAATACACACACCGTTGTAATCGGTCGAGTTTCTACTTTCAGATGCAACAGGAATTTCTCGAGTTCGTCAATCCGTTCGCGAGATATGGGAGTTTGAAGTTAAGGAATGGTTGAGAAGCCATCAAAATTTTCGCAAGTCTGATACTCGAAACCAATAACTGCTATGGCCTAGGGCAAAATTACACATACTATTGTAATCGGGCGAGATTATGCTTTTAGATGCAACTGGAATTTCACGAGCTGGTAATCCGTTCGCGAGATATGGGAGTTTGTAGTTAAGGAATGGTTGAGAAACCATCAAAATTTTCGCAAGTCTGATACTCGAAACCAATAACTACTATTGCCTAGGGCAAAAATACACATACCGTTGTAATCGGGCGAGTTTCTGCTTTCAGATGCAGTAGGAATTTCTCGAGTTCGACAATCCGATCGCGAGATATGGGAGTTTGAAGTTAAGGAATGGTTGAGAAACCATCAAAATTTTCACTGGTCTGATACTCGAAACCAATAACTGGAATGGCCTACGGGAAAAGTACACATACCACTGTAATCGGGCGATCTTCTACCTTCAGATGCAACAGGAATTTCTCGAGTTCGTCAATCCGTTCGCGAGATATGGGAGTTTGAAGTTAAGGAATGGTTGAGAAACCATCAAAATTTTCGCAAATCTGTTACTCGAAACCAATAACTGGAATGGCCTAGGGGAAAAGTACACATACCACTGTAATCGGGCGAGTTTCTGCCTTCAGATGCAGTAGGAATTTCTCGAGTTCGTCAATCCGTTCGCGAGATATGGGAGTTTGAAGTTAAGGAATGGTTGAGAAACCATCAAAATTTTCGCAAGTCTGATACTCGAAACCAATAACTACTATCGCCTAGGGCAAAAATACACATACCGTTGTAATCGGGCGAGTTTCTGCTTTCAGATGCAGTAGGAATTTCTCGAGTTCGTCATTCCGTTCGCGAGATATGGGAGTTTGAAGTTAAGGAATGGTTGAGAAACCATCAAAATTTTCGCAAATCTGTTACTCGAAACCAATAACTGGAATGGCCTAGGGGAAAAGTACACATACCACTGTAATCGGGCGAGTTTCTGCCTTCAGATGCAGTAGGAATTTCTCGAGTTCGTCAATCCGTTCGCGAGATATGGGAGTTTGAAGTTAAGGAATGGTTGAGAAGCCATCAAAATTTTCGCAAGTCTGATACTCGAAACCAATAACTGCTATGGCCTAGGGCAAAATTACACATACTATTGTAATCGGGCGAGATTATGCTTTTAGATGCAACTGGAATTTCACGAGCTGGTAATCCGTTCGCGAGATATGGGAGTTTGTAGTTAAGGAATGGTTGAGAAACCATCAAAATTTTCGCAAGTCTGATACTCGAAACCAATAACTACTATCGCCTTGGGCAAAAATACACATACCGTTGTAATCGGGCGAGTTTCTACTTTCAGATGCAACAGGAATTTCTCGAGTTCGTCAATCCGTTCGCGAGATATGGGAGTTTGAAGTTAAGGAATGGTTGAGAAGCCATCAAAATTTTCGCAAGTCTGATACTCGAAACCAATAACTGCTATGGCCTAGGGCAAAATTACACATACTATTGTAATCGGGCGAGATTATGCTTTTAGATGCAACTGGAATTTCACGAGCTGGTAATCCGTTCGCGAGATATGGGAGTTTGTAGTTAAGGAATGGTTGAGAAACCATCAAAATTTTCGCAAGTCTGATACTCGAAACCAATAACTACTATCGCCTAGGGCAAAAATACACATACCATTGTAATCGGGCGAGATTATGCTTTTAGATGCAACTGGAATTTCTCGAGTTGGTAATCCGTTCGCGAGATATGGGAGTTTGAAGTTAAGGAATGGTTGAGAAATCATCAAAATTATCGCAAGTCTGATACTCGAAACCAATAACTACTATTGCCTTGGGCAAAAATACACATACCGTTGTAATCGATCGAGCTTCTTATTTCAGATGCAACAGGAATTTCTCGAGTGCGTCAATCGGTTCGCGAGATATGGGAGTTTGAAGTTAAGGAATGGTTGAGAAGCCATCAAAATTTTCGCAAGTCTGATACTCGAAACCAATAACTACTATGGCCTAGGGCAATAATACACATACCATTGTAATCGGGCGAGATTATGCTTTTAGATGCAACTGAATTTCCCGAGTTGGTAATCCGTTCGCGAGATATGGGAGTTTGAAGTTTAGGAATGGTTGAGAAACCATCAAAATTTTCGCAAGTCTGATACTCGAAACCAATAACTGGAATGGCCTAGGGGAAAAGTACACATACCACAGTAATCGGGCGATCTTCTACCTTCAGATGCAACAGGAATTTCTCGAGTTCGTGTATCCGTTCGCGAGATATGGGAGTTTGAAGTTAAGGAATGGTTGAGAAACCATCAGAATTTTCGCAAGTCTGATACTCGAAACCAATAACTGCTATGGCCTAGGGCAAAAATACACATACCATTGTAATCGGGCGAGATTATGCTTTTAGATGCAACTGGAATTTCTCGAGTTGGTAATCCGTTCGCGAGATACGGGAGTTTAAAGTTAAGGAATGGTTGAGAAACCATCAAAATTTTCGCAAGTCTGATACTCGAAACCAATAACTACTAATGCCTAGGGCAAAAATACACATAGCGTTGTAAATGGGCGAGTTTCTGCTTTCAGATGCAGCAGGAATTTCTCGAGTTCGTCATTCCGTTCGCGAGATATGGGAGTTTGAAGTTAAGGAATGGTTGAGAAATCATCAAAATCTTCGCAAGTCTGATACTCGAAACCAATAACTACTATTGCCTTGGGCAAAAATACACATACCGTTGTAATCGGGCGAGCTTCTACTTTCAGATGCAGCAGGAATTTCTCGAGTTCGTCAATGCGTTCGCGAGATATGGGAGTTTGAAGTTAATGAATGGTTGAGAAGCCATCAAAATTTTCGCAAGTCTGATACTCGAAACCAATAACTACTATGGCCTAGGGCAAAAATACACATACCATTGTAATCGGGCGAGATTATGCTTTTAGATGCAACTGGAAATTCTCGAGTTGGTAATCCGTTCGCGAGATATGGGAGTTTGATGTTAAGGAATGGTTGAGAAACCATCAAAATTTTCGCAAATCTGATACTCGAAACCAATAACTACTATTGCCTAGGGCAAAAATACACATACCGTTGTAAATGGGTGAGTTTCTGCTTTCAGATGCAGCAGGAATTTCTCGAGTTCGTCATTCCGTTCGCGAGATATGGGAGTTTGAAGTTAAGGAATGGTTGAGAAACCATCAAAATTTTCGCAAGTCTGATACTCGAAACCAATAACTACTATTGCCTAGGGCAAAAATACGCATACCGTTGTAATCGGGCGAGTTTCTACTTTCAGATGCAACAGGAATTTCTCGAGTTCGTCAATCGGTTGGCGAGATATGGGAGTTTGAAGTTAAGGAATGGTTGAGAAGCCATCAAAATTTTCGCAAGTCTGATACTCGAAACCAATAACTACTATGGCCTAGGGCAATAATACACATACCATTGTAATCGGGCGAGATTATGCTTTTAGATGCAACTGAATTTCCCGAGTTGGTAATCCGTTCGCGAGATATGGGAGTTTGAAGTTTAGGAATGGTTGAGAAACCATCAAAATTTTCGCAAGTCTGATACTCGAAACCAATAACTGGAATGGCCTAGGGGAAAAGTACACATACCACAGTAATCGGGCGATCTTCTACCTTCAGATGCAACAGGAATTTCTCGAGTTCGTGTATCCGTTCGCGAGATATGGGAGTTTGAAGTTAAGGAATGGTTGAGAAACCATCAGAATTTTCGCAAGTCTGATACTCGAAACCAATAACTGCTATGGCCTAGGGCAAAAATACACATACCATTGTAATCGGGCGAGATTATGCTTTTAGATGCAACTGGAATTTCTCGAGTTGGTAATCCGTTCGCGAGATACGGGAGTTTAAAGTTAAGGAATGGTTGAGAAACCATCAAAATTTTCGCAAGTCTGATACTCGAAACCAATAACTACTAATGCCTAGGGCAAAAATACACACACCGTTGTAATCGGTCGAGTTTCTACTTTCAGATGCAACAGGAATTTCTCGAGTTCGTCAATCCGTTCGCGAGATATGGGAGTTTGAAGTTAAGGAATGGTTGAGAAGCCATCAAAATTTTCGCAAGTCTGATACTCGAAACCAATAACTGCTATGGCCTAGGGCAAAATTACACATACTATTGTAATCGGGCGAGATTATGCTTTTAGATGCAACTGGAATTTCACGAGCTGGTAATCCGTTCGCGAGATATGGGAGTTTGTAGTTAAGGAATGGTTGAGAAACCATCAAAATTTTCGCAAGTCTGATACTCGAAACCAATAACTACTATTGCCTAGGGCAAAAATACACATACCGTTGTAATCGGGCGAGTTTCTGCTTTCAGATGCAGTAGGAATTTCTCGAGTTCGACAATCCGATCGCGAGATATGGGAGTTTGAAGTTAAGGAATGGTTGAGAAACCATCAAAATTTTCACTGGTCTGATACTCGAAACCAATAACTGGAATGGCCTACGGGAAAAGTACACATACCACTGTAATCGGGCGATCTTCTACCTTCAGATGCAACAGGAATTTCTCGAGTTCGTCAATCCGTTCGCGAGATATGGGAGTTTGAAGTTAAGGAATGGTTGAGAAACCATCAAAATTTTCGCAAATCTGTTACTCGAAACCAATAACTGGAATGGCCTAGGGGAAAAGTACACATACCACTGTAATCGGGCGAGTTTCTGCCTTCAGATGCAGTAGGAATTTCTCGAGTTCGTCAATCCGTTCGCGAGATATGGGAGTTTGAAGTTAAGGAATGGTTGAGAAACCATCAAAATTTTCGCAAGTCTGATACTCGAAACCAATAACTACTATCGCCTAGGGCAAAAATACACATACCGTTGTAATCGGGCGAGTTTCTGCTTTCAGATGCAGTAGGAATTTCTCGAGTTCGTCATTCCGTTCGCGAGATATGGGAGTTTGAAGTTAAGGAATGGTTGAGAAACCATCAAAATTTTCGCAAATCTGTTACTCGAAACCAATAACTGGAATGGCCTAGGGGAAAAGTACACATACCACTGTAATCGGGCGAGTTTCTGCCTTCAGATGCAGTAGGAATTTCTCGAGTTCGTCAATCCGTTCGCGAGATATGGGAGTTTGAAGTTAAGGAATGGTTGAGAAGCCATCAAAATTTTCGCAAGTCTGATACTCGAAACCAATAACTGCTATGGCCTAGGGCAAAATTACACATACTATTGTAATCGGGCGAGATTATGCTTTTAGATGCAACTGGAATTTCACGAGCTGGTAATCCGTTCGCGAGATATGGGAGTTTGTAGTTAAGGAATGGTTGAGAAACCATCAAAATTTTCGCAAGTCTGATACTCGAAACCAATAACTACTATCGCCTTGGGCAAAAATACACATACCGTTGTAATCGGGCGAGTTTCTACTTTCAGATGCAACAGGAATTTCTCGAGTTCGTCAATCCGTTCGCGAGATATGGGAGTTTGAAGTTAAGGAATGGTTGAGAAGCCATCAAAATTTTCGCAAGTCTGATACTCGAAACCAATAACTGCTATGGCCTAGGGCAAAATTACACATACTATTGTAATCGGGCGAGATTATGCTTTTAGATGCAACTGGAATTTCACGAGCTGGTAATCCGTTCGCGAGATATGGGAGTTTGTAGTTAAGGAATGGTTGAGAAACCATCAAAATTTTCGCAAGTCTGATACTCGAAACCAATAACTACTATCGCCTAGGGCAAAAATACACATACCATTGTAATCGGGCGAGATTATGCTTTTAGATGCAACTGGAATTTCTCGAGTTGGTAATCCGTTCGCGAGATATGGGAGTTTGAAGTTAAGGAATGGTTGAGAAATCATCAAAATTATCGCAAGTCTGATACTCGAAACCAATAACTACTATTGCCTTGGGCAAAAATACACATACCGTTGTAATCGATCGAGCTTCTTATTTCAGATGCAACAGGAATTTCTCGAGTGCGTCAATCCGTTCGCGAGATATGGGAGTTTGAAGTTAAGGAACGGTTGAGAAACTATCAAAATTTTAGTAAGTCTGATACTCGAAACCAATAAGTACTAATGCCTAGGGCAAAAATACACACACCGTTGTAATCGGTCGAGTTTCTACTTTCAGATGCAACAGGAATTTCTCGAGTTCGTCAATCCGTTCGCGAGATATGGGAGTTTGAAGTTAAGGAATGGTTGAGAAGCCATCAAAATTTTCGCAAGTCTGATACTCGAAACCAATAACTGCTATGGCCTAGGGCAAAATTACACATACTATTGTAATCGGGCGAGATTATGCTTTTAGATGCAACTGGAATTTCACGAGCTGGTAATCCGTTCGCGAGATATGGGAGTTTGTAGTTAAGGAATGGTTGAGAAACCATCAAAATTTTCGCAAGTCTGATACTCGAAACCAATAACTACTATCGCCTAGGGCAAAAATACACATACCATTGTAATCGGGCGAGATTATGCTTTTAGATGCAACTGGAATTTCTCGAGTTGGTAATCCGTTCGCGAGATATGGGAGTTTGAAGTTAAGGAATGGTTGAGAAATCATCAAAATTATCGCAAGTCTGATACTCGAAACCAATAACTACTATTGCCTTGGGCAAAAATACACATACCGTTGTAATCGATCGAGCTTCTTATTTCAGATGCAACAGGAATTTCTCGAGTGCGTCAATCGGTTCGCGAGATATGGGAGTTTGAAGTTAAGGAATGGTTGAGAAGCCATCAAAATTTTCGCAAGTCTGATACTCGAAACCAATAACTACTATGGCCTAGGGCAATAATACACATACCATTGTAATCGGGCGAGATTATGCTTTTAGATGCAACTGAATTTCCCGAGTTGGTAATCCGTTCGCGAGATATGGGAGTTTGAAGTTTAGGAATGGTTGAGAAACCATCAAAATTTTCGCAAGTCTGATACTCGAAACCAATAACTGGAATGGCCTAGGGGAAAAGTACACATACCACAGTAATCGGGCGATCTTCTACCTTCAGATGCAACAGGAATTTCTCGAGTTCGTGTATCCGTTCGCGAGATATGGGAGTTTGAAGTTAAGGAATGGTTGAGAAACCATCAGAATTTTCGCAAGTCTGATACTCGAAACCAATAACTGCTATGGCCTAGGGCAAAAATACACATACCATTGTAATCGGGCGAGATTATGCTTTTAGATGCAACTGGAATTTCTCGAGTTGGTAATCCGTTCGCGAGATACGGGAGTTTAAAGTTAAGGAATGGTTGAGAAACCATCAAAATTTTCGCAAGTCTGATACTCGAAACCAATAACTACTAATGCCTAGGGCAAAAATACACATAGCGTTGTAAATGGGCGAGTTTCTGCTTTCAGATGCAGCAGGAATTTCTCGAGTTCGTCATTCCGTTCGCGAGATATGGGAGTTTGAAGTTAAGGAATGGTTGAGAAATCATCAAAATCTTCGCAAGTCTGATACTCGAAACCAATAACTACTATTGCCTTGGGCAAAAATACACATACCGTTGTAATCGGGCGAGCTTCTACTTTCAGATGCAGCAGGAATTTCTCGAGTTCGTCAATGCGTTCGCGAGATATGGGAGTTTGAAGTTAATGAATGGTTGAGAAGCCATCAAAATTTTCGCAAGTCTGATACTCGAAACCAATAACTACTATGGCCTAGGGCAAAAATACACATACCATTGTAATCGGGCGAGATTATGCTTTTAGATGCAACTGGAAATTCTCGAGTTGGTAATCCGTTCGCGAGATATGGGAGTTTGATGTTAAGGAATGGTTGAGAAACCATCAAAATTTTCGCAAATCTGATACTCGAAACCAATAACTACTATTGCCTAGGGCAAAAATACACATACCGTTGTAAATGGGTGAGTTTCTGCTTTCAGATGCAGCAGGAATTTCTCGAGTTCGTCATTCCGTTCGCGAGATATGGGAGTTTGAAGTTAAGGAATGGTTGAGAAACCATCAAAATTTTCGCAAGTCTGATACTCGAAACCAATAACTACTATTGCCTAGGGCAAAAATACGCATACCGTTGTAATCGGGCGAGTTTCTACTTTCAGATGCAACAGGAATTTCTCGAGTTCGTCAATCGGTTGGCGAGATATGGGAGTTTGAAGTTAAGGAATGGTTGAGAAGCCATCAAAATTTTCGCAAGTCTGATACTCGAAACCAATAACTACTATGGCCTAGGGCAATAATACACATACCATTGTAATCGGGCGAGATTATGCTTTTAGATGCAACTGAATTTCCCGAGTTGGTAATCCGTTCGCGAGATATGGGAGTTTGAAGTTTAGGAATGGTTGAGAAACCATCAAAATTTTCGCAAGTCTGATACTCGAAACCAATAACTGGAATGGCCTAGGGGAAAAGTACACATACCACAGTAATCGGGCGATCTTCTACCTTCAGATGCAACAGGAATTTCTCGAGTTCGTGTATCCGTTCGCGAGATATGGGAGTTTGAAGTTAAGGAATGGTTGAGAAACCATCAGAATTTTCGCAAGTCTGATACTCGAAACCAATAACTGCTATGGCCTAGGGCAAAAATACACATACCATTGTAATCGGGCGAGATTATGCTTTTAGATGCAACTGGAATTTCTCGAGTTGGTAATCCGTTCGCGAGATACGGGAGTTTAAAGTTAAGGAATGGTTGAGAAACCATCAAAATTTTCGCAAGTCTGATACTCGAAACCAATAACTACTAATGCCTAGGGCAAAAATACACACACCGTTGTAATCGGTCGAGTTTCTACTTTCAGATGCAACAGGAATTTCTCGAGTTCGTCAATCCGTTCGCGAGATATGGGAGTTTGAAGTTAAGGAATGGTTGAGAAGCCATCAAAATTTTCGCAAGTCTGATACTCGAAACCAATAACTGCTATGGCCTAGGGCAAAATTACACATACTATTGTAATCGGGCGAGATTATGCTTTTAGATGCAACTGGAATTTCACGAGCTGGTAATCCGTTCGCGAGATATGGGAGTTTGTAGTTAAGGAATGGTTGAGAAACCATCAAAATTTTCGCAAGTCTGATACTCGAAACCAATAACTACTATTGCCTAGGGCAAAAATACACATACCGTTGTAATCGGGCGAGTTTCTGCTTTCAGATGCAGTAGGAATTTCTCGAGTTCGACAATCCGATCGCGAGATATGGGAGTTTGAAGTTAAGGAATGGTTGAGAAACCATCAAAATTTTCACTGGTCTGATACTCGAAACCAATAACTGGAATGGCCTACGGGAAAAGTACACATACCACTGTAATCGGGCGATCTTCTACCTTCAGATGCAACAGGAATTTCTCGAGTTCGTCAATCCGTTCGCGAGATATGGGAGTTTGAAGTTAAGGAATGGTTGAGAAACCATCAAAATTTTCGCAAATCTGTTACTCGAAACCAATAACTGGAATGGCCTAGGGGAAAAGTACACATACCACTGTAATCGGGCGAGTTTCTGCCTTCAGATGCAGTAGGAATTTCTCGAGTTCGTCAATCCGTTCGCGAGATATGGGAGTTTGAAGTTAAGGAATGGTTGAGAAACCATCAAAATTTTCGCAAGTCTGATACTCGAAACCAATAACTACTATCGCCTAGGGCAAAAATACACATACCGTTGTAATCGGGCGAGTTTCTGCTTTCAGATGCAGTAGGAATTTCTCGAGTTCGTCATTCCGTTCGCGAGATATGGGAGTTTGAAGTTAAGGAATGGTTGAGAAACCATCAAAATTTTCGCAAATCTGTTACTCGAAACCAATAACTGGAATGGCCTAGGGGAAAAGTACACATACCACTGTAATCGGGCGAGTTTCTGCCTTCAGATGCAGTAGGAATTTCTCGAGTTCGTCAATCCGTTCGCGAGATATGGGAGTTTGAAGTTAAGGAATGGTTGAGAAGCCATCAAAATTTTCGCAAGTCTGATACTCGAAACCAATAACTGCTATGGCCTAGGGCAAAATTACACATACTATTGTAATCGGGCGAGATTATGCTTTTAGATGCAACTGGAATTTCACGAGCTGGTAATCCGTTCGCGAGATATGGGAGTTTGTAGTTAAGGAATGGTTGAGAAACCATCAAAATTTTCGCAAGTCTGATACTCGAAACCAATAACTACTATCGCCTTGGGCAAAAATACACATACCGTTGTAATCGGGCGAGTTTCTACTTTCAGATGCAACAGGAATTTCTCGAGTTCGTCAATCCGTTCGCGAGATATGGGAGTTTGAAGTTAAGGAATGGTTGAGAAGCCATCAAAATTTTCGCAAGTCTGATACTCGAAACCAATAACTGCTATGGCCTAGGGCAAAATTACACATACTATTGTAATCGGGCGAGATTATGCTTTTAGATGCAACTGGAATTTCACGAGCTGGTAATCCGTTCGCGAGATATGGGAGTTTGTAGTTAAGGAATGGTTGAGAAACCATCAAAATTTTCGCAAGTCTGATACTCGAAACCAATAACTACTATCGCCTAGGGCAAAAATACACATACCATTGTAATCGGGCGAGATTATGCTTTTAGATGCAACTGGAATTTCTCGAGTTGGTAATCCGTTCGCGAGATATGGGAGTTTGAAGTTAAGGAATGGTTGAGAAATCATCAAAATTATCGCAAGTCTGATACTCGAAACCAATAACTACTATTGCCTTGGGCAAAAATACACATACCGTTGTAATCGATCGAGCTTCTTATTTCAGATGCAACAGGAATTTCTCGAGTGCGTCAATCCGTTCGCGAGATATGGGAGTTTGAAGTTAAGGAACGGTTGAGAAACTATCAAAATTTTAGTAAGTCTGATACTCGAAACCAATAAGTACTAATGCCTAGGGCAAAAATACACACACCGTTGTAATCGGTCGAGTTTCTACTTTCAGATGCAACAGGAATTTCTCGAGTTCGTCAATCCGTTCGCGAGATATGGGAGTTTGAAGTTAAGGAATGGTTGAGAAGCCATCAAAATTTTCGCAAGTCTGATACTCGAAACCAATAACTGCTATGGCCTAGGGCAAAATTACACATACTATTGTAATCGGGCGAGATTATGCTTTTAGATGCAACTGGAATTTCACGAGCTGGTAATCCGTTCGCGAGATATGGGAGTTTGTAGTTAAGGAATGGTTGAGAAACCATCAAAATTTTCGCAAGTCTGATACTCGAAACCAATAACTACTATCGCCTAGGGCAAAAATACACATACCGTTGTAATCGGGCGAGTTTCTACTTTCAGATGCAACAGGAATTTCTCGAGTTCGTCAATCCGTTCGCGAGATATGGGAGTTTGAAGTTAAGGAATGGTTGAGAAGCCATCAAAATTTTCGCAAGTCTGATACTCGAAACCAATAACTGCTATGGCCTAGGGCAAAATTACACATACTATTGTAATCGGGCGAGATTATGCTTTTAGATGCAACTGGAATTTCACGAGCTGGTAATCCGTTCGCGAGATATGGGAGTTTGTAGTTAAGGAATGGTTGAGAAACCATCAAAATTTTCGCAAGTCTGATACTCGAAACCAATAACTACTATCGCCTAGGGCAAAAATACACATACCGTTGTAATCGGGCGAGTTTCTACTTTCAGATGCAACAGGAATTTCTCGAGTTCGTCAATCCGTTCGCGAGATATGGGAGTTTGAAGTTAAGGAATGGTTTAGAAGCCATCAAAATTTTCGCAAGTCTGATTCTCGAAACCAATAACTACTATGGCCTAGGGCAAAAATACACATACCATTGTAATCGGGCGAGATTATGCTTTTAGATGCAACTGGAATTTCTCGAGTTGGTAATCCGTTCGGGAGATATGGGAGTTTGAAGTTAAGGAATGGTTGAGAAATCATCAAAATTATCGCAAGTCTGATACTCGAAACCAATAACTACTATTGCCTTGGGCAAAAATACACATACCGTTGTAATCGATCGAGCTTCTTATTTCAGATGCAACAGGAATTTCTCGAGTGCGTCAATCCGTTCGCGAGATATGGGAGTTTGAAGTTAAGGAACGGTTGAGAAACTATCAAAATTTTAGTAAGTCTGATACTCGAAACCAATAAGTACTAATGCCTAGGGCAAAAATACACACACCGTTGTAATCGGTCGAGTTTCTACTTTCAGATGCAACAGGAATTTCTCGAGTTCGTCAATCCGTTCGCGAGATATGGGAGTTTGAAGTTAAGGAATGGTTGAGAAGCCATCAAAATTTTCGCAAGTCTGATACTCGAAACCAATAACTGCTATGGCCTAGGGCAAAATTACACATACTATTGTAATCGGGCGAGATTATGCTTTTAGATGCAACTGGAATTTCACGAGCTGGTAATCCGTTCGCGAGATATGGGAGTTTGTAGTTAAGGAATGGTTGAGAAACCATCAAAATTTTCGCAAGTCTGATACTCGAAACCAATAACTACTACCGCCTAGGGCAAAAATACACATACCGTTGTAATCGGGCGAGTTTCTGCCTTCAGATGCAGTAGGAATTTCTCGAGTTCGTCAATCCGTTCGCGAGATATGGGAGTTTGAAGTTAAGGAATGGTTGAGAAACCATCAAAATTTTCGCAAGTCTGATACTCGAAACCAATAACTACTATCGCCTAGGGCAAAAATACACATACCGTTGTAATCGGGCGAGTTTCTGCTTTCAGATGCAGTAGGAATTTCTCGAGTTCGTCATTCCGTTCGCGAGATATGGGAGTTTGAAGTTAAGGAATGGTTGAGAAACCATCAAAATTTTCGCAAATCTGATACTCGAAACCAATAACTACTATTACCTAGGGCAAAAATACACATACCGTTGTAAATGGGCGAGTTTTTGCTTTCAGATGCAGCAGGAATTTCTCGAGTTCGTCATTCCGTTCGCGAGATGTGGGAGTTTGAAGTTAAGGAATGGTTGAGAAACCATCAAAATTTTCGCTGGTCTGATACTCGAAACCAATAACTGGAATGGCCTACGGGAAAAGTACACATACCACTGTAATCGGGCGATCTTCTACCTTCAGATGCAACAGGAATTTCTCGAGTTCGTCAATCCGTTCGCGAGATATGGGAGTTTGAAGTTAAGGAATGGTTGAGAAACCATCAAAATTTTCGCAAATCTGTTACTCGAAACCAATAACTGGAATGGCCTAGGGGAAAAGTACACATACCACTGTAATCGGGCGAGTTTCTGCCTCCAGATGCAGTAGGAATTTCTCGAGTTCGTCAATCCGTTCGCGAGATATGGGAGTTTGAAGTTAAGGAATGGTTGAGAAACCATCAAAATTTTCGCAAGTCTGATACTCGAAACCAATAACTACTATCGCCTAGGGCAAAAATACACATACCGTTGTAATCGGGCGAGTTTCTGCTTTCAGATGCAGTAGGAATTTCTCGAGTTCGTCATTCCGTTCGCGAGATATGGGAGTTTGAAGTTAAGGAATGGTTGAGAAACCATCAAAATTTTCGCAAATCTGATACTCGAAACCAATAACTGGAATGGCCTAGGGGAAAAGTACCCATACCACAGTAATCGGGCGATATTCTAACTTCAGATGCAACAGGAATTTCTCGAGTTCGTCAATCCGTTCGCGAGATATGGGAGTTTGAAGTTAAGGAATGGTTGAGAAACCAAAAAAATTTTCGCTGGTCTGATACTCGAAACCAATAACTGGTATGGCCTAGGGGAAAAGTACACATACCACTGTAATCGGGCGATCTTCTACCTTCAGATGCAACAGGAATTTCTCGAGTTCGTCATTCCGTTCGCGAGATATGGGAGTTTGATGTTAAGGAATGGTTGAGAAACCATCAAAATTTTCGCAAATCTGATACTCGAAACCAATAACTACTATTGCCTAGGGCAAAAATACACATACCGTTGTAATCGGGCGAGTTTCTGCTTTCAGATGCAGTAGGAATTTCTCGAGTTCGTCAATCCGTTCGCGAGATATGGGAGTTTGAAGTTAAGGAATGGTTGAGAAACCATCAAAATTTTCGCTGGTCTGATACTCGAAACCAATAACTGGAATGGCCTACGGGAAAAGTACACATACCGTTGTAATCGGGCGAGTTTCTGCTTTCAGATGCAGTAGGAATTTCTCGAGTTCGTCAATCCGTTCGCGAGATATGGGAGTTTGAAGTTAAGGAATGGTTGAGAAACCATCAAAATTTTCGCTGGTCTGATACTCGAAACCAATAACTGGAATGGCCTACGGGAAAAGTACACATACCACTGTAATCGGGCGATCTTCTACCTTCAGATGCAACAGGAATTTCTCGAGTTCGTCAATCCGTTCGCGAGATATGGGAGTTTGAAGTTAAGGAATGGTTGAGAAACCATCAAAATTTTCGCAAATCTGTTACTCGAAACCAATAACTGGAATGGCCTAGGGGAAAAGTACACATACCACTGTAATCGGGCGAGTTTCTGCCTCCAGATGCAGTAGGAATTTCTCGAGTTCGTCAATCCGTTCGCGAGATATGGGAGTTTGAAGTTAAGGAATGGTTGAGAAACCATCAAAATTTTCGCAAATCTGTTACTCGAAACCAATAACTGGTATGGCCTAGGGGAAAAGTACACATACCACTGTAATCGGGCGATCTTCTACCTTCAGATGCAACAGGAATTTCTCGAGTTCGTCATTCCGTTCGCGAGATATGGGAGTTTGAAGTTAAGGAATGGTTGAGAAACCATCAAAATTTTCGCAAGTCTGATACCCGAAACCAATAACTACTATTGCCTAGGGCAAAAATACGCATACCGTTGTAATCGGGCGAGTTTCTACTTTCAGATGCAACAGGAATTTCTCGAGTTCGTCAATCGGTTCGCGAGATATGGGAGTTTGAAGTTAAGGAATGGTTGAGAAGCCATCAAAATTTTCGCAAGTCTGATACTCGAAACCAATAACTACTATGGCCTAGGGCAATAATACACATACCATTGTAATCGGGCGAGATTATGCTTTTAGATGCAACTGAATTTCCCGAGTTGGTAATCCGTTCGCGAGATATGGGAGTTTGAAGTTTAGGAATGGTTGAGAAACCATCAAAATTTTCGCAAGTCTGATACTCGAAACCAATAACTACAAATGCCTAGGGCAAAAATACACATACCATTGTAATCTGGCGAGATTATGCTTTTAGATGCAACTGGAATTTCTCGAGTTGGTAATCCGTTCGCGAGATATGGGAGTTTGTAGTTAAGGAATGGTTGAGAAACCATCAAAATTTTCGCAAATCTGATACTCGAAACCAATAACTACTATTGCCTAGGGCAAAAATACACATACCGTTGTAAATGGGCGAGTTTCTGCTTTCAGATGCAGCAGGAATTTCTCGAGTTCGTCATTCCGTTCGCGAGATATGGGAGTTTGAAGTTAAGGAATGGTTGAGAAATCATCAAAATCTTCGCAAGTCTGATACTCGAAACCAATAACTACTATTGCCTTGGGCAAAAATACACATACCGTTGTAATCGGGCGAGCTTCTACTTTCAGATGCAGCAGGAATTTCTCGAGTTCGTCAATGCGTTAGCGAGATATGGGAGTTTGTAGTTAAGGAATGGTTGAGAAGCCATCAAAATTTTCGCAAGTCTGATACTCGAAACCAATAACTACTATGGCCTAGGGCAAAAATACACATACCATTGTAATCGGGCGAGATTATGCTTTTAGATGCAACTGGAAATTTCTCGATTTCGACAATCCGTTCGCGAGATATGGGAGTTTGAAGTTAAGGAATGGTTGAGAAACCATCAAAATTTTCGCTGGTCTGATACTCGAAACCAATAACTGGAATGGCCTAGGGGAAAAGTACACATACCACAGTAATCGGGCGATCTTCTACCTTCAGATGCAACAGGAATTTCTCGAGTTCGTGTATCCGTTCGCGAGATATGGGAGTTTGAAGTTAAGGAATGGTTGAGAAACCATCAGAATTTTCGCAAGTCTGATACTCGAAACCAATAACTGCTATGGCCTAGGGCAAAAATACACATACCATTGTAATCGGGCGAGATTATGCTTTTAGATGCAACTGGAATTTCTCGAGTTGGTAATCCGTTCGCGAGATATGGGAGTTTAAAGTTAAGGAATGGTTGAGAAACCATCAAAATTTTCGCAAGTCTGATACTCGAAACCAATAACTAATAATGCCTAGGGCAAAAATACACACACCGTTGTAATCGGTCGAGTTTCTACTTTCAGATGCAACAGGAATTTCTCGAGTTCGTCAATCCGTTCGCGAGATATGGGAGTTTGAAGTTAAGGAATGGTTGAGAAGCCATCAAAATTTTCGCAAGTCTGATACTCGAAACCAATAACTGCTATGGCCTAGGGCAAAATTACACATACTATTGTAATCGGGCGAGATTATGCTTTTAGATGCAACTGGAATTTCACGAGCTGGTAATCCGTTCGCGAGATATGGGAGTTTGTAGTTAAGGAATGGTTGAGAAACCATCAAAATTTTCGCAAGTCTGATACTCGAAACCAATAACTAATAATGCCTAGGGCAAAAATACACACACCGTTGTAATCGGTCGAGTTTCTACTTTCAGATGCAACAGGAATTTCTCGAGTTCGTCAATCCGATCGCGAGATATGGGAGTTTGAAGTTAAGGAATGGTTGAGAAACCATCAAAATTTTCGCTGGTCTGATACTCGAAACCAATAACTGGAATGGCCTACGGGAAAAGTACACATACCACTGTAATCGGGCGATCTTCTACCTTCAGATGCAACAGGAATTTCTCGAGTTCGTCAACCCGTTCGCGAGATATGGGAGTTTGAAGTTAAGGAATGGTTGAGAAACCATCAAAATTTTCGCAAATCTGTTACTCGAAACCAATAACTGGAATGGCCTAGGGGAAAAGTACACATACCACTGTAATCGGGCGAGTTTCTGCCTTCAGATGCAGTAGGAATTTCTCGAGTTCGTCAATCCGTTCGCGAGATATGGGAGTTTGAAGTTAAGGAATGGTTGAGAAACCATCAAAATTTTCGCAAGTCTGATACTCGAAACCAATAACTACTATCGCCTAGGGCAAAAATACACATACCGTTGTAATCGGGCGAGTTTCTGCTTTCAGATGCAGTAGGAATTTCTCGAGTTCGTCATTCCGTTCGCGAGATATGGGAGTTTGAAGTTAAGGAATGGTTGAGAAACCATCAAAATTTTCGCAAATCTGATACTCGAAACCAATAACTACTATTACCTAGGGCAAAAATACACATACCGTTGTAAATGGGCGAGTTTTTGCTTTCAGATGCAGCAGGAATTTCTCGAGTTCGTCATTCCGTTCGCGAGATATGGGAGTTTGAAGTTAAGGAATGGTTGAGAAACCATCAAAATTTTCGCAAGTCTGATACTCGAAACCAATAACTACTATTGCCTAGGGCAAAAATACACATACCGTTGTAATCGGGCGAGTTTCTACTTTCAGATGCAACAGGAATTTCTCGAGTTCGTCAATCCGTTCGCGAGATATGGGTGTTTGAAGTTAAGGAATGGTTTAGAAGCCATCAAATTTTTCGCAAGTCTGATTCTCGAAACCAATAACTACTATGGCCTAGGGCAAAAATACACATACCATTGTAATCGGGCGAGATTATGCTTTTAGATGCAACTGGAATTTCACGAGCTGGTAATCCGTTCGCGAGATATGGGAGTTTGTAGTTAAGGAATGGTTGAGAAACCATCAAAATTTTCGCAAGTCTGATACTCGAAACCAATAACTACTATCGCCTAGGGCAAAAATACACATACCGTTGTAATCGATCGAGCTTCTTATTTCAGATGCAACAGGAATTTCTCGAGTGCGTCAATCCGTTCGCGAGATATGGGAGTTTGAAGTTAAGGAACGGTTGAGAAACTATCAAAATTTTAGTAAGTCTGATACTCGAAACCAATAAGTACTAATGCCTAGGGCAAAAATACACACACCGTTGTAATCGGTCGAGTTTCTACTTTCAGATGCAACAGGAATTTCTCGAGTTCGTCAATCCGTTCGCGAGATATGGGAGTTTGAAGTTAAGGAATGGTTGAGAAGCCATCAAAATTTTCGCAAGTCTGATACTCGAAACCAATAACTGCTATGGCCTAGGGCAAAATTACACATACTATTGTAATCGGGCGAGATTATGCTTTTAGATGCAACTGGAATTTCACGAGCTGGTAATCCGTTCGCGAGATATGGGAGTTTGTAGTTAAGGAATGGTTGAGAAACCATCAAAATTTTCGCAAGTCTGATACTCGAAACCAATAACTACTATCGCCTAGGGCAAAAATACACATACCGTTGTAATCGGGCGAGTTTCTACTTTCAGATGCAACAGGAATTTCTCGAGTTCGTCAATCCGTTCGCGAGATATGGGAGTTTGAAGTTAAGTAATGGTTGAGAAGCCATCAAAATTTTCGCAAGTCTGATACTCGAAACCAATAACTGCTATGGCCTAGGGCAAAAATACACATACCATTGTAATCGGGCGAGATTATGCTTTTAGATGCAACTGGAATTTCTCGAGTTGGTAATCCGTTCGCGAGATATGGGAGTTTGAAGTTAAGGAATGGTTGAGAAATCATCAAAATTATCGCAAGTCTGATACTCGAAACCAATAACTACCTTTGCCTTGGGCAAAAATACACATACCGTTGTAATCGATCGAGCTTCTTATTTCAGATGCAACAGGAATTTCTCGAGTGCGTCAATCCGTTCGCGAGATATGGGAGTTTGAAGTTAAGGAACGGTTGAGAAACTATCAAAATTTTAGTAAGTCTGATACTCGAAACCAATAAGTACTAATGCCTAGGGCAAAAATACACACACCGTTGCAATCGGTCGAGTTTCTACTTTCAGATGCAACAGGAATTTCTCGAGTTCGTCAATCCGTTCGCGAGATATGGGAGTTTGAAGTTAAGGAATGGTTGAGAAGCCATCAAAATTTTCGCAAGTCTGATACTCGAAACCAATAAGTACTAATGCCTAGGGCAAAAATACACACACCGTTGTAATCGGTCGAGTTTCTACTTTCAGATGCAACAGGAATTTCTCGAGTTCGTCAATCCGTTCGCGAGATATGGGAGTTTGAAGTTAAGGAATGGTTGAGAAGCCATCAAAATTTTCGCAAATCTGATACTCGAAACCAATAACTACTATTACCTAGGGCAAAAATACACATACCGTTGTAAATGGGCGAGTTTTTGCTTTCAGATGCAGCAGGAATTTCTCGAGTTCGTCATTCCGTTCGCGAGATGTGGGAGTTTGAAGTTAAGGAATGGTGGAGAAACCATCAAAATTTTCGCAAGTCTGATACTCGAAACCAATAACTACTATTGCCTAGGGCAAAAATACACATACCGTTGTAATCGGGCGAGTTTCTACTTTCAGATGCAACAGGAATTTCTCGAGTTCGTCAATCCGTTCGCGAGATATGGGAGTTTGAAGTTAAGGAATGGTTTAGAAGCCATCAAAATTTTCGCAAGTCTGATTCTCGAAACCAATAACTACTATGGCCTAGGGCAAAAATACACATACCATTGTAATCGGGCGAGATTATGCTTTTAGATGCAACTGGAATTTCTCGAGTTGGTAATCCGTTCGCGAGATATGGGAGTTTGAAGTTAAGGAATGGTTGTGAAATCATCAAAATTTTCGCAAGTCTGATACTCGAAACCAATAACTACTCTTGCCTTGGGCAAAAATACACATACCGTTGTAATCGATCGAGCTTCTTATTTCAGATGCAACAGGAATTTCTCGAGTGCGTCAATCCGTTCGCGAGATATGGGAGTTTGAAGTTAAGGAACGGTTGAGAAACTATCAAAATTTTAGTAAGTCTGATACTCGAAACCAATAAGTACTAATGCCTAGGGCAAAAATACACACACCGTTGTAATCGGTCGAGTTTCTACTTTCAGATGCAACAGGAATTTCTCGAGTTCGTCAATCCGTTCGCGAGATATGGGAGTTTGAAGTTAAGGAATGGTTGAGAAGCCATCAAAATTTTCGCAAGTCTGATACTCGAAACCAATAACTGCTATGGCCTAGGGCAAAATTACACATACCGTTGTAATCGGGCGAGTTTCTGCTTTCAGATGCAGTAGGAATTTCTCGAGTTCGTCATTCCGTTCGCGAGATATGGGAGTTTGAAGTTAAGGAATGGTTTAGAAGCCATCAAAATTTTCGCAAGTCTGATACTCGAAACCAATAACTACTATTGCCTAGGGCAAAAATACACATACCGTTGTAAATGGGCGAGTTTCTGCTTTCAGATGCAGCAGGAATTTCTCGAGTTCGTCAATCCGTTCGCGAGATATGGGAGTTTGAAATTAAGGAATGGTTGAGAAACCATCAAAATTTTCGCAAGTCTGATACTCGAAACCAATAACTGCTATGGCCTGGGGCAAAAATACACATACCATTGTAATCGGGCGAGATTATGCTTTTAGATGCAACTGGAATTTCTCGAGTTGATAATCCGTTCGCGAGATATGGGAGTTTAAAGTTAAGGAATGGTTGAGAAACCATCAAAATTTTCGCAAGTCTGATACTCGAAACAAATAACTACTACCGCCTAGGGCAAAAATACACATACCGTTGTAATCGGGCGAGTTTCTGCCTTCAGATGCAGTAGGAATTTCTCGAGTTCGTCAATCCGTTCGCGAGATATGGGAGTTTGAAGTTAAGGAATGGTTGAGAAACCATCAAAATTTTCGCAAGTCTGATACTCGAAACCAATATCTACTATCGCCTAGGGCAAAAATACACATACCGTTGTAATCGGGCGAGTTTCTGCTTTCAGATGCAGTAGGAATTTCTCGAGTTCGTCATTCCGTTCGCGAGATATGGGGAGTTTGAAGTTAAGGAATGGTTGAGAAACCATCAAAATTTTCGCAAATCTGATACTCGAAACCAATAACTACTATTACCTAGGGCAAAAATACACATACCGTTGTAAATGGGCGAGTTTTTGCTTTCAGATGCAGCAGGAATTTCTCGAGTTCGTCATTCCGTTCGCGAGATGTGGGAGTTTGAAGTTAAGGAATGGTTGAGAAACCATCAAAATTTTCGCAAGTCTGATACTCGAAACCAATAACTACTATTGCCTAGGGCAAAAATACACATACCGTTGTAATCGGGCGAGTTTCTACTTTCAGACGCAACAGGAATTTCTCGAGTTCGTCAATCCGTTCGCGAGATATGGGAGTTTGAAGTTAAGGAATGGTTGTGAAATCATCAAAATTTTCGCAAGTCTGATACTCGAAACCAATAACTACTCTTGCCTTGGGCAAAAATACACATACCGTTGTAATCGATCGAGCTTCTTATTTCAGATGCAACAGGAATTTCTCGAGTGCGTCAATCCGTTCGCGAGATATGGGAGTTTGAAGTTAAGGAACGGTTGAGAAACTATCAAAATTTAGTAAGTCTGATACTCGAAACCAATAAGTACTAATGCCTAGGGCAAAAATACACACACCGTTGTAATCGGTCGAGTTTCTACTTTCAGATGCAACAGGAATTTCTCGAGTTCGTCAATCCGTTCGCGAGAT
Organism: Ptiloglossa arizonensis; assembly: GCF_051014685.1. NCBI lineage: Eukaryota > Metazoa > Arthropoda > Insecta > Hymenoptera > Colletidae > Ptiloglossa > Ptiloglossa arizonensis. Next base: position 994,866 of record NW_027478409.1, on the reverse strand, counting down.
ATGGGAGTTTGAAGTTAAGGAATGGTTGAGAAGCCATCAAAATTTTCGCAAGTCTGATACTCGAAACCAATAACTACTATTGCCTAGGGCAAAAATACACATACCGTTGTAAATGGGCGAGTTTCTGCTTTCAGATGCAGCAGGAATTTCTCGAGTTCGTCAATCCGTTCGCGAGATATGGGAGTTTGAAATTAAGGAATGGTTGAGAAACCATCAAAATTTTCGCAAGTCTGATACTCGAAACCAATAACTGCTATGGCCTGGGGCAAAAATACACATACCATTGTAATCGGGCGAGATTATGCTTTTAGATGCAACTGGAATTTCTCGAGTTGATAATCCGTTCGCGAGATATGGGAGTTTAAAGTTAAGGAATGGTTGAGAAACCATCAAAATTTTCGCAAGTCTGATACTCGAAACCAATAACTACTATTGCCTAGGGCAAAAATACACATACCGTTGTAATCGATCGAGCTTCTGATTTCAGATGCAACAGGAATTTCACGAGTGCGTCAATCCGTTCGCGAGATACGGGAGTTGAAGTTGAGGAACGGTTGAGAAACTATCAAAATTTTAGTAAGTCTGATGCTCGAAACCAATAACTACTAATGCCTAGGGCAAAAATACACCCACCGTTGTAATCGGTCGAGTTTCTACTTTCAGATGCAACAGGAATTTCTCGAGTTCGTCAATCCGTTCGCGAGATATGGGAGTTTGAAGTTAAGGAATGGTTGAGAAACCATCAAAATTTTCGCAAGTCTGATACTCGAAACCAATAACTACTATTGCCTGGGGCAAAAATACACATACCGTTGTAATCGGGCAAGTTTCTACTTTCAGATGCAACAGGAATTTCTCGAGTTCGTCAATCCGTTCGCGAGATATGGGAGTTTGAAGTTAAGGAATGGTTGAGAAGCCATCAAAATTTTCGCAAGTCTGATACTCGAAACCAATAACTGCTATGGCCTAGGGCAAAATTACACATACTATTGTAATCGGGCGAGATTATGCTTTTAGATGCAACTGGAATTTCACGAGCTGGTAATCCGTTCGCGAGATATGGGAGTTTGTAGTTAAGGAATGGTTGAGAAACCATCAAAATTTTCGCAAGTCTGATACTCGAAACGAATAACTACTATTGCCAAGGGCAAAAATACACATACCGTTGTAATCGGGCGAGTTTCTGCTTTCAGATGCAGTAGGAATTTCTCGAGTTCGACAATCCGATCGCGAGATATGGGAGTTTGAAGTTAAGGAATGGTTGAGAAACCCATCAAAATTTTCGCTGGTCTGATACTCGAAACCAATAACTGTAATGGCCTAGGGGAAAAGTACACATACCACTGTAATCGGGCGATCTTCTACCTTCAGATGCAACAGGAATTTCTCGAGTTCGTCAATCCGTTCGCGAGATATGGGAGTTTGAAGTTAAGGAATGGTTGAGAAACCATCAAAATTTTCGCAAAACTGATACTCGAAACCAATAACTGGAATGGCCTAGGGGAAAAGTACACATACCACTGTAATCGGCCGAGTTTCTGCCTTCAGATGCAGTAGGAATTTCTCGAGTTCGTCAATCCGTTCGCGAGATATGGGAGTTTGAATTTAAGGAATGGTTGAGAAACCATCAAAATTTTCGCAAGTCTGATACTCGAAACCAATAACTACTATCGCCTAGGGCAAAAATACACATACCGTTGTAATCGGGCGAGTTTCTGCTTTCAGATGCAGTAGGAATTTCTCGAGTTCGTCATTCCGTTCGCGAGATATGGGAGTTTGAAGTTAAGGAATGGTTGAGAAACCATCAAAATTTTCGCAAATCTGATACTCGAAACCAATAACTACTATTACCTAGGGCAAAAATACACATACCGTTGTAAATGGGCGAGTTATTGCTTTCAGATGCAGCAGGAATTTCTCGAGTTCGTCATTCCGTTCGCGAGATATGGGAGTTTGAAGTTAAGGAATGGTTGAGAAACCATCAAAATTTTCGCAAGTCTGATACTCGAAACCAATAACTACTATTGCCTAGGGCAAAAATACACATACCGTTGTAATCGGGCGAGTTTCTACTTTCAGATGCAACAGGAATTTCTCGAGTTCGTCAATCCGTTCGCGAGATATGGGAGTTTGAAGTTGAGGAATGGTTTAGAAGCCATCAAAATTTTCGCAAGTCTGATTCTCGAAACCAATAATTACTATGGCCTAGGGCAAAAATACACATACCATTGTAATCGGGCGAGATTATGCTTTTAGATGCAACTGGAATTTCTCGAGTTGCTAATCCGTTCGCGAGATATGGGAGTTTGAAGTTAAGGAATGGTTGAGTAATCATCAAAATTTTCGCAAGTCTGATACTCGAAACCAATAACTTCTATTGTCTTGGGCAAAAATACACATACCGTTGTAATCGATCGAGCTTCTTATTTCAGATGCAACAGGAATTTCTCGAGTGCGTCAATCCATTCGCGAGATATGGGAGTTTGAAGTTAGGAACGGTTGAGAAACTATCAAAATTTTAGTAAGTCTGATACTCGAAACCAATAAGTACTAATGCCTAGGGCAAAAATACACACACCGTTGTAATCGGTCGAGTTTCTACTTTCAGATGCAACAGGAATTTCTCGAGTTCGTCAATCGTTCGCGAGATATGGGAGTTTTGAAGTTAAGGAATGGTTGGGAAGCCATCAAAAATTTTCGCAAGACTGATACTCGAAACCAATAACTGCTATGGCCTAGGGCAAAATTACACATACTATTGTAATCGGGCGAGATTATGCTTTTAGATTCAACTGGAATTTCACGAGCTGGTAATCCGTTCCCGAGATATGGGAGTTTGTAGTTAAGGAATGGTTGAGAAACCATCAAAATTTTCGCAAGTCTGATACTCGAAACCAATAACTACTATTGCCTAGGGCAAAAATACACATACCGTTGTAATCGGGCGAGTTTCTGCTTTCAGATGCAGTAGGAATTTCTCGAGTTCGTCATTCCGTTCGCGAGATATGGGAGTTTGAAGTTAAGGAATGGTTGAGAGACCATCAAAATTTTCGTAAGTCTGATACTGGAAACCAATAACTACTATTGCCTAGGGCAAAAATACACATACCGTTGTAATCGGGCGAGTTTCTACTTTCAGATGCAACAGGAATTTCTCGAGTTCGTCAATCCGTTCGCGAGATATGGGAGTGTGAAGTTAAGGAATGGTTTAGAAGCCATCAAAATTTTCGCAAGTCTGATTCTCGAAACCAATAACTACTATGGCCTAGGGCAAAAATAGACATACCGTTGTAATCGGGCGAGATTATGCTTTTAGATGCAACTGGAATTTCTCGAGTTGGTAATCCGTTCGCGAGATATGGGAGTTTGAAGTTAAGGAATGGTTGAGAAATCATCAAAATTTTCGCAAGTCTGATACTCGAAACCAATAACTACTATTGCCTTGGGCAAAAATACACATACCGTTGTAATCGATCGAGCTTCTTATTTCAGATGCAACAGGAATTTCTCGAGTGCGTCAATCGGTTCGCGAGATATGGGAGTTTGAAGTTAAGGAACGGTTGAGAAACTATCAAAATTTTAGTAAGTCTGATACTCGAAACCAATAAGTACTAATGCCTAGGGCAAAAATACACACACCGTTGTAATCGGTCGAGTTTCTACTTTCAGATGCAACAGGAATTTCTCGAGTTCGTCAATCCGTTCGCGAGATATGGGAGTTTGAAGTTAAGGAATGGTTGAGAAGCCATCAAAATTTTCGCAAGTCTGATACTCGAAACCAATAACTACAAAGGCCTACGGGAAAAATACACATACCTTTGTAATCGGGAGAGCTTCCACTTTCAGATGCAACAGGAATTTCTCGAGTTCGTCAATCTGTTCGCGAGATATGGGAGTTTGAAGTTAAGGAATGGTTGAGAAGCCATCAAAATTTTCGCAAGTCTGATACTCGAAACCAATAACTGGAATGGCCTAGGGGAAAAGTACACATACCACTGTAATCGGGCGAGTTTCTGCCTTCAGATGCAGTAGGAATTTCTCGAGTTCGTCAATCCGTTCGCGAGATATGGGAGTTTGAAGTTAAGGAATGGTTGAGAAGCCATCCAAATTTTCGCAAGTCTGATACTCGAAACCAATAACTACAAAGGCCTACGGGAAAAATACACATACCTTTGTAATCGGGAGAGCTTCCACTTTCAGATGCAACAGGAATTTCTCGAGTTCGTCAATCTGTTCGCGAGATATGGGAGTTTGAAGTTAAGGAATGGTTGAGAAGCCATCAAAATTTTCGCAAGTCTGATACTCGAAACCAATAACTGCTATGGCCTAGGGCAAAATACACATACTATTGTAATCGGGCGAGATTATGCTTTTAGATGCAACTGGAATTTCACGAGCTGGTAATCCGTTCGCGAGATATGGGAGTTTGAAGTTAAGGAATGGTTGAGAAGCCATCCAAATTTTCGCAAGTCTGATACTCGAAACCAATAACTACAAAGGCCTACGGGAAAAATACACATACCTTTGTAATCGGAGAGCTTCCACTTTCAGATGCAACAGGAATTTCTCGAGTTTCGTCAATCTGTTCGCGAGATATGGGAGTGTGAAGTTAAGGAATGGTTTAGAAGCCATCAAAATTTTCGCAAGTCTGATTCTCGAAACCAATAACTACTATGGCCTAGGGCAAAAATACACATACCGTTGTAATCGGGCGAGATTATGCTTTTAGATGCAACTGGAATTTCTCGAGTTGGTAATCCGTTCGCGAGATATGGAGTTTGAAGTTAAGGAATGGTTGAGAAATCATCAAAATTTTCGCAAGTCTGATACTCGAAACCAATAACTACTATTGCCTTGGGCAAAAATACACATACCGTTGTAATCGATCGAGCTTCTTATTTCAGATGCAACAGGAATTTCCTCGAGTGCGTCAATCGGTTCGCGAGATATGGGAGTTTTGAAGTTAAGGAACGGTTGAGAAACTATCAAAATTTTAGTAAGTCTGATACTCGAAACCAATAAGTACTAATGCCTAGGGCAAAAATACACACACCGTTGTAATCGGTCGAGTTTCTACTTTCAGATGCAACAGGAATTTCTCGAGTTCGTCAATCCGTTCGCGAGATATGGGAGTTTGAAGTTAAGGAATGGTTGAGAAGCCATCAAAATTTTCGCAAGTCTGATACTCGAAACCAATAACTGCTATGGCCTAGGGCAAAATTACACATACTATTGTAATCGGGCGAGATTATGCTTTTAGTTGCAACTGGAATTTCACGAGCTGGTAATCCGTTCGCGAGATATGGGAGTTTGTAGTTAAGGAATGGTTGAGAATCCATCAAAATTTTCGCAAGTCTGATACTCGAAACCAATAACTGGAATGGCCTAGGGGAAAAGTACACATACCACTGTAATCGGGCGAGTTTCTGCCTTCAGATGCAGTAGGAATTTCTCGAGTTCGTCAATCCGTTCGCGAGATATGGGAGTTTGAAGTTAAGGAATGGTGAGAAGCCATCCAAATTTTCGCAAGTCTGATACTCGAAACCAATAACTACAAAAGGCCTACGGGAAAAATACACATACCTTTGTAATCGGGAGAGCTTCCACTTTCAGATGCAACAGGAATTTCTCGAGTTCGTCAATCTGTTCGCGAGATATGGGAGTTTGAAGTTAAGGAATGGTTGAGAAGCCATCAAAATTTTCGCAAGTCTGATACTCGAAACCAATAACTGCTATGGCCTAGGGCAAAATTACACATACTATTGTAATCGGGGCGAGATTATGCTTTTAGATGCAACTGGAATTTCACGAGCTGGTAATCCGTTCGCGAGATATGGGAGTTTGAAGTTAAGGAATGGTTGAGAAGCCATCCAAATTTTCGCAAGTCTGATACTCGAAACCAATAACTACAAAGGCCTACGGGAAAAATACACATACCTTTGTAATCGGGAGAGCTTCCACTTTCAGATGCAACAGGAATTTCTCGAGTTCGTCAATCTGTTCGCGAGATATGGGAGTTTAAAGTTAAGGAATGGTTGAGAAACCATCAAAATTTTCGCAAGTCTGATACTCGAAACCAATAACTACTATTGCCTAGGGCAAAAATACACATACCGTTGTAATCGGGCGAGTTTCTGCTTTCAGATGAAGTAGGAATTTCTCGAGTTCGACAATCCGATCGCGAGATATGGGAGTTTGAAGTTAAGGAATGGTTGAGAAACCATCAAAATTTTCGCTGGTCTGATACTCGAAACCAATAACTGGAATGGCCTAGGGGAAAAAGTACACATACCACTGTAATCGGGCGATCTTCTACCTCCAGATGCAACAGGAATTTCTCGAGTTCGTCAATCCGTTCGCGAGATATGGGAGTTTGAAGTTAAGGAATGGTTGAGAAACCATCAAAATTTTCGCAAATCTGATACTCGAAACCAATAACTGGAATGGCCTAGGGGAAAAGTACACATACCACTGTAATCGGGCGAGTTTCTGCCTTCAGATGCAGTAGGAATTTCTCGAGTTCGTCAATCCGTTCGCGAGATATGGGAGTTTGAAGTTAAGGAATGGTTGAGAAACATCAAATTTTCGCAAGTCTGATACTCGAAACCAATAACTACTATCGCCTAGGGCAAAATACACATACCGTTGTAATCTGGCGAGTTTCTACTTTCAGATGCAACAGGAATTTCTCGAGTTCGTCAATCGGTTCGCGAGATATGGGAGTATGAAGTTAAGGAATGGTTGAGAAGCCATCAAAATTTTCGCAAGTCTGATTCTCGAAACCAATAACTACTATGGCCTAGGGCAAAAATACACATACCATTGTAATCGGGCGAGATTATGCTTTTAGATGCAACTGGAATTTCTCGAGTTGGTTAATCCGTTCGCGAGATATGGGAGTTAGAAGTTAAGGAATGGTTGAGAAATCATCAAAATTTTCGCAAGTCTGATACTCGAAACCAATAACTACTATTGCCTTGGGCAAAAATACACATACCGCTGTAATCGGGCGAGCTTCTACTTTCAGATGTAGCAGGAATTTCTCGAGTTCGTCAATGCGTTAGCGAGATTATGGGAGTTTGTAGTTAAGGAATGGTTGAGAAGCCATCAAAATTTTCGCAAGTCTGATACTCGAAACCAATAACTACTATGGCCTAGGGCAAAAATACACATACCATTGTAATCGGGCGAGACTATGCTTTTAGATGCAACTGGAATTTCTCGAGTTGGTAATCCGTTCGCGAGATATGGGAGTTTGTAGTTTAGGAATGGTTGAGAAACCATCAAAATTTTCGCAAGTCTGATACTCGAAACCAATAACTACTATTGCCTAGGGCAAAAATACACACACCGTTGTAATCGGGCGAGTTTCTGCTTTCAGATGCAGTAGGAATTTCTCGATTTCGACAATCCGTTCGCGAGATATGGGAGTTTGAAGTTAAGGAATGGTTGAGAAACCATCAAAATTTTCGCTGGTCTGATACTCGAAACCAATAACTGGAATGGCCTAGGGGAAAAGTACACATACCACAGTAATCGGGCGATCTTCTACCTTCAGATGCAACAGGAATTTCTCGAGTTCGTCAATCCGTTCGCGAGATATGGGAGTTTGAAGTTAAGGAATGGTTGAGAAACCATCAGAATTTTCGCAAGTCTGATACTCGAAACCAATAACTGCTATGGCCTAGGGCAAAAATACACATACCATTGTAATCGGGCGAGATTATGCTTTTAGATGCAACTGGAATTTCTCGAGTTGGTAATCAGTTCGCGAGATATGGGAGTTTAATGTTAAGGAATGGTTGAGAAACCATCAAAATTTTCGCAAGTCTGATACTCGAAACCAATAACTACTAATGCCTAGGGCAAAAATACACACACCGTTGTAATCGGTCGAGTTTCTACTTTCAGATGCAACAGGAATTTCTCGAGTTCGTCAATCCGTTCGCGAGATATGGGAGTTTGAAGTTAAGGAATGGTTGAGAAGCCATCAAAATTTTCGCAAGTCTGATACTCGAAACCAATAACTGCTATGGCCTAGGGCAAAATTACACATACTATTGTAATCGGGCGAGATTATGCTTTTAGATGCAACTGGAATTTCACGAGCTGGTAATCCGTTCGCGAGATATGGGAGTTTGTACTTAAGGAATGGTTGAGAAACCATCAAAATTTTCGCAAGTCTGATACTCGAAACCAATAACTACTATTGCCTAGGGCAAAAATACACATACCGTTGTAATCGGGCGAGTTTCTGCTTTCAGATGCAGTAGGAATTTCTCGAGTTCGATAATCCGATCGCGAGATATGGGAGTTTGAAGTTAAGGAATGGTTGAGAAACCATCAAAATTTTCGCTGGTCTGATACTCGAAACCAATAACTGGAATGGCCTACGGGAAAACTACACATACCACTGTAATCGGGCGATCTTCTACCTTCAGATGCAACAGGAATTTCTCGAGTTCGTC